>NC_039243.1:24307396-24620639 GCF_003368295.1 Carassius auratus | reverse complement strand
CCAATTGTTAACATTAATGTATTAAAAAACATAAATGAACAATGAACAATACATTTATTACACAATTAATTAACCTTAGTTAATGTTAATAAAAATCAAGTTATTCAATGTTCATGTTCATATAGTACTTTAATGTTTACAAACACAACTTGTGATTTTAACAGTGCATTAGTAAATGTTGAAATTAACATGAACTGATTAATAAATGCTGTGGAAATATTGTTAATTATTATTTATTTTATTTATATATGTTAACTAATGTAATTAATGAACTAATGAACCTTATTGAAGAATGACTGTAGATGAGGCATTAAGTGCATGGCACTGTGACCAACTTAACATTTTACAGAGTTTAATGTAGAAATGTGATCGCTCAGTTTTTCAAGACCCGTTTTAATCGTGTAACTGTTCATAGATTTGAACAAAGAAAGAAATAAAGTGTTTCTACGCACAGGCCGTATTGATTGCAAATACAAGAATAAGACGAGTAAAGAAAATGTGGTAGTTATTAAAATAATCACCCTTTACTTAAGTATATGAACACAGAAAACCGATGTTAATAGGTTATATAATATTTCCCAGTCTATGACAAGTAAAATAATAACAACTTACTCTAACAGCTCTCCTCAGAGTAGCTGCTAGTGCTGCGTCTTCTTGTGTGACAGGTGTCAGAGTTAAGGCACGATACTGCCACCTGGGCACTCAACCAGGTACTGTTACCAAGTATTTACATGTGGTGTCATCATAAGAGAACTGTTCATTTTAAATATTGAGGTTATCACTAATACCGGTATATCCTCATACACTAAATTAACACGATATCGATAACTGTTTATTTGAATATCATGGTTATCGTCATTATATATATCGCGACAGCCCTAATACACAATATAAAACTCCACTGTGTTTTGTAATTTAGTTACCTTCAACTGAAACCCAAGTGTTGAATTTGTTAATTCTTGGCAACATACTGTCTAAAACTGAATGAGTCATTATTTCATAGAATGTCCAACAGGAAAAAAAGGGGTACCCTATGCAAAACTTCAACTTGAACCTTGACTGAACTTGCTTTCCAGTGGGTGGGGGTTGGATATGGATAGTGCCCCCATGTTAGCTAATGCTAGTGATCAACAAAAATTCCAAAATACATGGCCTTTGGTTACTATGCAAGCTTGTTTCCATCACAGAATTAAAATGTAAAAACGGTAATTGTGACCTTTTTAGCTCACAATTTGGACTTTTATTCTTGGAACTGCAAGATTTCATATTGTAATTCAGACTTTATCAGAACAGTGAGATACATTTATAAATGTGATAAAAAATAAAAGTCAGAATTGTGAGATAAAAAAATTCACAATTAGTTCAATTTAAGTTTATTTGTATATCGGTTTTTACAATACAAATCATTGCAAAGCAACTTAACAGAAAATTTATATTCTCTTCAGGAACTCGAGCTGCGTCGATCGCTTTGGGGAAACGCCTTTGGCAAGATCAACTCTGAATATCATGTGCAATCTGTCCAATGGAAGAGGGTGACGTCACAGGCGGGGTGACGTAGCAACCAGGAAGCTATAAAAAGGCATGTGCTACGCAGCTGGCTTCAGCTTCGCGTCTTTCAGCAAGCGCTCTGTGTGTGCATGTTCAAAAGGGTGAGATGTCTTGTGAGTCTTATTTATTGTTGTCTGTCTCAATAAAGCAACATCATTCCTAAGAGCAAAGCTAACACTAGACATATGAAGGGCGAATCCAGATTGCGCTATAAATTGTGTGTTCCTCCCTGCCCATGCTACATCACGGCTGGGGATACACATGATTTATGCGTGGTTTGCCTGGGGTCGAAGCATGCTGAGTCGGCTCTCGAGGGAGACTTAGCCAGCGTTCCCCGCAGTGCTGGCCCCGCTTCTGCCGAGGCAGAGCGGCTGCTGCACTAGTGGGGTTCGCAGGTGGATCTGGCGGAGGGTATGCAGAGGGGCCAGTCCTTATCTCCTTCCTCATCTGCCAGATCTGGCGCCCAAACCCTGGGTTCGGAAGCATGCTTGTCGGTTTCTTTTTGTTTTGTTTTTAGCGGTTTTGTGGGCAAGGCCGGAGCCTTCAGAGATGACGTCGAACCAGGTGACAGATAGCTCGCAAGCGTCTGCTCAGCCCGGGGCATTGCTCTGTACCCTCGCTCATCGAGCCCCGTGACATTGCCGTAATATTGAGTCGGGGCCGAAGAGACAGGTCGAATAAGGTTTCCACGACCTCGCTATTTCTTCATGGAGGTTGGGAAAAAAGGGAAGGCTACGGGCTGGAGGTGGCTGTCTCGGCTGCAGAAACCGCTCATCTAATTTAATTTTCTGCAGTTCAGATTTTTTCTCTGCAGGCCACTCGATTTTTAATTTATCAACTGCACGAGTAACCACCTCCAACAGCTCCTCATACTGGGGCGATAGGGGTGGTGAATCCCTACTAATAGTCTACACGTCCACCTCATCAGACGAAGAGAGGTGAAGTGTCGACCGCTCGCCCTGGGGGGAAGAAACACGACGAGCGTGCTTCCAAACCCAGGGTTTGGGCGCCAGATCTGGCAGATGAGGAAGGAGATAAGGACTGGCACCCTGAAACACTGGCAGGGTTGGCAGACCGGCCTCCAGAGGGCACTGGGGTGAGACAGGCACCGTATAATAAGGTGGACACCGCTCTCCCCCAGTAGGGGCTACCCTCAGGGTCACTGCGCCTCTGGTAATTGTACGAAGATCTGATTTAGCTTTGGAAGTCCCTGACTCAGAGGGACTCCCCGACGCTCTGCTTTTGAGCCTTGCGGTATGAGGAGCTCGCTTGTGGCGTGGGTATCTCCTGCCCAGATAACCCACGAGAGCGATGAGGGAGGAAACTCTGGAATGCCGTCGCCTGTTTAAGTGCCTCCTGGAACCTGTCGACGGCGGTATTTACTGTGTCGCCGAACAGGCCCGAGGCTTGAAGCAGGGCGTCAAGGAGGCAGACCCTGTCATGCTCTCTTATTTGAGACAGGGTTAGCCATAAATGCCTCTCCGTGGACACCAAGGCTGCCATAGACCGGCCAATTGAGCAAGCGGTCTCTTTGGTGGCACGGAGGGAGAGATCAGCGGTCCGTCTAAGCTCTGCAGTCTCCCGCGAGTGTCACTCCCAGTTATGTCTGCCCGCGAACGTAGTGGAGCTGGGAAGCTCGCCATCCCTTCGGGGGCCTCTTACACCAGAGATCAGTCTCGAGAGACTGATTCCCTTAGTACATCATTTAGTAGCGTGGAAACTACTGCCAAATGTATATCAATGGGTCCTGCACACAGTAGAAAGAGGCTATTGTATTCAGTTCGGCTGTCCACCGAGGTTCAATGGGGTTACACCGACAGTCGTCGGCCCCCAGCAGGCTCTGGTGATGGAACAAGAAGTGTATACCCTATTAAGGAAGGAGGCCATCGAGGTGGTCCCTCCTCTAGACAGGGAGTCCAGGTTTTACAGCCGGTATTTCATAGTTCCAAAGAAGGATGGGGGGTTGCATCCGATCTTAGACTTACGTCAATTAAACCTCTCAATAATGTCACTTAAGTTCAAAATGCTCATTGTCAAACAGGTTGTAGCTCAAATCAGATCCGAGGACTGGTTTGTCACAATAGATCTCAAAAATTCATACTTCCACATATCCATCCTTCCACAACACAGGAAGTTTCTGAGGTTCGCTTTTGGGGGCAAAGCCTACCAATATCAAGTCCTTCCCTTCGGCCTTGCACTCTCACCCCGCATGTTCACGAAATGTGTAGATGCGGCTCTGGTACCCCTCCGTATGCAGGGCATCCGCATTCTGAATTATATCGACGATTGGTTGATTTTAGCTCAGAGCAGATGGCGGTTCGACATCGAGGTGTCATTCTCGCCCATATGGGGGAGCTGGGTTTGAGACTGAATGCCAAGAAGAGTATATTTTCTCCAGTTCAAAGAACCACCTATCTAGGCATAGTATGAGATTCGACCACGATGCAGGCACGTATGTCTCCTGCTCGGATCGAGTCAATCCTTTCCTCAGTCAAGAGAGTCAGAGAAGGCCGGTCACTCACTGTCAAGCAGTTTCAGAGACTGTTAGGGCTCATGGCAGCTGTGTCCAATGTGATACCTTTTGGCCTTCTGCACATGAGGCCCCTACAGTGGTGGCTCAAGACCAAGGGGTTTTCCCCGAGGGGAACTATCAAGGTCACACGGCGATGCCTTCGTGCCTTAGACATATGGAAGAAACCTTGGTTCTTGAATCAGGGCCCGGTGTTGGGAGCTCTTGGTCGCCGTGTAACGCTAGCGACAGACGCATCCCTCACCGGTTGGGGTGCGGTCATGAGTGGCCACCCTGCCCACGGTCTGTGGAGCGGTCACCATCTGACATGGCACATCAATTGTCTAGAAATGCTAGCAGTGTATTGAGCATTGAAATATTTCCTCCCAGACCTGAGAGGCCGTCATGTGTTGGTGTGCACCGACAACACATCGGTGGTCTCTTATATCAATCACCAGGAAGGTCTGCGTTCACGCCCCCTATACAAGCTGGTATACCAGATCCTCTTGTGGTCCCATGGCAAACTCCTCTCATTAAGAGAAGTATATATTCCTGGGAGATTGAATGTGGGAGCAGACATGCTGCCGAGACAGGGATTGAGGCCCGGGGAATGGATGCTTCACCCCGAGGTGGTGAAGCAGATATGGCAGATATTTGGCAAAGCTCAGCTTAGACCTCTTCGTGGCTCGAGAGACATCGCAATGTCCCCTCTGGTTCTCTCTAGTTCAGATGCCATGACACAGACTTTGCTGAGGCTTCGTCTGTACGCATGTCCCCCCATCGCTCTGCTCCCGGGAGTTCTGGCGAGAGTACGCCAGGACGGGGTCTGTCTGTTGCTAGTAACCCCGTTCTGGCCGGGCCGAGTATGGTTCGCAGAACTGATCTCTCTCCTCGACGGCTCTCCATGGGAGATTCCGATCAGGACAGATCTACTCTCTCAGGCGCAGGGCAAAATAATCCACCCTCGCCCGGAGCTGTGGAAGTTGTGGGTGTGGCCCCTGAGGGGGCACAATTCATAGCTTCCGGTCTCTCAACTGAGGTTGTTGAGACCCTCCTCCAATCCAGAGCTCCCTCTACGAGGAAACTGTACTCCCTGAGGTGGAAACTCTTCACCTCATGGTGCAGAGACTGCCAGCTTGACCCTGTTAACTGCCCAGTTGGTACAGTTCTGGAGTTTCTACAAGCTAGGCTCTCTGCAGGGTTAACTTACTCCACCTTAAAGGTGTACGTGGCGGCCATAGCTGCTTTTCACGTCCCTTTCGATGGTCAGTCAGTGGGTAGGCACCTCCTAGTTACACATTTCCTCTGCGGTGCACTGAGGCTGAGACCTCCAGTACAGTCCCGTATTCCCGCGTGGTATTTGGTTGTGGTATTAGAGGCTCTCTGTAAAGCTCCATTCGAGCCAATTCAAGATATTTCAGATAGACATCTGACCCTTAAGACTGCCCTGTTACTGGCGATTACGTCTCTAAAGAGAGTTGGAGAGCTTCAGGCCCTCTCTCTGGCCCCTAAGTACTTAAACTTTGCCCCTGGTATGGCCAAAGCATTCTTATACCCTTGAGCGGGTTAGGTTCCCAAAGTTCCCTCTGTTACACCACAACCTATCGTACTGCAGGCCTTCTGCCCTCCACCCTTTCGGGAGCCAGACCAGGAGAAGCTAAATTGTATATGTCCAGTGTGAGCACTGGACGCATACGTCCACAGAGCTGCCCTGTGGAGAAAATCTGACCAATTGCTTGTTTGCTACGGTCTTCCTAAAAAGGGTTCCCCTGCCTCTAAGCAGACCCTTAGTCGTTGGATAGTCAAGGCTATCAACGTCTCCTATGAGTCCTCTGGTCTTCCCCTTCCTCTGGGAGCCAAGGCTCACTCTATGCAGAGTATGTCTGCCTCTAAGGCCTTTCTAGCAGGTGTGTCCCTCTTGGACATCTGCAACGCTGCGGGATCGTCCACGCCCTCTACATTTGCCAGATTTTATATTCTTGATATGTGAGCCGCTCCTGGCTCTTCTGTCCTTCTCTTCTTGCCTTAGCTGTGCTCTTCAGATAAACACTAGGCAGGGGATTGGTAGTCTGGCAGCATTGGCACATCGTTCCCCAAAGCAAAGGAACTAGAGTAACATTCGTAACCTAGAGACGTTTCCACAATATTTAGTAGTGTCTTATAAGTGGTGACTGTCAGTTTAAAAAGTGAAAGTGACATACAGCCAAGTATGGTGACCCATACTCAGAATTTGTGCTCTGCATTTAACCCATCCAAACTGCGCACAGATAGCAGTAGTGAACGAACACACGCACACGCATATGCGCACACAGACAGCTATTTATGTTGCGGTGCCCAGGGAGAATTTAGGGGTTTGGTGCCTTGCTCAAGGGCACCTAAGTCATGGTATTGTCGGACCGAGACTCAAACCCACAATTTTAGGATTAGGAGTCACACTCTCTAACCACTAGGCCAGGATTTCCCCTTGTGCATATGACAGGAATTTTCAGAAAGATGTAGTCAAACAGATGATGAACACAATTAACAGCAATTATTATATGATGCAATCACACTTGTAGCAATATTTGTTAGTTCGGTATGTTGTTTCAGGGTTAGCATCATCTGAGATCCTCTGAAGGGTTTGCATCGTTTCTTCTCAGGTGTTCTGGATCCAGACTGGAGCTTGTGTAAATTCTAGTTACCCTTTACAATTACCCTTTACCCTTTATATTTCATGGCAGAAATAAGATTTCATACGTTTCACATGTGTAAGAGGGAAAACAAACAAACAAACATAAAAATGCATAGTTCAGCATACTTCTCTTACCCCTCTCCCTTACCTAGTTTTCTCAGTTTTTCTGATCTAACTATTCCTCTCCCTATCCCAGGCATTATTTTTCTATTATTATATCATATTATTCTATGTTGATGTAGCGGAAGGAGCATCAATACCTTACTATTCTTCAAACTGAGACTGATCTCAGCTATTTCTATGATCTGCTACTTAAAAATGCTTATCTGTTGTTACAATATTGTATATAAAGAGATTTTTTCAAATATTTTGAGCTGCTGTTGATGCAGAAATAGAGGTTTTACACTATATGTAAAGTTTTGAACATTAGAAAGAAAATCGAGCATCGCGTTAGTTTAGTCAGGCCACGTTAAGTCACGCTTGCATCAGCTGACAGTCTGCTGTTCCTGATGTGTACCAATCCAGTCTTGACACCTATCACATGCTGTCTATTTAAATTCCAATTCTTCAGTGTCTCTTCCATCGCATCGCTGCTTGCAATTAACTCCCTCCTCCAACCCCAACTCCACCAACTGAACCTGTAATCCGATCTGACTTTATTCTTTCTTTAAAATCTCTTCATTGGAAGCAGTCTCTATCACATTTTGAAAAGATCACGTTGAAAGCTCAGCCAAGATGAAGGAACAGCTGAACATAGTTGTATATGGATTGCCATTTAGTAGCAGAGCTACTTCAAGCAATTTTTAAAGCTGCAAATCCATTTATCCTTTGCTGAAATTTCCGTGTCTTCATGGAGAGAGCACGTCATGGTTGCTAAGCAACGGCAGACGCCTCAAGGGCGCAACTGCCCGAGCGCTTTGGAAAGGAGGAGAAAGCGGCACGCCTAGGGTTTTCCACACGTTTTTAGGCGCGTTATGTGAACGGCCCCTTATTCAGCGCCCGTGGTGCAGTTGAGGGTTCAGTGCCTTCCTCAAGGGTCTCACCTCAGTTGTGTTACTGAGGGTTGAAAAGAATACTGGTCATTCACTCCCATCTACCTAACCATTAGGTTTCTATTTGACAGATTTATATAATTCATCCTCTCCTATAGCAGAGAATGAGTGGAATTGTTCCTCAGGGGATCTATAGTGCACAGGACTGGACTGGCCATCTGGAAATTCTGGAGAAGTCCAGAACGGCTATCCATCTAATGATCGTCGACCGTTGTGAAGTGAAGTTGACAGCTGACAAAAGGGGGTGCTAATGCAATCTATTTGTGCCTATAAGAAACCAAAACTGATGTGAAGGAGAGAAGGCTTTTGATCAACCAAAAAAAAATTTAAGATAAAGGCAGATGGGAGAAGCTAAAATAAAGACAAAAAAAGAGAAGTTACAACAGGTTACCTTTGCCAACTTCTCTCACTATAGAGCATGTAGCCTATGAGCTCTATATTTAAATTCCAGGACAGGATTACTGTAATATTTTATGATAGTAGTGACTGTTTGTAGTTGTGGTGGGCCTATTGGGGATAAAAATCTAGGGCCTATCTATAATAGTACAAATCTTGGAAGTAAGTTCATAAAGTCATAACCGCTATGCTGTTGGGAAATGTCTATGCCTGTTGATGATTTATTTGTCATCAATTTAGCCACTATACTGAATAAATAAATTGAATTGAATGGAATATTGAATTGAATAAATATTTGTTTTCTTCTAAAAAAGATGAAAAGCAAGCAGATCTAGTAGTTTCAGAGCTTTTCTGTGTAGTTAATTCTATGTAAAATTACTTTCCCGCCATGCAATATGAAATACCTCTAGTTTTGTTTTCTTCTACTTGCACTCCATTTTCCAGACTGCTCTCTTTAATGCATGAGTGTGTCCATTATACCATGGTGTCAGACTGGTTTTGCTTAATTTTCTTTAAGCATAAAGGAGCTAGAAAAGAGAGAGTCTATAGTTTCTGTCACAAAATCAAGTTTTTTGAACTATTGGATTTGCTGAGGAATTGAAACAATTCAGGAAGATAATTTACAAAGCATTCTTGTGTTGTAAAAGTGATGGTTCTACCATATATTTAGTTGAGTTTAGCTTTAGCTATATAGGGTGTAAACAAGATTAGATAATGATCAGAAATACCATCACTCTGCTGCAGAATCTCAACCCCATTACCATCAATTCCATGAAACATTATTAAATCTAAAGTATGATTATGACAATAGGTAGGCCCTGACACTAGTTCTCTGACACCAGTAGAGTTCAGAATGTGTATAAATTCTGATCCCAAATTCATCTTTTTCATTATTAACCTGGATATTAAAATCTCCAAACAATTAAGACATTATCTGCAGACAGCACTTAGCAAATGTAGCTTTTATCCTGCACCAGCAAACACAAAGCTATGTAATGTGAGAAACAGACTGAAATGTTAGTTTTTATTTACTTACAATCATCCATTTCACGATCCACATCTACAACTCATTCAAAATATGTCACCTTGAGAGGCATTACAGCAGATCATATACCAGTGATTGTTCTCTCTTGCATGTCTTGTGACCAAGTGTGACGTGTTAACATTCACTTTGAAGTTAATCAGTCCTGGTTATCAGTTTATTCTATCACAGCACAGTTCTAAGACACAATGTGTCTTTGTACTTGACAAACATTATACAATTATAATTTGTATTTTGATTCTGTGCCTCTGCAGTCACGCAACAGTGAGCGGCTGGCATTGTAAGCACGAGGTAAAAATGTGATTAGTGCTGACCTATTTACGATCCTTGTATGTCTTAGTGACTTAAATGCTCCGCATTTTTGTGTTGGGCAGTGTATAAGTGCGTTTGTCTTCTCATCAGAGATAATTTTGGACTCACTGCTGCTGCACTGCTGTTTGGATTTTTATTATTAAGCCTTCCTGGAGTCTGCCTTGGGGTTTACTGCTGTGGTTAGTAAATGTGAACGACTATGCAGTATACAGTAGTTTGTTTCTGATTATTGATTCACAAGTTTTGTTGGGTAGTTCTCTTGAATGGGCATTGGGCAATTTGGGGCGCATCCTTGTATGGTCATCCCTGACTTTCATGCTTCTTCATATGTATTACAGCACTGATGGTAATCATGATTTTACCAAGTGGAACATGTTCCTAAATCAACATCCTTATTAGTTTTGATACAACATTCCTCTGAAACAATCAAATTATTAGGATGAGGGCTAATGCCATGGTCAAGCTTAGGGCTATAGTTAGGGACTTGTAGACCATTCGTATTAACCTATCATTTGATTTTATAGGTAGGTTAGGGTTTGGGTTTGGTGTAGGGTTGAAATTAGGAGTATGTTTCTTTCACATGATTGCTGTTTAACAAATATGTTGATCCAGGAACATGTTTTACTGGCAGTAGACAAAAATTGCACTTGGTATGTGATTCAGAGGTGTCAAGTAACGAAGTACAAATACTTTGTTACCTTACTTAAGTAGAAATTTTGGGCATCTATACTTTACTTGAGTAGTTATTTTTCAGCCGAATTTTTACGTCTACTCTTTACATTTCCACTCAAGTATCTGTACTTTCTACTCCTTACATTTTAAAAATAGGTTCGTTACTGCTATTTCATTTTGGCTGGTCTTCATTCTGGCTTGTCATTATTAAAAAACAAAAACAAAAAAACAAACCTATCCAGATAAATCGCGCCATCCGGATGGAATGAATATGATTGTGGTTGGATGAGAAGTATAAACATACACCATTCCGACAACCTATTGGTTTGTATGCGATCCATCGCACCTGCACATCACATCACACTCCAGCAAGGACATAGCCAGTGTTGGGTTTGTTTATCAAAAATTATATTTCTTAAAATTAGGGTTGGGTATGGAACTGGTGTGCACCGAACCGAATAAGGATGCAGATTTTAGTGCCTCATCTCGGTGCCTCTTAAATGCCTGAGCGATCAATTGAAATGTTTGTCCTGGTTATCTGAAATGTACACAAGAAGCAGGGGCGTTGCTAGGCTGTAGCTTTTAGCTCCATAAACTTTACACAAACTTGCGATCCCCTCAGAGTCAGTCCCGTTGAATTTAATATGAAACCGCCGTCAGACCGGTCTCCTCTCCGTCTTTCAGCGTGTTCTTCAATCTGCAGACTGCGACTCAAACAGAAACAGAGGACACAAGGTGGGTGTTTATCGATAGATTGTTAGAATATCAGTGTCTGTCCAGTTCTTTGTCATAAATACAGTTTACAAAAGGTCACGAGGGAGCAGTCAGTTTCCCATCTACTGTAAAGTTTTCGCTTGTCACTGCTAATCACACTACAGCTGTTTCCTCCAGCGACAATTGAGCCCTTAAAGCCTATCTTTTCAAGATCCATGTGAATGAACGTGTAGATAAAAGTGTAGGAACTCGATTTGCGTGAAGAAATTTATCATAAATGTGCATTAAAAAAAGCTTTTTAAATGTGACGCAACGGCAGATAAATCTCATCTCTTCGTAATGAAGTCAGAAGGTGAAGAGGTTGCAGTAGGGGTTAATGTCAACTCTTACGATGGGCCATTGCCGTATAATTATGAGCCGCCTAGGCAAGAGAGGGGTCAGGCAGAGTTAAGGGGAAGGGTAAATGGACAGAGGAGAGATAGAGTTATGGTGTGAGGAGAATCAGTGGAGAATAGTTTCAGGATCTGAAGTGGCAGTTGCACCAACCCCGTATTTGCTGTATTTACACCATATTTCTGATATTATCGATAAATCTTATCAGATTAACTTTGATCGTTGACTTTTATTTTATATCCGTGAGTGCAGTACACCTGCAAAGCATTAGCACTCGTTAGCTCGTTTATCATTTTCTTTTCTTTTCTCCTCTCCTCTCTCTCGCTCCAGTTTATCACAAGTTCATCAAACAAAAGAGATGAAAAAGATGGTCTTCATCCCTCATGGGGTGGCACCACTCTTCTCTCTAGAAATATGGCAAATAGTCTTAGTGTTTATACTTGACTAACTGGGGCCCAGGTCAGGAAGCAGACAGACTGGCTAAACCGACCGTCTGCTAGCTGCCTCACGTCACAGAGGTCAGTTAATTCCCAGCACATAGAACCTTTTTCACCTAGATATCACACTATAGAGTCTGTGTCTGTTCCCCGAACTAGAAAATACAAAAAAACGTCCAAACCAAGTTAAGATTAACAATTTAATTGAGGTTCAACAAATAAAAAACAGATGCAATATGGATGAACAAATCATAAAGCTTGGCTTATTGAATATCAGATCCCTTTCTCCGAAAACACTTTTTGTAAAGGTAACACTTTAGAATAAGGTTCCATTAGTTAATGTTAGTTAACTACTTTCGTTAACATGAACTAAGCAAGAACAATCCTTCTACAGCATTTATAAGTCTTAGTTCATGTTAATTTCAACATTTACTAATGCATTATTTAAATCAAAAGTTGTGCTTGTTAACATTAGTTAATGCACTGTGAATTACCATGGACTAACAATAAATAACTGTATTTTCATTAACTAACATTAACGAAGATGAATAAATACAGTAATAAATGTATTATTCATTGTTTGTTCATGTTAATTAATACATTAACTAACATTAACTAATGGAACCTTATTCTAAAGTGTTACCTTTGTAAATAATATGATCACTGATCATAATATTGATGTACTCTGTTTGACAGAATCCTGGTTAAAACCTGATGATTACATTATTTTAAATGAGTCCACCCCCCAAGATTACAGTTATGAACATGAGCCGCATCTAAAAGGCAAAGATGGAGGTGTTGCTTGAATTTATAACAACGTTTTCAGGATTTCTCAGAGGGCAGGCTTAAAGCATAACTTGTTTGAAGTAATGGTGCTTCATTTAACATTATCCAGAGAAACAAATGTTAATGATAAATCACATGTTATGTTTGTACTGGCTACAGTATACAGGCCACCATGGCACCATACAGACTTTATTAAAGAGTTTGGTGATTTTACATCCGAGTTAGTTCTGGCTGCAGATAAAGTTTTAATAGTTGGCGATTTTAATATACATGTTGATAATGAAAAAGATGCATTGGGATCAGCATTTATAGACATTCTGAACTCTATTGGTGTTAGACAACACGTTTCAGGACCTACTCATTGTCGAAATCATACTCTAGATTTAATACTGTCACATGGAATTGATGTTGATAGTGTTGAAATTATTCAGCCAAGTGATGATATATCAGATCATTATTTAGTTCTGTGCAAACTTCATATAGCCAAAATTGTAAATTCTACTTCTTGTTACAAGTATGGAAGAACCATCACTTCTACCACAAAAGACTGCTTTTTAAGTTATCTTCCTGATGTATACAAATTCCTTAGCATATGTTATGTGGAGGGTAAGAGAGGAACTCATACGCAGACAGGAATCACTACACAGAAGGTCTGTATGGTGCCCTGCTGGCCTGTATACTAAAGACAAAAGGGGAAAACAAAACCCACGAGAGAGAAAACAACGACTAGGGCAGAGACTAAATAACTTAACAGGACTGGGTTGACATGGTAAACAAAGACTCTACTACAAACTACAAACAAACCACTCAAGGTTATACAACGACTTCTTCAAGGGGTGACAATGATACAATATCTCACAAGCTAACATGAAGGAACACATATGTAGAAACATATATAGAAACAATGAACCGAAAAAAGACAGAGCACACTAGGGGATATAAATCTAAAAACTAATCAAGACACAACAGGTGGCACAGGTAAGGCAATCACGACAACTAGGATAACAAGGGGGGCAGGGCTAGGGAACGAGACAACACAAGCACATGGCCCAAAGACAAGGCCATGTGCTTGTACACAAAACATGGGTCTGTCATGATCCTGCCTCAAGACTAGAGGAAAGTCAGGACATGAAGGCAGAATCATGACAGCATATCCAAAACCTCAGAACAACTTGATGATATAACAGAAACTATGGACTCTCTCTTTTCTAGCACTTTAAATAAAGTTGCTCCTTTACGCTTAAGGAAGGTTAAGGAAAACAGTTTGACACCATGGTATAATGAGCATACTCGCACCCTAAAGAGAGCAGCCCAAAAAATGGAGCGCAGCTGGAGGAAAACAAAACTAGAGGTATTTCGTATTGCTTGGCGGGAAAGTAACCTATCCTACAGAAAAGCATTAAAAACTGCTAGATCCGATTACTTTTCTTCTCTTTTAGAAGAAAACAAACATAACCCCAGGTATTTATTCAATACAGTGGCTAAATTAATGAAAAATAAAGCCTCAACAAGTGTTGACATTTTCCAACACCACAGCAGTAATGACTTTATGAACTACTTTACTTCTAAAATCAAAACTATTAGAGATAAAATTGCAACCATTCAGCCGTCAGCTACAGTATCACATCAGACAGTGCACTATAAACCCCCTGAGGAACAGTTCCACTCATTCTCTACTATAGGAGAGGAAGAATTGTATAAACTTGTTAAATCATCTAAACCAGGGGTGCCCAACCCTGCTATTGGCGATCGACTGTCCTGCAAAGTTTAGCTCCAATCCTAATCAGACACACCTGAAGCAACTAATTAAGGTCTTCAGGCTCACATACAAATTAAAGGCAGGTGTCTTTGATTAGGGTTGGAGCCAAACTTTGCAGGACAGTCGATCGCCAGGAGCAGGGTTGGGCACCCCTGATCTAAACCAACAACATGTATGTTAGACCCTATACCATCTAAGCTCCTAAAAGAGGTGCTTGCAGAAGTCATAGATCCTCTTCTGACTATTATTAATTCCTCATTGTCATTAAGATATGTCCTCAAAACCTTCAAACTGGCTGTTATTAAGCCTCTCATAAAAAAAAAACACAACTTGACCCTAAAGAACTAGTTAATTATAGACCAATCTCGAATCTCCCTTTTCTGTCCAAGATACTAGAAAAGGTGGTATCATCACAATTAAATTCCTTCATTGGAGAAAAATGGTATATGTGAGGATTTCCAGTTAGGATTTAGACCGTATCATGGTACTGAGACTGCTCTCCTTGGGTTACAAATGATCTGCTTTTATAATCTGATCGTGGGTGTATCTCACTATTAGTTTTATTGGATCTTAGTGCTGCGTTTGACACAATTGACCACAACATTCTTTTGCATAGACTTGAACACTTTGTTGGCATCAGTGGAAGTGCATTAGCATGGTTTAAATCGTACTTATATGACCGCTATCAAAGATGCATCATATCGATCAAAAGTGCAGTATGGAGTACCTCAAGGCTTAGTACTAGGGCTGCTGCTCTTCACGCTTTATACGTTACCCTTGGGAGATATCATCAGGAAACATGGTGTTAGCTTTCAATGTTATGCTGATGATACTCAGCTCTATATTTCTTTGCGGCCCGGTGAAACACACCAATTTGAAAAAACTAATGGAATGCATAGTCGATCTAAAAAACTGGATGACGAGTAATTTCTTACTGCTAAATTCTGAAAAAAATTATAGGACCTAAAAACTCTGCTTGTAATAACACTGTCTAAGACTTGATGGTTGCTCTGTCAATTATTCGTCATCAGTTAGGAACCTAGGTGTGCTATTTGATCGCAATCTTTCCTTAGAAAGCCACGTTTCTAGCATTTGTAAAACTGCATTTTTCCATCTCAAAAATATATCTAAATTACAGCCTATGCTCTCAATGTCAAATGCAGAAATGTTAATCCATGCATTTATGACCTCAAGGTTAGAATATTGTAATGCTTTATTGGGTGGTTGTTCTGCACGCTTAGTAAACAAACTACAGCTAGTCCAAAATGCAGCAGCAAGAGTTCTTACTAGAACCAGGAAGTATGACCATATTAGCCCGGTCCTTTCAACACTGCACTGGCTCCCTATCAAACATTGTATAGATTTTAAAATATTGCTTATTACTTATAAAGCCCTGAATGGCTTAGCACCTCAGTATTTGAATGAGCTCGTTTTACATTATAATCCTCTACGTCCGCTACGTTCTCAAAACAGATCCTTTTCCTATTTGGCGCCTAAACTCTGGAATAACCTACCTAACTTTGTTTGGGAGGCAGACACACTCTTGCAGTTTAAATCTAGATTAAAGACCCATCTCTTTAACCTGGCTTACACATAACATACTAATATGCTTTTAATATCCAAATCCGTTAAAGGATTTTTAGGCTGCATTAATTAGGTAAACCGGAACCGGAAACACTTCCCATAACACCCTATGTACTTGCTACATCATTAGAAGAATGGCATCTACGCTAATATTTGTCTGTTTCTCTCTTATTCCGAGGTCACCGTAGCCACCAGAGCCAGTCTGTATCCAGATCAGAGGGTCACTGCAGTCACCCGGATCCAGTACGTATCCAGACCAGATGGTGGATCAGCACCTAGAAAGGACCTCTACAGCCCTGAAAGACAGCGGAGACCAGGACAACTAAAGCCCCAGATACAGATCCCCTGTAAGACCTTGTCTCAGAGGAGCACCAGGACAAGACCACAGGAAACAGATGATTCTTTTGCACAATCTGACTTTGCTGCAGCCTGGAATTGAACTACTGGTTTTGTCTGGTCAGAGGAGAACTGGCCCCCCAACTGAGCCTGGTTTCTCCCAAGGTTTTTTTCTCCATTCTGTCACCGATGGACTTTCAGTTCCTTGCCGCTGTCGCCTCTGGCTTTCTTAGTTGGGGTCACTTCATCTACAGCGATATCGTTGACTTGATTGCAAATAAATGCACAGACACTATTTAACTGAACAGAGATGACATCACTGAATTCAATGATGAACTGCCTTTAACTATCATTTTGCATTATTGACACACTGTTTTCCTAATGAATGTTGTTCAGTTGCTTTGACGCAATGTATTTTGTTTAAAGTGCTATATAAATAAGGTGACTTTGACTTTGCTGGCAGCACTCTCTCCCAAAATCTGAAAACAGACCAAAATCAAAACTTGTTTACACTTTTGCCTGGCTCTGAAGAGAAAGAGTGCGCACGTGCGACCGGTGGCTCTCTTTCTCTGCTCGTTCTTTCAGTTAAACATGCGCCCTGTCACAAGCACAGCAGTTCATCTACATTACTCACCGATTAAATAAGACTTTGGCAGGACAAAAAAATCACTTCTGCGGGCGCTAAAACAAGTTCAATACAGGGAAATGCATGTGTGAATTTAATCGAGTAGTAGGCTACATGATCATCCAAACAAATGCGAACACATAAAATTTTAACTCGCACATTCTCAGAAAATGGTCGCAGTCTGGAACCAGGTCTTATTAGCTCAATAATATAAGTATCAGGAGGCTCATGTGCAGCCTCACGGGGTGTAACAAGAGTAAGTTGATGGCAGCTAGGTGGGCTTAAGTGCATTCATGGTGCTAACATTAACTTCTTAAAGTCATGCCAAGACTAATCCATTATAACGTCAAAAAAAAATACATTTGCAGAAATTGCATGAAGATCTACATTTCGATGCAACAAGTGACGCAACGGCAGGTAAATCTCATCTTTTCGTAATGAAGTCAGAAAGTGAAGAGGTTGCAGTAGGAGTTAATGTCAACTCTTACGATGGGCTATTGCCATATAATTATGAGCCGCCTAGGCGAGAGAGGGTACAGGCAGAGTTAAGGGGAAGGGTAAATGGACAGAGGAGAGATAGAGTTATGGTGTGAGGAGAATAAGTGGAGAATTGTTTCAGGATCTGAAGTGGCACCTGCACCCACCCCGTCTTTGCTGGCAGCACTCTCTCCCAAAAATTTGATTCATCAATTGCAGCGGCCTGCACATTTGCAGAAGCATATCTCTTAGCACCTGCACATTTCGAACTGGCTCGCTGCTGCTGAATCTTCAGTTGTGTCTGGTGATCATCGAGTCGTTCCTGAATTTCACTAGCTTTCCACTTGTCAGCAGTTTTAAACTTCAGCACCGCAGAAAGAGCTGGATCTGGGCAGTGCTTAACGAACATCATGGTTACCTCCTTACTTGGATCTTCAAGGTTGCTTCCCTGCCTCTTCAAGCACTCATCTGCCACGTCAACAGCTTTATTCAAGTGAATCCAGTAATCTATTGCTTTTTCTCCCACTGTAGGTAGGGTATTGTAGAAGTCAGCGAGTGGAATTGAAGAATATGTCAGTTCACTAAAGTGTTCCTTTAGTATATCAATAACTCTTGGGTCTTCACCAGGTTTTAATGATGGGTTACTGTGTAATGTGATCTTAATTATGTCTCTCGCTCTCCCTCCAAGTCTTGTCATAATTTCCTGAGCCTGTTCTTGTCACTACCGGGATCCAAGGAAACGCGGAGAGAGAACCAATTGCGATTGAGTCTTTATTTAAGGGGTAATCCAAAGAGCATAAACAGTCCAGGCAGGGGTCAATACCAAACACAATCCACACATGAAAACAAAACAAGAAGACAAGGCATGGGCAAGACAGATCGACGGACATGAATTCACAACGACTCTGTGACACATACTAAGACAGACTGGGTTAAATACACACTAGGAGAGATAAACACTAATAGGAAATTGGCAGAGTGAGATAATTGATAACTAGTGACAGCTGGGTGCACTGATTAGGCAGGGACGTGAGGAATGTCATTAATGAAGTGACAGACACCATGGGGAAAGGAGGACATCTAGTGGAAACCCAGGGAACACAACCCAGACACTGTGGCACTACCCCCCCTCTACGGAGCGGCTTCCAGACATAACAAAAAAGTGTGAAACAACTGAAAATATGCCATATTCTAGGTTCTTCAAAGTAGCCACATTTGCTTTGATTACTGCTTTGCAACCCATTCTCACTCCAAAGGCGTCAAAAACCGAAGCATGGTCAAGCGCCCCTAGCGTCACTTTTATGACGCCAAATGTGCCTCTCGGCGTCGACTATCGAAGCACTACGACCTTCATTGCTTTCAGTGGGAAACTTTTGGCGTCAGAATTCGACACGAGGACATGAGATGTTTATCGCTATGAAATCACGTTCAAGAAGTCTCATTCAGCACACATCGCGCGATACTTGCTATCAGTTCCAAAGTTTGGGTGAGTAGTCGTATATACGCTCTTTTAATGCCTTTTATCAAATGTATTCTGTCTTCTTTATTAATCAGATTAGTGCCATATGTTTAATCGCTGTATTATATCGGTCATCCGCGGCTGTCTTTGAGTTTCATTGCGTTTAAATAAATGAACACAGCTGCTAATTAGTGTGATTAAACTCTATCTGTCACGTGACGTGCCATAGACCTTCGATCCGTTTTATATTATTATTAATTTCAGGATCAATGATGTAAGTTGTATTTGTAGTAAAATCATGGTAATCACGACACAATAGTAATAAATGAAATGTGAAGTTAAAACACAGTAAATGGGACATTAGTAACTGTAACTGTAGTTTTACTATGATATATTAATAATCAATACAACAATACAATAATCACCAAACCAGCTATGTTTGTATCACTGTAATGTTAGTGTTTTTATGTGCTTTTATATGACAGAAATCACAGTAATCATGTGTTCTGTACCATGCTTTTAATACCTTTTAATGTGAATCCAAAAAAAAACAAAACATCAAATTAAAAATAAATATTATATATTTATAATATTATAATATTATAAATATATATATATTTATTTATTTATATATATATATATATATATATATATATATATATATATATATATATATATATATATATATATATATATATAAATAAATATATATATATATATATATATATATTTATAATATATATACTGGTTTCATCTCCCCATCGTGATCTTCTTCTCTCGTGTCTGGAAACAGTTTGTGGTTGATATCCAGCACTGATGTGGTGTAGCTTGTTCTCAGCCAGAGGATCTCTCAGTCCTAAGATCCCAGACCTGGTCAAAGTGAAACAAACAATCCAGATGAAGTTGTTTAATGGACAGAGAGCTCAGCTTATGTTCTGTGTGATTTTAGCAGGGTGAGCAACTATGACCCTTGTAGTACTGTACACTTACCATTCTTCAAGCTGCTTTAAGACCTTTTGAGAAGCTTTTTCTCTGAAGAGAATTTACCACATCCTCTTCTTTCACTCCTTTCAAGAGCATCACTTGGTCAAAACCCCTCGTTTGGCTGAAGAGATCATCTGTACCAATAAAAATACTGCAATAATAATGTCATTCTGCAAGAATTAAGAAAAAGTTACAGAGGCAAAGATCTTGCTAATTAGACTGCATTAGCATGTGTAGTTCTCAGAGACTCTAGAATTCATCTATTGTTGCAGTAAATGTGTCTTCCTCTAGAATCTTTCTCCAAAGTTCCTGACTTCTCTCACAAATGTGTTTTAGTCTGTGCAGTGTAAGGCCTGGCTTCAAACCAATCAACTATCAATTCACAATTTATAACATAACATTTACAAAACAATGAAATAATGTCAATTGGTGTTTATATCAACTAAACCAATTCCGTGATACTTGTCTACTTTTAAAACAGGTGGTGTGTTTTTAAAAACATAATATTAAAAATGTCCAGTCACACTTTGCTAACATGCTGTAATTGTAATAGTAAAAAAAGAAATCAAGGCTGACATGACCAGTTCTGTGAGAGATCATCATAAAATGTTGTATAACACAGCATTGCTTCAACACACACATACCAGAGGACTTCTGTTTGTTTGAGCTCAAGATGGCCATCTTCATTCCTCATCCTGAGCAAATCATTTCCTTGGTCTTCCTTCTCTTCTGTCAAACAAGATAATCTCTACTTACTCTGTGTGCAATTAATGTTGCTCATTAAACATAATTAAGTTAATTTAAAGTAAGATTCAGACCAGAGCATTTGATGAGTAAATGTTGATTAAAAAAATATTCTAAACAAATGTACCTGGGAAGAGCTGATCATGGCAAGATTCGCTGAGACTCAGTAATAGCTCTTTTAGTTTTTAGGAAGGTTTGTGAGGGTTGGCTCTTCAAATAGCTGTTGAGCTCAATATTTTAGACCTGAAAAAGAAGAACAGCATTATCTGGAAAAAATCCTGTAAGACAGAAGGAAGGAAATATTATTAATTACGTGCAACTTGTACATTACACCTCTGTAAAGATGCAGTATAATTAAATGTTAAATGCATCCATTATTGAAAGCAAGTAATTAATAACAAGCTATAGTCATATGAATTCTTTTGATAGTGTCAGATGAGACCGTCCTGGGGCTTGTATAATATCATACATGTGTTAAACTGGATTATTAAGACTGTGATGTGCGACTGTGTTTAGGGATCATTTTTAAGACTTTGACCTTGTCCAGATATCCACACTTGCAGTCTTGGCCACTTGAGAGTGTGTGTACGTGACAGTGTGTGAACGAGACTGTCCCCGGTCTTAATAATGCCAAAGCACAGCGTCCTTAACACACACTAAACCTCTCCAATACTGCTCCGGAGCGCTATACAAAGCTTAGTGTATCCCATCATGCATCATGTTTTGGAATAAATCGTCAGACTTTTTGCCGAGGTCTCACAAAAGGTCATGGAAAGCTGTCCAATGTACAGTATGTGAAATATTGATAATTAGATATTAAAAATCTCTGTAAACACATAAGTGTCCCATAAGGCAGTGCCTCCCAATCCTGGTCCTGGAGAAGCCCAACACTGCACATTTGAGATGTCTCCCTGATCAAACACACCTGATTCAACTCATCAGCTCATCAGTGAAGACTCCAAGGCAGATAAGAGAGACGCCAAAACCGTGCAGTGCTGGGGTTCTCCAGGATCAGGATTGGGAAACACAGTCATCAGGTCATGAAAAGTTTGACACACACTCGTGGTCATCATGCTCACTCGAACACTAGGCCAAATACAGGAAAGACTTCAAATAAGTAATCAAGTGGTCAAGTGAAAAGATGGCAAGTGTGGGTATTTGGACAGTGCAACAGTTTAAGAAACAACAAATGCTGTACAAATTATAACAGCAGGAATTTTTGATAAAAGAGACAAACTATCACAGACTAACTGCTGCAAATATCTGCCTCCGCAGCTTTCTGTCTTCTCCATTTCTGAAGGAATCCCTCTCCAGAAACACCACTGGGCTGACTGCCTTTACGTCTTTTCAGCTAAAAATAAAAATAATAAAAAAGGGGAGAGAAAATAAAATTGAATTATATACAGAATGTTAATAATGATCTGTGAGCAAAATATTTAGATATAATAAATATATATATATATATATATATATATATATATATATATATATATATATATATATATATATATATATATATATATAAACTGATATGAATGAACTGCAAGATGGAAAAATACATGTTTTATTATTTATTTTTAATTTGATTTTTTTTTTTTTGGGTTCACATTAAAAGGTATTAAAAGCATGGTACAGAACACATGATTACTGTGATTTCTGTCATATAAAAGCACATAAAAACACTAACATTACAGTGATACAAACATAGCTGGTTTGGTGATTATTGTATTGTTGTATTGATTATTAATATATCATAGTAAAACTACAGTTACAGTTACTAATGTCCCATTTACTGTGTTTTAACTTCACATTTCATTTATTACTATTGTGTCGTGATTACCATGATTTTACTACAAATACAACTTACATCATTGATCCTGAAATTAATAATAATATAAAACGGATCGAAGGTCTATGGCACGTCACGTGACAGATAGAGTTTAATCACACTAATTAGCAGCTGTGTTCATTTATTTAAACGCAATGAAACTCAAAGACAGCCGCGGATGACCGACATAATACAGCGATTAAACATATGGCACTAATCTGATTAATAAAGAAGACAGAATACATTTGATAAAAGGCATTAAAAGAGCGTATATACGACTACTCACCCAAACTTTGGAACTGATAGCAAGTATCGCGCGATGTGTGCTGAATGAGACTTCTTGAACGTGATTTCATAGCGATAAACATCTCATGTCCTCGTGTCGAATTCTGACGCCAAAAGTTTCCCACTGAAAGCAATGAAGGTCGTAGTGCTTCGATAGTCGACGCCGAGAGGCACATTTGGCGTCATAAAAGTGACGCTAGGGGCGCTTGACCATGCTTCGGTTTTTGACGCCTTTGGAGTGAGAATGGGTTGTGCTTTGTACACTCTTGGAATTCTCTTGATGAGCTTCAAGAGGTAGTCACCTGAAATGGTCTTCCAACAGTCTTGAAGGAGTTCCCCGAGAGATGCTTAGCACTTGTTGGCCCTTTTGCCTTCAGTCTGCAGTCCAGCTCACCCCTAAACCATCTCGATTGGGTTCAGGTCCGGTGACTGTGGAGGCCAGGTCATCTGGCGCAGCACCCCATCACTCTCCTTCTTGGTCAAATAGCCCTTGATTCCTTTAGTGTGCCTCTACAATTTTCATATTCATGAAAATAAAGAAAACTCTTTGAATGAGAAGGTGTGTCCAAACTTTTGGTCTGTACTGTATATATGAACACATATAACAAAGAAATCATAAAACCAATACATAAACATACCTGCATGATTTGAAAAATACAGTAATCATTTGTTGCATTCAGTGTAGTGCATATTTGATCAGCCTTCCCCTGTCAACAGCTGAACATAAAAAAAATAAATCAGCAGACACGCTTCACAGGCCAACTTTCACACTAACATACAACATGACTTGATACTGCATTTACTTGTTTAGACTTTCACTTATGCAGGAAAAACAGCTTTAACAGGTAGGATCACATACTTGTGCATACTCATCAACATTTTAACAAAACCGATCACTTAATTAGTGATTATTTTCACTTATAATACTCTTTTGAACCGAAGTGCACACAATACATACCTCGCTCTGCTCAGACCTCCCGTGGACTGAAGCTAGATCGCGCGCAACACGCCAATCACGTAACAACTGCTACGAACACAAAACTAAAAATATATATATATTATTTTCTTAAATATATAGCAGAATTTTTTTTTTTAATTTAAAATAAACACAAGTTATGGTTTTTGAAGGAAAGCTGGTTTTCTAAGATTAGCCCAAGATTTCTGGCTGTTTTAGTTTGGATAGTTGTCAATTATACCAACTTTGAAATTGTGCTGTAATGGTTGGGAAGACAAAGTTCTGTCTTCACTAGATTTGGTGATGTCCTTAAATACATGACATACTATATATTTTCATACATCATTACATCTTCAATAAAATTCCATATTTTATATTTTTTTTGACTCAACACTGAGCTTCTATTTTTTATGAACCCCCACAAAAGGAGAGGCAAAAAACAAAACAAAACTGAACACTACTCGGTGCCGCTGCTAGCCTTTTTGGTGCCCTAAGCATAATTCCTTTATGATGCCCACCACCCTAAGCATAATTCCTTTATGATGCCCGCCACCCCGACCCTGAGAAAGAAAAAAAAACGTTTGTTTTTGCCAGTTTAACTTTTTATTACCAAACATAACTCAATACCAATAGCACACAATAGCAGCATCACAGTATAAAACTTAAGAACACTAAAAAGAGAAAGTAAAATATTCACAGCTTTGCTGACTTTGTAAACAGTCAACATAATAGCAAAATAAAAATATCAAAATAATCCAGACTTTTTTTTTTTTTTTTTTTTTTTTTGCAAATTCAATGTCACTTTGAATAAATTAAATTAAATAATCATCAATAAGTACTAGGGCTGTCACTTTAGTGAAAAAATAATTGTAAATTTTTAAGACATAAGTGTTCATTGAATCGATTGTAAAATCGATTTTCCATGTCTACAAAAAAGACGTTTCCTTTTTCAACGTCAAATAACGGACGAACATAAAGAGAGAGCTGGTAACACTCAAGCCAGCAATATTACTTATTTATTGGCATTAAGTTTTGTGAAGAATAACAAAAATATATATGGAGAGGGGACGACTGCCATAACAAAAGAAAAACATCACTGCAGGCTTCAACCCGGCTGTATTTATGATTTAGGCAATTCAAAAATCTCCAAGAGTATTTTAAATAATGATTTAATCCATTTCAAACAACGGTAAAAAAAAAAAAAAGAAAAGAAAAGAAACTTCAATTGGACTTGAGAACAGGCCACGTGTGTTTTTTTATTTTTATTGAACGTAACCGACACTTAGGCTAGGTGGCACTAGGCAGGCATAATGAAATGCGCAAAAATCTAGGGCCATTACAAATTTATTGGACAGAAAAACAAGTTGATCAAAATTTTCGGGGTCCAGAGAAGAGCGTGTTTTATTTACTATATGTCCAGCTGTTGAGAAGACGTGCTCCGACCGCACTGATGTCCCAGGACACTCATGTACAGCTGCGCAAGGTGGGGGTATTACTGCCAATTTTCCACCACAAAAGCCAGTCGCTATCAGCTTGCAATGGTCCTTTTCATAACTCAGAATCTCTTGTAACTAGATGTGCGAATCAGGCGAATTCGCGTCTACCGTGCCGCGAGTCCTCCAGACGCGTGGAAAGACATCTTTACATTGTAAGTTATAACAACATAGTTTGGTTATGCTAACATTAACGTCAGCAAGTTCAAGGCGCATTACGATTAGCAGCAGCACACACATGCAGCACATTTCCCGTACTTTCTAGACTAGACCGGACTAGACTAGAGCAATTATTAAATATCTTTCTTGTTCCCCCTTTTTTGTTACATATACATGGCTAAAATGTGCCTAATATTTCTATAGGCTAATGAAATAATAATAAAAAAAAAATTAATTAGGCTATTTTTGGTGCCACCTCAGCACTTGGTGCCCTACGCATAGTGCGTGATGCACGTGGTGGGAGCGGCGGCGCTGACACTACTGGCAGTACATGATTCACGATTCACTGATGCAAATACTCTACCATTTCTACTTCAGTAAACTTGGTTTCATTAATGTGATCTATCCACTTTATTTTGGTCTGTAAAACTTATTTGGATTACAAAATGATCTTTCAAATATAGTATCCTGATTTTTTTTTTTTTTTTATATCATTTTTGTTGTTGTTGTTGATATGCTCATTTTACATGAAATGAAAATGTTTGTTGGCATAACCCCCAGAAATTCTCTCCCAGAATATAAACATGTATTTTCAAGAGTAGCACGAAATTAAACACTGCAACAGGTTGTACCGTGCAAAGCAAATTGACATAAGATTTAAAGGTAAGCTACTGTTTTATTTATTTTGATGCAAATGTTGACATGGCTCAAATATTTGAATGACTGAAACAAAATATGCTGGAGTGTCTTATGCCACTACATTTTTTTATGAATTCATATATGATAGAATCAGAATGAAAGATGGACTGCTTATTTGGTTATTGTAACTTAAATGTGTCAATGGTATTTGGTGCTTAATAAAAATGTTTTTATTCTGAAAAGACTAAAGGATGGATGTGCAATCATATAAACAGCAGCATGACATTTTGCACCATGGCAAATAAAAATGTTATGTAATTTTGTGAGATTTATTAAGGTTTATTAAAAATAATAAAAAAATAAAAACAGATATGCTTTTGAAATGGACTGTAAAAACTGGTCAAGAACAATTTTGCAACTCTAGCAATATAAATGTTTTGTGAATTATCATTGCCGGGAAATTCTGTGTACCTGTGGAATGTCTAAAAGGGATACTGGCAACCTACCAAATTCTGGCTTTTTAGTGGTTTAAAACTGCCCACATGGAAATAACCTATATAAAGATATATGTTTTAATATAGGTTTTGATATAGGTTTTTAATATATAAAATTGGCCGTTTTCTTATATTATATGTACATATATGTACATATATGCACATACATCTTAAAACATTTATTTTTATATAGGTTATTTCCATGTGGGTGGACTTTTCTTTACTGGAGTGACGAACCTCAGAGTTCGTGCAAACATCCACATCGCTGTAATCAAATGTGTTCTTAAGTGCTGCTTTTACATCGCGGTCAGTTTTTGTTGTGTTTTATTAAGTTATTGAGAGGAAGGCACGCAGTATATATTTACATATTAATCCAAATGCCGCTCAGCAGCCTCAGGTTAACTAAAGTCCTTTTAGGCAAGTCGTGCCACTTGGCCGCCATCTTGGCAACACCTCCGGGCAGCTATTTCAGACCAACAGGACCAGGCTCCTATCTAAATGAATGGGCAGAGGGTCAGAACTGCACTTTCATTGGTCACTCGGACATAAAAACTGCATGTATTGAAACAGCCAAATTTATGAACACTAAAAAGAGAAAGTAAAATATTCAATACAAACATGTATTGCCCCAAAGTAAGGTTTAAAATGCCTTTTTCCCCACAGGTTATACTTTTACTACGCATGCGCAAGGGTTCACGACACCAACTTCATTTATGTCTCTATCCAGAATGCCAGTGTCTTTTACTTAGAATGTAAGGTAACATATTTGTGGTCGATATAAAATGCTTTAACTGGTAGTCCGGTGCCTTCACATTTTTATCACCCTCTTCTATATGGATTCCATCTGATCTTGCACAAACCACAACTCACTATTGCCAAATCGTCTCTGCTGTCGCAAAACCTCAACTGTGCACATGCGTCAGTGGAACCAGAAAATAGGCTTAAATGTTTCCCGGCTTGACTGTTAAAAGCAGGCTTTCCACCGGGAGTGGCGGGACATGTGCATACAACTGCCATCTTTGCCGTTATGGGTTTTCCTTTGTATGGAGGACTGAGAAAGTGGCATGTCTCTTATAAACTGTCTCTGGGTTAACCATAGACAGTAAAATAGATGGACAAAGCGACCCCATTGGATTCAGCGGAGACAAGTGAATTCAATTAGAAGCACGCACTTCCTAGGGGGTCGCGCAGAGTCAAACTGAGCTTGATGACGTAGATGTCACATGAGCAACCTGTCTGACAAGTCTTCTAATCGCTGTGCCAAGAAAAATCTGAATCACCCATTGAATCTTGCAGACGTTGTTGAATAATTTTGTCCCGTTGCTTTTTAAGGACTCTCTAAGGGCTTCTCCCTTGACTTCATGCCTCCACGTCGCCCTGATAGCCTCATAGACAGTAAAAGATTACCTGCCAGCTTCTCCTCCTTTCAATACGGTTATTTCTACTGTGCGACAGAGAGTCGCAGGTTATGATGCAATCGTTAGACTATTTTTACAAAAACTGCTTCTATGGGGCCACAATGTAAGATACAGGGTAATGGGGCCTTTTATACATTTTCTTGTTTCTTTAGAAATAATGAATGGACAAATGGAGTCTTTAAACTGTTTGCTGTCAAAGTGACGCCAAAATGAATGGGAGTCAATGGAATGCTAACAGCAGATGGGGCTCCACTAGTCAATGGCGGCGCCCAGGGATGCTTCAATAAAATATGAAACCCTGTCCCCCTGGGGTTAACTGAAGCGCTGTCTTTTTCTTTTGAACTGAATCAGGAGAGCTGTAATACAGTCTTGCACTACAGCGCCACACTGGTCAAACCGCATTATTGCAGGCTCTCACATCAGGTAGATACGAGATCAAACCACTACTCAAAAAATTTTTGCCATCAATTTGTTTTATCGTCGATAATGTTGACTAATTGTTTAAGCCCTAGCATATTTACAGTGTTGGGCAGTAACGCATTACTATTAATGCGTTACTGTAACACAGTTACTTTTGACATTAACTAATACTGTACTTTTTAAATAACGCAGTACTTTTTAAATAAATTAACTCCATTACCGTTAAAGCATTTTAGTCAAATGTAAGCTGTGTCTTTCTTGTTTGAAAGTCCTATCTACTGCGATAAACAGCAACTCAATCTGTCGAAGCACCTCCCGAAAGTACATGCCTCAATGAAGCTAGAAGCTAACCGGGTGTTGGTGGACACACTCGAAGTGAGTCAAGCCCCTCCAGCCAAACAACAGTGACTAGATTTTAACCATACTGTTAGCCAGGACAGATCAACAAAGTTATTGCATGTTATGTAGTTGAAAACATGCAGCCTGTCTCTACTGTGGAGTCGCCAGCTTTCAGGCAGCTCGTTAGCATGATAACATGTTCAGGTGGCACACAGCAAATGGGATGAAAAACTTTTTCCAACTACTTGGATAAAGAATATTCAAAAATGGAAAGTGAGCTGAAGACATTTGAGGGGCTAGACTATATCGCAACCACTGCAGACATTAGGTCTGTCCACAAACAAAAGCTTCCTAGGCATGACAGCCCACTGGATAAACACAGCTACTCTTCAATGCCAGTGTCATGGAATGGTCTGCTACACCCTCCTCTGGCTGCCTCAGATCCCTCTCTCCTGAATATTAGGACTTCATTTCCCAGTCTCTCTGCCATCATCCCCATCTAACCCTGCTTAGTTGTCTTGATTACCATTAGTATTATCACCTGCACCCTGTCTTCTCCCCTTTATCTAGACCGCTCCCTTCTTTGTTATTTGTGAAGTATTGATTTATCCCTGGTCTGTGTAGCACGTATCAGTATTTGCTCTGGACTCATTTGTATCTTTCACCTGGACTCTGAAACCCGATTTATGATCCTTTGCTGCCCGTCCTGATCTATGCCAGTGCCTAACTTTGATACTAGATTTCCCCTCTGTTTTGTATTCATCTGAGTTCTCTACGAATGTCTGCCTGAGTTCCCTTTTGATTCCTACCTGAGTTTATGCCTGCTGTTCTCCGTTTAATTACCTGTCTTAATAAACTGCTGCAGATGGATCTAACTGACTCAGCCATGTCATCACAGAATATTTCACCTACTCAAGATCCAGCAGAGTTTCATCGCCTCGCCAATGAGGTTTCATCCCAGGCTTCGGTGCTTGCTTCACATCAGAGGCAGCTGGTTAAATTGCACACCAACTGAAATATTTCAGGTCTTTTATTGTTTTAATACTGATGATTTTGGCATACAGCTCATGAAAACCCAAAATTCCTATCTCAAAAAATTAGCATATCATGAAAAGGTTCTCTAAACGAGCTATTAACCTAATCATCTGAATCAACTAATTAACTCTAAACACCTGCAAAAGATTCCTGAGGCTTTTAAAAACTCCCAGCCTGGTTCATTACTCAAAACCGTAATCATGGGTAATACTGCCGACCTGACTGCTGTCCAGAAGGCCATCATTGACACCCTCAAGCGAGATGGTAAGACACAGAAATAAATTTCTGAATGAATAGGCTGTTCCCAGAGTGCTGTATCAAGGCACCTCAGTGGGAAGTCTGTGGGAAGGAAAAAGTCTGGCAAAAAACGCTGCACAACGAGAAGAGGTGAGCGGACCCTGAGGAAGATTGTGGACTGAGTGTGGATTAGAAACATCCAGAGCCACCGTGCACAGGCATGTGCAGGAAATGGGCTACAGGTGCCGCATTCTCCAGGTCAAGCCACTTTTGAACCAGAAACAACGGCAGAAGCGCTTGACCTGGGCTACAGAGAAGCAGCACTGGACTGTTGCTCAGTGGTCCAAAGTACTTTTTTCGGATTAAAGCAAATTTTGCAAGTCATTTGGAAATCATGGTGCCAGAGTCTGGAGGAAGACTGGTAAGAAGGAAATGCCAAAATACCTGAAGTCCAGTGTCAAGTACCCACAGTCAGTGATGGTCTGGGATGCCATGTCAGCTGCTGGTGTTGGTCCACTGTGTTTTATCAAGGGCAGGGTCAATGCAGCTAGTTATCAGGAGATTTTGGAGCACTTCATGCTTCTGTCACAGTGTGACAAATGGCATGTGGAACTTATTCCCGCTGAAGCAGTGTTCCCGGGGGAACGCTTTGAGTGTAACCCTGTTCCCAGGCCTGTGTGTGCGTTTGTTGCTGTGACAACCCCAAATGACGGATTGGCAACAGGTGTGGGGGATTTACTCAGAGTTTGCGTGAGGCCTCATCAACAGTGGAGAGGATAAAAAGCAAGAGAGAGAGGTGGTGTGTGTGGTTTTTCTCCCTTGTGAAAAGTCGTTTTATTGGGTGGTAATAGTTACTGGAGGACGGGTGAATGAAGAGGACAGTGTTGCTTGATGAGGGATTCGAGGACCACAGAAGGAGAGTGAATTACCCTGTTTGCATTGGAGAGGAACTGAGTAACTGAGTCTTGTAATTGCACACGTTTGACACTGAATTGGATGTGGTTTGGAGTGTTTGGATCACGATCATAAATATCACTGAGTGGATTGTACTGATTCATTACCGATCTCTTACCTCTCCCTCCTCTATAAATGGTGATGTGAACTCTGCCTGTGACTGTGAAGAAAAACATCTCAGAACATCCTCAGTGGCAGTGAGGATTGCGCCCCCCCCCCCCCTTGGACAGAAACCCAAATGTGAGTGCTGGCTTTAAATTGCACTTCGTGAAGTGAGTTTGCAGTGGCTAAAATTGATGTTTTCCCCCACAATATATGTTTGAAGTGGAATTGTCGTGTGTGTGTGTAAGCTACATTCCTTTTTGCCATGCACTCTCTATGTGTCATGAGGGCTGACTGTCAATAGTAAGAGTCCTGCGACACTGATTTGTTCCAACTGTCTGGATGTTGAGGAATTATCATCTGGGATGTGAATTAACCCCTCTGTTGTGCTAATAGGAGAAGAGATGCCCTGTTGAAATATTTACTATCTGCCTCAGAAAAGCTCTGTGCAACCTGTTGACTTCGAGTCTGCTGTATCCCTGCCATTCAACTGTATTGTGAGAAGTGTTCATCCCGTCCAATGCATGTGAGCTGTATACTTGCCTGAAACATCCATTCTGTCTGTCTCAGAAGAAGCCCCATTCAGCCTGTTGACTTCGAGTCTGCTGTGTCCCTGCCATTCAACTGTATGGTGAGAAGTGTTCGCTCCTTCCAATGCATGTGAACTGTATACTTGCCTGAAACATCCATTCTGTCTGTCTCAGAAGAAGCCCCATTCAGCCTGTTGACTTCGAGTCTGCTGTATCCCTGCTTTTCATCTGTATTGTGAGAAGTGTTCGTTCCTTCCAACGCATGTGAACTGTATACTTTGGCTGAAGCATTCATTCTGTCTGTTTCAGTAGAAATCCTGCACAGCCTGTTGACTTAGAGTTTGTTGCATCCTTGTGGCCCACCTGTGCTGAGAGAGGTGACTGTCCTTTGTCACGAACGTGAGATGGGCACGCTTTGTCTGGAATATCCACTCTGACGGTGTCAAGAGAAGCCACCTTACTGTAAGACCGTGCACCTGCCGTATACGTACTCGACTGATATCATTCACCTCAAATTCCGTACCTGTGGAAGAAGGAAGGAAGGTTGGAATTACATACTTACCGGAGGAGACTTACCGGACCCCTCACTTGCCAAACACATCCCCACCTCAAGGCTGTGTATCTGCCATGTACGGACCTGACCGATATCCATCCGTCCCAAATTCTGCATCTGTGAAAAAGGGAAGGAAGTTTGGAAGTATTTAATTACCAGAGGAGACTTACCAGACTGCTGGCTTGCCGATCGTATTCCCACCTGTGAAATACCTACTTGACCACCCATCTGTCCATCTATTGCGTGGCCCGCACAGAGGAAGAGGGCGGGAGAGTCCCCGGTCGCTGCACTGTTCACCTTCAATCCCTGAGGGTAACAAAGAAGATTTTAGGTTAGGATTCCCAATTTGCTTTTACTTCAAAATAAAACTTGTTAAATTTATTCTCTGTCTCCGACTCTTCCCTCTGATACGCTCCTCGAGGTGGTCCTGGTTTAGGGGTGGGCGCAGTCCAGCTTGGCCCTCCTGACCTGTGACACTTCCATCTGCTGAAAAGCTTTATGGAGATGAAGCTTTCGTTTTTCAGCACAACCTGGCACCTGCTCACAGTGCCAAAACCACTGGTAAATGGTTTGCTGACCATGGTATTACTGTGCTCAATTGGCCTGCCAACTCTCCTGACCTGAACCCCATAGAGAATCTGTGGGATATTGTGAAGAGAAAGTTGAGAGACGCAAGACCCAACACTCTGGATGAGCTTAAGGCTGCTATCGAAGCATCCTGGGCCTCCATAACACCTCAGCAGTGCCACAGACTGATTGCCTCCATGCCACGCCGCATTGAAGCAGTCATTTCTGCAAAAGGATTCCCGACCAAGTATTGAGTGCATTACTGAACATAATTATTTGAAGGTTGACTTTTTTTGTATTAAAAACACTTTTCTTTTATTGGTCAGATGAAATATGTTAATTTTTTGAGATAGGAATTTTGGGTTTTCATGAGCTGTATGCCAAAATCATCAGTATTAAAACAATAAAAGACCTGAAATATTTCAGTTGGTGTGCAATGAATCTAAAATATGTGAAAGTTTAATTTTTATCATTACATTATGGAAAATAATGAACTTTATCACAATATGCTAATTTTTTGAGAAGGACCTGTAGATGGTGACAGCAGATGGGGCTCCACTAGATGATTAAAATATTGCTTATTACTTATAAAGCCCTGAATGGTTTAGCACCTCAGTATTTGAATGAGCTCCTTTTACATTATAATCCTCTATGTCTGCTACGTTCTCAAAACTCAGGCAATATTATAATACTAGAATATCAAAATTAACTGCGGAAGATCCTTTTCCTATTTGGCGCCTAAACTCTGGAATAACCTACCTAACATTGTTCGGGAGGCAGATACACTCTTGCAGTTTAAATCTAGATTAAAGACCCATCTCTTTAACATGGCTTACACATAACATACTAATATGTGGGAAGTCGTGGCCTAATGGTTAGAGGGTTGGACTCCCAATCGAAGGGTTGTGAGTTCTAGTCTCGGGCCGGACGGAATTGTGGGTGGGGGGAGTGCATGTACAGTTCTCTCTCCACCTTCAATACCACGACTTAGGTGCCCTTGAGCAAGGCATCGAACCCCTAACTGCTCCCCGGGCGCCGCAGCATAAATGGCTGCCCACTGCTCAGGGTGTGTGCTCACAGTGTGTGTGTGTGTGTTCACTGCTCTGTGTGTGTGCATTTCGGATGGGTTAAATGCAGAGCACAAATTCTGAGTATGGGTCACCATACTTGGCTGAATGTCACTTCACTATAATATGCTTTTAACCCTTTAAAGCCTGCCACATTAAAAAATGGCAGAAAATTATATATTTTTTGGAAATTAGAGGTTTATTAAGCCTTGAATCAAAATCAAAAAAAAAAAAATTTGACAACTCATTTTGTTTATGATATATTTTTTGTATCACATTTGATACATCAGGCTTTTTGGGAACGTTTTGCTTACAACAGTGTAGATTTTAGAGACAAAAAATCTATTACGCCTTTAACAGTTTGAAAACATAGAACATTTTAGGCAGTTTTTCTCTCTTTTTTTTTTACATATATTTTTTTTCCAGTCCTTTTATTTCACTTTGTGGTAGTCACGAAAGCAGTTTCTGTCTTTGTTCAGGCAAAGATGCACCTTAAGCTTCTCACAGTACACATGTGAGAAGTGATTGTTGGTGCAATGCTTGCATCTTTGTTGGGTTTCCATTGTTGGAAAATGATCCATGGCATCCCTTCTGACATCCAGGGGCACACTGCAGCTTGTCTGAACTTCCCAGGCGGCAAGGAAGTCGACCGGAAGTTGAAGTCGGCTGCGTGCTGCCATCTTGTAGCAGAACTTCACTTGCGTTAGCATCCCATTGACTCCCATTCATTTTGGCGTCACTTTGACAGTGAATAACTTTACATCTGAGGCGTTTAAAGACTCCGTTTGTCCATTATTTATTTCTAAAGATACACGACAATGTATATAGGGCTCCATTACCTTCTATGTTACATTATGGCCCTGTATAAACAGTTTTTTTTTAAATAGGCTAACGATTGCGTCATAACCACGCAACTCTCTGTTGCATTACCGTACAGACAGGAGGAGAAGCTTGCAGGCAATTAACTTAATATGGCGTACTTGCGTTACATTTTAAAATACTATACAAAATAATTAATAAGAATACTTACTCCTGCTCACTCACGACAAAGAACTCCCCGCTCAAGCTCGCCGTCTCTGCAAGATTAACGATGGCAGTTTGCACGCACAGCTACTAGAAGATTTACATCTGTCAGACAGGTTGCTGACGTCATCAAGCTTAGTTTGAGTCTGCGCGTCAGAAACGGAAGTGCTAAAAAACGCTAAAAATGGGATTCACTTGTCTCAGTTGAGTTCCAATGGGGTCGCTGTGTCCATTTCTTTTACTGTCTATGGAACTTCCATCATCATGCATGGCCTGAGGAATCCATTCCTCATCCTCCTCCTCCTCCTCCTCTTCCTCTAACTGCTCTAGGTCACATTTTGAAGATGCTTTTTTTTCTCTCTTCTTCCTCTAATCTTTTTGACATCTAAAAATACACATAAATTTTTTTTGATTCCAGCATATTGATTATAATTTTAGATATATTGTTAGTGTAAAAATAACCTAAATGTATTGTAAGATGACATTGTGGTAGGCATATTGTAGATTACATTAAAAAAAAAATGTGACACGACTATTCAGGGATAAAGAACCTTATACCTACAGTTTCAAATTTAATATGTGCATTGTTAACACAATATATATTTTACTATGGCATATCAGTCATTAATTGCCATTAATTGAATCATTCCAATATTGTGTGTGTGTTTGCATTGTGGTAGTCATAAAGTAGATAACATTACTACAATTTGACATTACTGTTTAGACATAAAGCACCATTAATACCTGCAGTATCAAATTTGATACACAATTTCCAACACGATTTACTTGTAATTTAACGATTAAATTATTAAGTAATTATGCATTATTTCAATTCAGAAAGTGTTAAATTAATTATATCAGGCGTAATTCAATATTATTTTTTACCTTAACAACTTGAAATTAGCCTTTATTTTCCAGCCGATAGCGTCCGGCTTGATCCAATCGCAGCCGCCATTTTGAAAAGCTAAAAAATCACCCCTCTACTGCCTGCAGTACAGTGATATTCCACAAGATGGCAGAATACACGTATCAAAATAGATACAACAGGTTTTCAAAGAAAGTATTGCTCTCACTGATTCAATAAATGTCTTAGAAACTCGTGTATCAAATATGATATGTGCGGTTTTAAATATCCAAATCCGTTAAAGGATTTTTAGGCTGCATTAATTAGGTAAACCGAAACCGGGAACACTTCCCAAAACACCCTATGTACTTGCTACATCATTAGAAGAATGGCATTTATGCAAATATTTATGCAAATAAACAGCGGAGACCAGGACAACTAGAGCCCCAGATACAGATCCCCTGTAAAGACCTTGTCTCAGAGTACCACCAGGACAAGACCCCAGGAAACAGATGATTCATCATCACAATCTGACTTTGCTGCAGCCTGGAATTGAACTACTGGTTTCGTCTGGTCAGAGAACTGGCCCCCCAACTGAGCCTGGTTTCTCCCAAGGTTTTTTTTTTCAATGATGGAGTTTCGGTTCCTTGCCGCTGTCGCCTCTGGCTCGCTTAGTTGGAGTCACTTCATCTACAGCAATATCGTTGACTTGATTGCAAATTAATGCACAGACACTATTTAACTGAACAGAGATAACATCACTGAATTCAATGATGAACTGCCTTTAACTATCATTTTGCATTATTGCATTATTGAGGCCATGAATTCGTATATTGATAAGCAGCTTGCTAAAGGCTTTATTACCTCTCCAACATCTCCTGCTTCCGCCGGTTTCTTTTTTGTTAAAAAAAGACTTTTTTGTCTGTGCATAGACTATCGGGGTCTCAATGAGATAACTTTCAAATACCGCTATCCGCTGCCTCTCATCTCCGCTGCCCTTGAAATTCTCAGCACGGCTCGATATTCCACCAAGCTCGATCTATGAAATGCATACAACCTTACTCGGATCTCGTTCCTGGGTTACATCATCAGCGCAGATGAAGTGGTGATGAATGACAACAAGGTACAAGCGGTGGTCGACTGGCCTCAACCCACGACAGTGAAAAAGCTGCAGTGCTTTCTGGCTTCGCCAACTTTTACCGCAGGTTTATTCATGGGTTCATTGCACTCCCAGCACGGGGCATCCAGGTATCACGGCCATCACTCAGCTAGTCTCCAATCGCTTCTGGTGGACTTCCCTTCAAGTTGACGTGATCAAGTTTGTTCATCAGTGTCCCACCTGTAACATGGCCAAGTCTTCTCACCTGAAACCAGCTGATCTCTTACAGACTCTGCCAGTACAACATCGCCCGTGCTCCCACATCGCCGTGGATTTCGTTACGGACCTTCAATGTCCCACGGTTTCACCACCATCCTCTCAGCAATTGACCGGTTTTCACAATCATGCTGTTTCATCCCTTTGTCTGGTCTTCCCACAGCCCTACTCTCCTCAATCATGTGTTTCAGCTTTTTGTCCTTCCTGAGGATATGGTAACTGACCGAGGCCGTCAGTTTACTTCTCGTGTGTGGAGGGAACTTTGCACGAATCTCAATATTAATGTTAGCCTCACCTCAGGATACCATCCTCAGGCCAACGGGCAAGTTGAGATGGAGTCGTTTCCTTGTATGTCTCAGAATTCCCCTGGTTAAGCCAGCCACTGGACTGAAACTTTTTCAGTGTGTCCTGGGATTTCAGCCTCCACTCTTCCCGTGGCAGGCGTGCCCTCAGATCTCCCCGTGGTAGATTCCTGGCTTCGTCACAGCGAGGCTACTTGGGATGCTGCTCATGTGCATTTACAGCGGACCATCTGCCAATATCAGCACTATGCAGATCGGAGGAGACATGGTGGTCCCCGGTACCGTCCTGGCCAGTGGGTGTGGCTTTCAGCCTGAGATTTCTGTCTCAAGCTACCCAGCAAGAAACTATCCCGTCGCTTCATTGGTCCCTTTAAAATTCTGTGCCAGATCATCCCTGTCTCGTTTAGGTTGGCTCTTCCTTCTCATTACAAGATCTCACTTACCTTTCATGTGTCTCTTTTCAGACCCGCATTCACCCCCATGAGAGAGGAGGTCCAAGAGGGGAACACACCAGGGCAGAATCCTCCTATTGAGGTTTATGGCGAGGAGGCTTACCGGTACCGGTACTGGACTCCATACGTTAGGATCTGTAGTACCTCATTGACTGGAAGGAGTATGGTCCCGAGAAACGCTACCTGCCCCTTGTCTTCTCCCCTTTATCTGGACTGCTCCCCTCTTTGTTATTTGTTAAGTATTAATTTACCCATGGTCTGTGTAGCACGTATCAGTTTTGGCTCTGGACTCCTTTGTATCTTTGACCTGGACTCTGAAACCTGATTTATGATCCTTTGCTGCCCGTCCTGATCTATGCCGGTGCCTGACTCCGTATACTAGATTTCCCCTCTATTTGTATTCATCTGAGTTCTCTACGAACGTCTGCCTGAGTTCCCTTTTGATGCCTGCCTGAGTTTATGTCTGCTGTTCTCTGTTTAATTATCTGTCTTAATAAACTGCTGCAGATTGATCTAACTGACTCAGCCATGTCATCACAGCCAGAAAGCTGCATTGGCCTGTAAAAGGATCAAAGGTAGACACACATATGATGTCATTGCTGCTGAGATCGATCACATTCATTCATTATAAGGACAGTTAACGAAATTTACAGCTACGGTTACTGATAACAGTTCTAACTTTGTAAAATCCTTGCAAATGTATCAGCCTGAATCGCTCTCTCACGATGATGATGATGAAGAGGACGAATAGGTTACCTTCACAAATGTTGTAGACGTGCTTGACACCTCCACAGAGGAGGGGATTGTTTTACCACCACACCTGAGGTGTGCCTCTCACTCATGCTCTGATGTGGACAAGTGGCTGCTTTCAAATCCTAGTATTAAAGGAATTTACAGAAGTGCTATCGCCAAGTGCACAGCACTGTGGAGTAAGGCTAGCCGGTCGACTATGGCTTCAGAGTTAATGGGCAGTTTGGTTGGCAAAAAACGGAATTCATTTTATGATGCTGTGGCAAGAATATTTGAAATACCCATGACTGACTTGAGTACCATCTCTAATTGTTTAGATCTAAAATGTATTGGTAAGAGGGAGTTTCAGTTTCTGAGGGAATACTGTGCCATCATGAAGCCTCTCAAAGTTGCTCTGGATATCCTGTAAGAAGAAAACTGTTCCTATGGCACCCTCCTGCCCACAATATAAGTTTTGATTTCGAAGCTACTGGAGATATAAGAAGGCTTGATTATTGCAACTGGCCTACCTGATGCCATAGTTCAGGTAAGAAACTTTCATCAATATTCAAAAGACGTTTATAGATGTAAACATTAATATTTTTAGCTGAACAAGCACAAATATCGCCTAAGAAATGGAAAGAAGGTAAAGTGCACAACATAATTTTCGATTCTACGTATTCACACACACACTATACTGCACATTAAAAATAATGGATAGTTTAGCAGCCACAGTGACATTTATGTTATATCTTAGAACACAAGTTTTATACATTAAACGACATTGTTACGAATGCACACACGAAACGAGTGATCCAATTGCAGTGTTTTAATAGGGTAATCCAAAAGCAAATCCACAACAGGCAGGAGGTCAAAAACAACCAAAGAAGTCCAAAAAACAAGAAACATGAAAAACACAAGGAACACAAAAGAGCCAGGTGACGGAAAACAAGGACTCCATTAAACAGATAGAAACAGACCGGTTTATATAGACAGGTGAAAACGATGAAAGTGGAGACAGCTGTGTGCAATTAACAGGTGTGCAATTAATAGTGATGAGGTAAGAGACAAATTCTTTGTGGGAAATGTAGTGCCTGCAATGGGGTGACTATGGGGAAGTGAGACCACTAGTGGACACCCAAGGAAACACAGACCAGACACTGTGACAGTACCCCCCCCCCCCCTTTTAGGAGCAGCTGACAGATGCTCCACCGTACACAAGAACAAACCAAGGAACACAGAGACCAGGAGGGAGGTGGACTGGTGGAGGACCAGAGGGAGGGACGGAGGGAAACGGATACCAAAAAAAAACAAAACAACAACAACAACAAAACAGAGGCCAGGAGGGAACAGAAGGTTCAGGGGCCCAGGCAAGAGCAGACAGGGCAGGAATCCAGGCTGGAACTGGGGATGGCGAAGATGGAACTGGAGCCCACCACAGCCGAGCAGATGGGACTGACGCCCCCCAGGGCTGTGCAGAGAACCACCACCGCCTTGCGGTCGAGACAGAGGCCCACCAAGGCAGGGCACAGGACCACCACAGCCGAGCAGACAAAACAGATCCCCAGCAGGGCTCTGCAGAGAACCACCACAGCCGAGCAGATGAGACAGAAGCCCACCAGGGCAGCGCAGAAGATCACCACAGCTGTGAGATTGAGACCAAAGCCCACCAGGGTGGTGCAGAAGACCACCACAGCCGTGCAGTTGAGACAGAAGCCCACCAGGGTGGTGCAGAGGACTGCCACAGCCATGAGGTCAAGGCAGAAACCCACCAGGGCGGCGCAGAGGGCCACCACAGTGGGATCAATGGCACAAGAGAGCAAGTCTGGTTAGGTAAGCCTGAAATAGAGAACATGAACAGGTTAAGCGTGGCCTCCATGGCCCTGATGAGATGGTAGATGGTCTTCATGGCCATTACAGGGCAGGCGGTGAGTTCCTGGATGGCCTCCATGGCCATGACAGGATAGGAAAAGTGCTCAGGAAGTTCGGCTGAGACATGACGAGGCTCTAGAAGTTCGGCTGAGACGTGATGAGGCTCCTGAAGTTCCGCAGAGATGTGACGAGGCTCTGGAAGTTCCACTGAGATGTGAAGAGGCTCTGGTAGTTCAGTGGAGACGTGAAGAGGCTCTGGTAGTTCAGCGGAGACGTGAAGAGGCTCTGGTAGTTCAGCGAACACATGAAGAGGCTCTGGTAGATCCGTGATGATTTGACTAGGTTCAGGAAGATCAATGGTGACTTGACTTGACTCATGAAGATCAACTGTGACTTGACTTGACTCATGAGGTCTAACTGTGGTTGGGCTTGACCCATGAGTGTAAATGGTGACTTCACCTGATTCTGATTCGACTCTGGAGGGTCAACGAGGACCTGACTCAACTCTGGAGGGACCACGGGGACCTGACTCAACTCTGGAGGGACCACAGGGACAGTCACCTGAGGTTGCCATCTGGTGCCGTGGCGCTGGACCGGTGGCCATCTTGGGCAGTGGTTCTGGCCTGGCGGTCACCTGGTGCTGTGGCGCTGGGCTGGAGGCCATCTTGTGTAGTGGCACTGGCCTGGCAGCCATCGTGTCTGGAGAGACTGGTGTGGTCTGTGAATCCCATTGACTACGATGTTGAAGGTAACTGGTGAACCCCAAAAAAGTCCAGGACCTCCAACCCCTTCATCTCCCACCCAGGCAAAGGGTCATCCAGGCAGTTGTTGAATAGGTCCTTCAGGGCCTCATCATTATACCCCACCCCCACTGCCATTGTCCAAAAAACTTGAGCCAAACCACCCACCTCACTCCCCTTCTGACGGAGGGTGGTTAGGTTCGACAATCTCCCCATCCACTCCTCTATGGTGGTTGGGGAACAGATACAAAATCCCACACCGCTGGATCTGGGCATGATGGAGTCCTTCTGTTACGAATGCACACACGAAACGAGAGATCCAATTGCAGTGTTTTAATACGGTAATCCAAAAGCAGATCCAAAACAGTCAAAATCTAAAACAGGTAAAAAACAACGAAAGCACAAGGGAACACGAGAAAGCCGGGTGATGGAAATCAAGGAATCCAGATAGAAACAGACAGGTTTATATGGACAGCTGAAAATGATGAAAGTGTAGACAGCTGAGTGGAATTAACAGGTGTGCAATTAACAGTGATGAAAGGAACAAAGGCTTTGTGGGAAATGTAGTGCCTGCAGTGGGGTGACTATGGGAAACTGAGATCACTAGTGGACACCCAAGGAAACACAGACAAGACGACACTGTGACAATTTTTTAAACAGCATTTATTTTTCAGTGTTTTGGTGCTGAGTTTCTCGAAATTGATTCTGAAAAATTCAGATTGCTTTTATTTCTAAATTTTTTGTGTTATGATGTACATTGTTTTCATACTTAAGCTGTGAAAGGAACATGTTTAAGGGCTCAACACAACAGCTTTTATGATGCAGAAGCCACTTTAGTTTTTGATTCTGAATATATTATTCAACTTGTTTTATTTATTTCAGAAATCCTTGTGATCTATTCAGTTTGTGCTGGCCTGACTTAAAATGGTGTTTAAAAATTACTTTATCTGTTTTGTGTTTGTATAGAACATAACACATTAAAGGGAATTAATGGGAACATTAAAGAACGTTCTTTAAAAAAGTAACTAAAAAGTTACTTTTAACTGTAATGCATTACTTTTTGGTGTAAGTAATCAACAAAGTATTTGAGTTTTAATTTTTTAATGAAGTATCTAGTAACTGTAACTAGTTACTATTTCTTAGTAACTAGCACAACACTTATATATATATATATATATACTAAAGTCAATACGTTACAAAGAGTCATGCGCTTTCACATCTCCCAACCTCTCAAAATCATCTATTAACGGCGCAATAAACCGATACTAAAACAATACTAGAATTCAAAACAAAAGTATCCCAAAACAAAAACTCAAAGAGAAATTAAAGACTTTGACTTAACACAAGGAAAACTTTAGATTTTCTTACCTGACTGAAGCCATTATGTGGCATATATACGCATATATGCAGCATATATATTATCATGTATGTGCATATATGCTGTATATATATATGCAGCATATATTGTGCATATAAACTCCATATAGGTTTCATATATGCGCATATATCCTCATATAGGTTCTTTCCATTTGGGTGGTTCTGTGATCAGGATGTAAACATATAGGCTGAGCTCTTTAGGTAGGTACCATCTGTGTAATCTACTGTGGCAGCAAAAGAGTGAGAAGCCTGTACTGTTTTTTTACTTTTATTATAGGAAAGTCCCTTGACCACCAAATCATTAGGAGCACATTAGACCAGTTCAATGTGATATGATTATTTGCTACAGTTTTACCTAGATAATATCTGCTGGTATAATATCTAAAGTCTATCTGCAGTACTTCCCAAGAAGGTAAACCACCGAATCTGTAATAGAGGGTATTTTGCTTTTCTCTGTGATATAAAGTCATTAACAAGAAGCGATATATTAACATTTAAATCAGGGACATGCAAGTTCCTCAGGGGCAGGGGCTCAAATGTAAGATAAGGGCAACTTAATTTTTTTTTTTTTTTTTTTTTTTTTTTTTTCAGGATTCTTTGATAATTAAAACGTTTTTTAATAGACAGCATTTATTTAAAATATAACTTTTGTAACAATACACAATTCAAAAGCTTGAGGTCAGTATTTAATTATTTATTTATTTTTAAAGACATTTGTTTTTATTCATGAAGAATTTGTTAAATTGATAAAAAGTGATAAGCAAAAATGTAAATCCATATAAAATATCTCTATTTATTTATTATTTAATATTTATTTATTAAGGAACTCCAAAAAAGTATCACAGGTTCCAAAATAAAAAATAAAAAAATTATGCAGTACAGCGCTTTATAACATTGAAGATAATTCAGCATATTAGAATGATTTATTAAGGATATTGTATTTCTGATCCAATAAATGCATACCTGATGAGCATAAGAGACTTTCATAAAACTGCATAATTATAAAAAATGGTGATATAATAAAGTCCTTCCACCTTACCATTTTGCCAGCCTATGCTTCACATAGGCTTCATATAGGTTGCACTTGGGCTTCATTAACTTCGATAGACATGTTGAAATAGTAAACTGTATCAATATACATAAATACAAGTTAAGTGGACACTACTTACCGTTAATGTGACTATCCATGTAATTTTCAATCAATTTATGAATAAGAAAGGTATTTCCAAAGGTATTTTTAAGTGGAGTGGAAAGAATATTTCCACTTAACATTGTCCAATAAAATGTCAACTTCTTGTGCCTTATCATATTATACATTAAAAAAGATCACTGATTAATTATATAATATTAAAAATATATATAATATATGGAGTTTTTAACTTAATTGACATGCTTTGATTATTGTTGAAAAAAAAACCATAGGCACTCACTGAGAAAACCATATACAGCTCAAGAGCCTTGGTTTCCGAACATCATGATAATTATAATTCAAATGCATTTTGTTTTATTGACCACAATATTATAATTGCTTTCTGTTTAAGGGGGCACTTTTTATTAATTTTTAATCTCTGCACATGCCTTATTTAAATAATAATAAAAGGCAAATAAAGCACCAAGCAAAAACAGAGGTAAAATGAAGAGCTAAGGAGCTGTTTTTAATTAATCATGAGTCTGCATTCAACTTGGTATGAGCCAAAGGATCAGAGGAAAAGTTTTGCTTTTAGAGCTTACAATTCAGAAGTTATTAGCATAAACATGTTTATGGCCTGTTTGGTCTTCATGTTTGGCCTGTTGGTGGCACTAGAGAGTTTGAGATTCTAAATTTGCTGTGGTTAAATGATGAGACTGTCCTCTATCTGAGTGGCAAATTTGATAATGTTACTGCAAGTGGTTCTATAATATTCATAACAATACACTAAAACATTTGGGAAATACAGTATTTTATTACAAAATTTGATGGTGGTCAGTAACAGAGTGGTTTAAATCTTTGGTTCTTTTAATTGTGATGATTTGGCCCACATTTAACAAAAACCCACCAATTCAACACCCATCTCAACAAATTAGAATTTGGTGACATGCCAATCAGTTAATCAACTCAAAACACCTGCAAAGGATTCCTGAGCCCTCAAAATGGTCTCTCAGTTTGGTTCACTAGGCTACACAATCATTGGGAAGACTGCTGATCTGACAGTTGTCCAGAAGACAATCATTAACACCCTTCACAAATAGCCACAAACATTAATTAATTCCCACATTAACATTAAGCTGGCTGTTTATAGAGTGCTGTATCCAAGCATGTTAATAGAAAGTTGAGTGGAAGGAAAGAGTGTGGAAGAGAAAGATGCACAACCAACAAGAAAACTGCAGCCTTATGAGGATTGTCAAGCAAAATCAGTTTAAGAATTTGAGTGAACTTTACAAGGAATGGACTGAGACTAGGGTTAAGGTATCAAGAGACACCACACACAGATGTGTCAAGGAATTTGGATACAGTTGTCGTGAGGCGTCTTACCTGAGCTAAGGAGAAGTAGAACTGGACTGTTGCCCGGTGGTCCAAAGTCCTCTTTTTAGATGAGAGCAAGTTTTGTATTTCATTTGGAAGCCAAGGTCCTAGTGTCTGGAGGAAGTGTGGAGAAAGCTCATAGCCAAGTTGCTTGTAGTCCATGGTCAAGTTTCACAGTCTGTGATGATTTTGGGTGCAATGTCACTTGCTGGTGTTTGTCCATTTGTGTTTTTTGGAAACCAAAGTCACTGCACCCATTTACCAAGAAATTTTTTCACCACTTTATGCTTCCTTCTGCTGACCTGCATTTGTAGATGCTGATTTAATTTTCCAGCAGGATTTGGCACATGCCCACACTCTCAAAAGCACCAAAAGTTGTTAAATGACCGTGGTGTTGGTGTGCTTGGCCAGCAAACTCACTAGATCTGAACCCAATAGAGAATCTATGGGCTATTGTCAAGAGGAAGATAAAAAACAAGAGACAAACAATGCAGATGAGCTGAAGACCACTGTCAAAGAAGCATGGGCTTCCATACCACCTCAGCAGTGCCACAAACTGATCGCCACATGTCACATCAAATGAGGCAGTAATTAAAGCAAAAGGAGCCCCTTCCAAGTATTGAGTACATGTACAGTAAATTAACATTCTTTGCCAGAAGGCCATCAATTGACTACTTTTTTTTGGTTAAATGTGAGCCAAAATCATTACAATGAAAAGAACCAAAGACTTAAACTACTTTTATTCTGTGTGCACTGGATTTATTTAATACACAAGCTTAACAATTTGAGTTGAATTACTGAAATAAATGAACTTTTTCACGACATTCTAATTCATTGAGAAGCACCTGTATAACTGTGATGTTCTGTAAAACAACAAACTTTAACTGGGGAAAAACAGATGGTCAACTCTGCTTTCTCTCAGGTATATCACAGTGTAAGCTTCACAGTAAACATCACTCTCATCAGCGTAGTCCATATCAACAACAAAAATATATCTCGACTCCATATAGTGGTTATTGTGGGAAAATCCCAGGTATTTTGAGGAGTAGGATTATAAAAAAATTATGTGCTAATATAAAATAAAATCAAGTAGCCTATGTAAAATTGCAAACTCTATCATTTGGTACTTTTTTTCTAAAACATTGAGTACTTTTGTACTTTCACTTGAGTAAAATTGAAAAAAGGAGTACTTTTACTGGAGTAATATTTTATTAGACGTATCTGTACTTTTACTTGAGTACTTGATTTGTGTACTTCGTCCTCCACTGTCAAAATGGCTGACATAGGAAAATTGTAAGTTATTGTTTGATTATGTAAGCTGCTCTGAATCTAACAAGATCAATCTTATGATTTTTCAAATCGTTCAGAAATTATAAATAAAAATGTCAATTTTGTACTTGTAGGTGGCCGAAACTACAAAATTCAAAATATGTGTGCCAATTTCATAACATTCCTGCAAGCAGTTCGATGGGCTGCCATAGGCTTTTAGAGCAGCAGCAGCAGAAAAAGAAGAATATAAGAGCAAAAAGCAATTGAGGGGCCAAGCAAAACACCATCTGCAACAATTAAAGCCACTTTAGCATAATTTATTCAAAATGGCTGAAAAATCATAAAGATAATCAATAGTAATAAGATTTACTGGTTTATCACTTTTGACCAATAAGTGGCACAATTATTAAATTGTTAAATTGAATCAGTTTGTTTAACTGTCCCTGGTGTAACCTAGGCCAGCTGGTAGTGCTGTGCAGGTAAACCTCACAGATATCTGGCCAGCTATGCAAATGTATAAGTGTTGTTGTTTTTGCAAGGAAAAAAAAAAACTATGCCTGAGGTATTTCAGACATTTCTTGCAGGAGGTGTTTCTAGGATTCACAAAAATTTGCTTTTCAAGTGGACACCTTTCTAATCAACTGGGCAGTGTGCAATCACTTAAATAAGAGGTGCAAGTGATTTTACCTTGTGTGAACATTCACACATATATTTGTCATTGTGATTAAACTGTAACAAGGGACTTGTGACTAGAGGCACTAGAGAATATAAAATAGGTAGACATACACAACTAAGTCTCACACATCCACTCAGACCTGCTCAAATTTCTGTAACAGAATCAAAACCTTAGTCACTCCAAGTCACTCTCCATGTTGTGAATAATACAATTTGAAAATGGCATTCATTACTAAATTAGACAATTCTGCTCTGCTGCTACATTGCATCTCATTGACTGCTAGATGGAAGGATGTTTCTGCCATTGAAAATAAAGCTGCATGGTTACAGAATGCTAATCTCTGAATCATATGATTGGTAATTCTGAGTGTGAAAATACTGATTCAGATACACTGAAGAACAGGGACTACAAAATCTTTACATGAAGGTCTCTTAGGGAACAATTTAAATAGGCTGTACTGTGTATGCAGGTCAACGGCAAGGAGAAAGTCCACTAAAAGATGTTGGTGGCCAATAATAGCCATACATTAAATGAGTCAGTGACTGGAACACAACCACCGTAAATTATTAGATGTGCAACATCAATCAGAAACAGGAGAGGAACATAATCGATGCAGAATGTCTTGTGCTTTATGTGCATGCCTGTAAAATGTGAAATATGTAAAAATGCAAAGCAGTTTATGCATTTTAAAGTTTCATGATACAGCACTGCTCAGTGCTCAGTCTCAAAAACACGGTATATCTCAAGAGCAAGATAGAAGGACATCAGCAAATTTTTCCATCTGAAATGTATTATGAAGGAATGACGCAGATGAGACCTCAGCAGATTTCCTGACTCCAGGATCACTACCCAGAACAGAGAAGTGAAATCTTTATTAAAACCCTTAAATCATCTGAGATCATTACAGAAGGGTTTTATTACAGCACAACTCCTAGGTCAATAATCATGTCAAATATCTTTTGTATATTAAACTATTTTACTATTTCTAACAAATATCTGCTGTGATGTCCATGAGGTAATGGCCATGAGCTGGTAACAGAGTAGCAGGTGGGTAAACCTTGATACTGAAACCTCAGCAATGTAATTTGCAAGAGAGCTTGTTTGACTCAGGCTCAAAACTCCCCACAGGTCACCCCTTGACAATCAGTATAACATCTGACCCCTATTGGGATGTACTGTTACCTCCATAAAGAACTGATTTATACATTCCACTGCACTTTTGGATAATGGAAGATAATTTTAAGAGTCCAACTAGAGAACACTATTGTCCTTATGTTCACATCATTCTTTCTGTCAGCTCTTATGGATTATGATCCTGTATGATTTATAGCAGGGGTTCCCAAACTTTTCAGCCCACAACCCCCAAAATAACAGTGCCAGTACCTCGGGACCCCCACTTCTTATGAGGTGGTTAAAGTACAAATGTTTTGCACAACAGCACACATGCATTTATTGCAAAACAGCACAAAGGAACAAAACAGTCTAACACTAAATAATATTTTTTATAGTAATTTCCTTATTAAGCAGCAACCTCCCACTCCCTCTCGTGAAGCCCGTACGGAAGTGACTTAAACTATCATTCATTAACAGGCTGCTATAGGCTGGCTACAAAAGGGAGTCAATTCCATAGACTCCCCATGTTAAAACACCCAACTTTATAGCCTGGTTAAAAAAATTATTTAGGTCTATATTGATAATTTTGCTTTCATGACAACTGTGAGGGAGGTGAATTTTTTTTATAACTCATCCGTTTAAATTATATTAAGCATTTAAGTTCTGCATAATTAAGGGCATGGCCACTTGAGTGACAGGTGGATTGCCACAGCTTTTTTGCCCATTTTCAATTATCTAAGAGTGACGTGAGGTGATGCGCTGCCAAGATGCCCACTTTTGGTACGCTCTTCCGAAACCTATGGGTGATGTCATGGACACTACGTCCATGATTTTATACAGTCTGTGCTCATTACTTCCATTTCAACATTAATCTTACCTAATTAGTTGGGTGGGCATCTGGAGTTTTAGTTTTAATTCAACATATTTTATATGTTTTTTTACATATTTTATATTATATTTTATATATATTCATAATTCAACAATTATTTATGGGTAAAATATGCTATTTCTTTTCCTTTAAAAAATTATTTTATTTCTGGATATCATTGTGCGACCCCTCCTCGTGGTTTTGCGACCCCTACTTTGGGAACCCCTTGTCTATAGCATATTAATATATTTTTGTTATTAATTTCAAACCAGTTTAGATATAATTATAGCTATAAATGGATTGTTATTGTCTCAGTTACAAAACATCATCGAAAAAGTATATGCCATTATCTAAATTACAACGCCTTTTGGTAACATTTGACATTTTCCAGCTTGTTAAAATTACTTAAAGGCATGGTAGGTGATTTGGTTCAAAAACATTTTTTGTTATGCTGGTTGAAAGTTTCTTCACATCCTGATAGCAATCACTCTGTCACAAACACAGCCTCTGTGGCTCTCTCCGATCACCACCAGAGGGAACCGTCACCCGAGTATTAACCTCCTTCAAACTCCATTTCCCATACACCCCGTACCTGGGGCTGATTACCTGCACAGGTGTCGCTCATCTTCACCCCCTATTTAAGGAACTCACCCTGTTCTCTCAAACGCGAAGTCTTGTTTTGCCCATGCAGACATTACCGAGCGTTTTCCCACTGTTGGATCTTCCGTGTATGACCTGGACTGATTATTGGACTCTGATTCTCTGCCGCCTGCCTTATCGACCTCTGCCTTGTTCTCTCGCCTCTTCCTGCCAGCCGCCAGCCCTGATTCTACGCTCTGTCAAGGTTTATGATTCTGATTTGTCTACGTGGTATCTAACGCCCCTGATTGACCTGTTTCTGTTTACTCTGTGGATTATTGAAATAAAGCTGCTTATGGATCATAACGTCTCTGACTCAGCGTTACAGAAGACTTCGCCACATATTGATCCAGCGGCTTTCTTCCAGATCACGGCAGAAGAATCCGCCCAAGCCGCGGCGCTGACAGCACATCAGCAGCAGCTGAATCGACTCACCTCTCTCACCGAAGAGATGATCCGAACCCTCCAATCACTCCGCCTGCAAACCCCGGAGGGAAACATTCCAGCAGCACCTCAACCTCAGCAAATGGCCGCCGCCGTGGCCACACCTCCCGCTTCAGTAAGCCCGCGCTTGGCGTTCCCAGGAAAATTCGATGGATCACCTGCCAGATGCAAGGGGTTCCTATTACAATGTTCGATGTTCGTTAACCAGCAGCCCTCGTTATATCCCACAGAGGACAGCCAAATTTCGTTTGTGTGTTCTTTGCTCACGGGGAGAGCACTAGAGTGGGCCACAGCCATCTGGAACGGTGATCGATCAGTTTTCACCACCTTTTCAGCATTTCTACTCCGATTCAGAGAGGTTTTCGAACACCCCGCGGGAGGAAAGGAGGTTGGTGAACAGCTTATCGCACTCCGTCAAGGAGGAGGATCGGCCGCAGATTATGCCCTTTCATTCCGCACCCTAGCTGCACAAACTGGCTGGCCAGACGACCCTTTACGCCTGCACTTCAGGAGGGGACTGGATGCTGAGCTGCAGACCGAACTAGCCTGCCGAGACGAGGGCAAAACCCTCGAACAACTCATCGATCTGTCCATCAAGGTAGACAATCTGATTCGGGCACGTCGGCCTCGTTACCGAACTTTATCATTCACCCCGGTCAACAGCTCAAGCCCGGATCCAGAACCCATGCAAATCGGAGTTACCCGATTAAGCGAGGAGGAGAAGTCACGCAGGCGACAGCACAACCTGTGTTTATACTGTGGCTTGGCTGGACATCTACGGGCTGCATGCCCCACTCGACCGCCGCGACATCCAGCTGCGGTGAGTTATCCCTCTAGAACTTCTTCTATGTTAGAGATACCTGTCATGTTATCTGTCAAGGGAGTTAGCATCGAGGTGAGGGCATTGATTGATTCCGGAGCTGCGGGAAATTTTATTGATACCACTTTCATGGAGACTCATAACATCCCATGTATTCCATGTACCTCTCACTTGGCAGTGGCAGCCCTAGATGGACGACCGCTGGGCTCCGGTCGCATCCAAACCATCACTGAGGAGTTAGAACTCACCGTCGGGGCCCTCCATTCTGAAAAGATCCACCTCTACAGCTTCCAATCTCCTCATAACCCCATCATCTTGGGACTGCCCTGGCTGGAAAAACACAATCCAATCATCACCTGGTCCACAAAGCAGATATCACAATGGTCAGATTACTGCAAAGAACATTGTCTCCATTCCTGCACTCGACCCACGATCACTCCTACTTCCCCATCGGCCTCTCCACTGCCTCAAGAGTATGACGATTTCCAGGAGGCTTTCAGTAAAACCAAGGCTGCGCAGCTACCTCCTCATCGACCAGGCGATTGCGCCATTGAACTGATGCCAGGCGCTCAACCACCCAAGGGCCGAGTATTTCCGCTATCTCAACCCGAAGCCACAGCCATGAAGGAGTATATCGAGGAGGAATTAGCCAAGGGATTCATTCGACCTTCCACTTCACCAGCTTCTGCAGGGTTCTTCTTCGTGAAAAAGAAGGACGGAGGCCTCCGCCCTTGTATAGATTACCGTGGCCTCAACGACGTTACGGTGAAGTACCGATATCCCTTACCACTCGTCCCAGCGGCTCTAGAGCAACTACGCCGAGCAAAGTACTTCACGAAGTTGGACCTCCGAAGCGCCTACAACCTGATCCGAATTCGAGAAGGGGATGAGTGGAAGACGGCTTTTTCAACCACCACTGGGCACTACGAGTACCGGGTCATGCCGTTCGGCCTTTCCAACAGTCCTTCCGTGTTCCAAGCCTTTGTGAACGACATATTCAGGGATATGTTGAATCATTGGGTCATAGTCTACATAGACGATATCCTCATCTACTCCGAAACGTATACAGAACATGTGAAGCAAGTCAAAGCCGTCCTCCAACGCCTAATCCAGCACCAACTGTATGCTAAACTGGAGAAATGTGAATTCCACAAGCAGACTATCTCCTTCCTGGGTTATGTAATCAGCGCTGGAGGAGTAGCCATGGAAGAGGGGAAGGTTCGCGCTGTAGTCAACTGGCCTCTACCCCTGACACTCAAAGAACTACAACGCTTCCTGGGTTTCGCTAACTTCTATAGAAGGTTCATCCGCGACTTCAGCTCCATCGCAGCACCAATGACTTCTATGGTTAAGAAGGGCTCTCAGCGTCTCCACTGGTCCTCCGCCGCCCTCAACGCCTTCCAGGCCCTCAAGGATAGATTCACCACAGCGCCCATCTTACATCATCCTGATCCAGAGTTGGAATTCATTGTGGAAGTAGACGCTTCAAGTTCAGGTCTCGGGGCTGTACTTTCACAACGTCAGGGAGATCCACCGAAATTATACCCATGTGCCTTTTATTCCAGGAAACTAAACGCAGCCGAAAGGAATTATGATGTTGGAGATCGCGAGCTCCTTGCTATGAAAGCAGCATTCGAGGAATGGAGGCACTGGCTAGAGGGGGCTAAACACACCTTCACAGTCCTCACGGATCACCGCAACCTTGAATACGTCCGGTCAGCCAAACGCTTGAATCACAGACAAGCCAGATGGTCGCTCTTCTTCACAAGATTTAATTTTCAAGTCACTTATCGTCCAGGTTCCCAGAATACCAAAGCGGATGCACTCTCTCGTCTCTACGAAACCAACAACCAAACTCCAGACCACGAACCCATCATTCCTCCCACGATCATTCTTGGACCCATCCAATGGGACATTATGACTGAGATCATTGAGGCCCAACGCATCGAACCTCCACCTCCTGAGACTCCCCAGAATCGCACATTCGTCCCTCAAACACTGAGACAACGAGCACTACATCAGGTCCACTCTACCCCAAGCTCAGGACACCCCGGTATAACCGCCACCATCCAGCTCCTATCTAACCGCTTCTGGTGGCCCTCAATGCAAACTGACACCATCAATTACATTAGAAACTGTATCACTTGCGACACTAACAAGTCATCCCATCAATTACCCGCTGGTCTTCTTCACCCGTTACCCGTTCCTCAACGTCCTTGGTCCCACATAGCCATCGACTTTGTTACAGATCTGCCTCTCTCGCAGGGCAAAACCACAATTCTATCCGTGATCGACCGCTTCTCCAAAGCCTGCCGCTTCATCCCATTACCCAAACTCCCGACTGCCTTCGAAACAGCAGAGGCACTTTGTGAGAATGTGTTCCGGTTCTATGGCCTCCCGGAGGACATTGTCTCCGATAGGGGTCCCCAATTTACCTCCAGAGTATGGTCGGCATTCTGCCAACAGTTAGGCATCAATGTTAGTCTCACATCAGGTTACCACCCACAATCCAACGGACAGGTCGAACGTCTGAACCAAGAACTCTCCCGTTTCCTCCGATCCTACTGCAACCAAAATCAAAATGATTGGAGCCGCTTCCTGCTCTGGGCCGAGTACGCACAAAATTCCCTTCAAAAACCTTCCACCGGCATGACTCCCTTCCAGTGCATCCTAGGATTCCAACCTCCTCTCTTCCCATGGTCTGGCGAACCATCCGAATTACCTGCAGTGGATGCTTGGCTGAGACGCTGTGAGGAGACCTGGAACAGCGCTCATGTTCATCTTCTCCGAGCAGTTCGTCGGACCAGAAATCAGGCCAACCGACACCGCAGAGCCCATCCGGATTACCAGCCCGGACAATGGGTCTGGCTGTCCACACGGGATCTTCGCCTCAGACTACCATCTAAGAAACTTAGTCCCAGGTACGTGGGTCCTTTCAAAATCCTCCGTCAAATCACCCCAGTATCATTTAGACTATCTCTCCCATCTCATTACCGTATCTCACCCACTTTTCATGTTTCCTTGCTCAAGCCCGCTGGTGGACCGAGAGGATCAGAGAACCTAGAGGAGGCTGGTGACCAGAGAGCGCCTCCCCTCATCATCGATGGCCAGGAGGCCTATCAGGTACACGAAATCCTGAATTCACGTCGCCGGGGCCGAGTCCTACAGTATCTGGTCGATTGGGAGGGGTACGGCCCAGAGGAAAGGTCCTGGGTCAATGCTGATGACATACTGGATCCCACTCTTATCACGGACTTCCATCGAGATCACCCAGACAGACCCGCTCCTAGACCCCGAGGAAGACCCCGGCGACGATCACCTCATCGCGTCAGGAGCCGCTCGCAGGGGGAGGGCTCTGTCACAAACACAGCCTCTGTGGCTCTCTCCGATCACCACCAGAGGGAACCGTCACCCGAGTATTAACCTCCTTCAAACTCCATTTCCCATACACCCCGTACCTGGGGCTGATTACCTGCACAGGTGTCGCTCATCTTCACCCCCTATTAAGGAACTCACCCTGTTCTCTCAAACGCGAAGTCTTGTTTTGCCCATGCAGACATTACCGAGCGTTTTCCCACTGTTGGATCTTCCGTGTATGACCTGGACTGATTATTGGACTCTGATTCTCTGCCGCCTGCCTTATCGACCTCTGCCTTGTTCTCTCGCCTCTTCCTGCCAGCCGCCAGCCCTGATTCTACGCTCTGTCAAGGTTTATGATTCTGATTTGTCTACATGGTATCTAACGCCCCTGATTGACCTGTTTCTGTTTACTCTGTGGATTATTGAAATAAAGCTGCTTATGGATCATAACGTCTCTGACTCAGCATTACACACTTAATTAAGTGTTTTAATTTAAATATATTTATATCGTCTGTGGAAGGTGTAGGACCATAAAATGTTCGTCCAATCATATACCTGAGTCCATAATAGGTCATCCTACCTGTCTGCCAACGTATGTATTCGAAAACCTCCTCGCGCCCTGTTTGCACAGACATGATAAATCATAAGTGCGTTCCACTACACTATTGCAGACCAAGCAAGAATGGAAGACCTTATTATTGTAATATTATGCACTTTTTACTGTAATGACATGAGGGATAAAGGGACAGTTAACTCAGAAATTAAACTTTTGTTATCATTTACTCACCCATAAGTGTTTTTTTTTTTTTTTTTTTTTTTTTTTATACTACGGGAGTCAATAGTGACCAGTAACTGTTTGGCTACCTATATTATTCAAAATATATGCTTTTATTTTCCATAGAACAGAAAGTCATAGAGGTTTGGAATGATATGAGGGTAAATAATTGTAATTTTATGGGTGAAATATCCCTTCAATTATATGTCAAGAAATAACAATCAACACTACTTTTACAGTATTTTGTCACAGTGAGAGGTCTTCTTGTGCAGACAGTCCATTGTTTTGCTTCGTTCATTCAAAACAGCTAGTTCATTTCCCATCCATCACACAAAGCTTTCTTCACAGATGTGTGAAAATGTACTATAGATAATGAATGGTCATTAAAGAATGCAGAAAAAAAATCTATAATAAATCTATATATAAATCTATTTATTTATATAATAAATCTATATAAATCTATAATCTATGTTTATAAATCTATAATTTAAGAAAAATACTTAATGACAGGTCACCGGGAGATACAATTCATCTGTTCATTCACATTATCTATAATAAAATAACTTTTTTTTTTTAATTCAGAGAAACCAAAGAAACATTAAGATTTAATCTCAGCCTTTATGAACTTACTAATGGAATTATTAAAAAACCCAAGACCGACACTTTAGCAGGCCATGATGAAATACCCCCAAACCTAAAATTAAAATAAAATTTAATCTGAGCTCAGAACTATAGGCTTCATTTTCATATGTAGCTTGCTTAAATCAACACTGGATTAATCAACTGCCAGCATCCTTTCTTATTGAAGGTATAATTAAATACTAAACATAATTCAATAAAAGAATGCCTCCAGAATAGCACAAGTGACATTGTGAAACCCACCCACATGCATGAAATCAGAACAAAGAAAAACTTGAGCCATGATTTTTTCTATACTGATGAACTAACTCAAAAAGTCTTTTTATATTTCCCGCAAACACACACACACACACACACCAGGCACACAAAGATCTAGAAATCATTGGCAATCATTTCCACAGCATAAGGATAAATTATACAAGCCAAAAAGTTAGCAAGACAAATACTTGTTTATCTCATCACGAGGTTTATGATTATGTTGTTGTTGTTTTTTTTTTTTTTTTTTTTTTTTTTTCACATTATATATTCACAATGATCAATTATATATATATATATATATATATATATATATATATATATATATATATATATATATATATATATATATATATATATAATATATTTATATATAATCTATATATATATATATATATATATATATATATATATATATATATAATTTTTTTTTTTTTTTTTACATTGTGTGTGTATTGCATTTCAAATGGACATTCCTCTTCAGCCATGTGTTTTTGAGAAGTCTTGATTTGTACTTACCAGACACTGACCCTTTCAATTGATTTTGAAGTATGATCACACTTCAAGCTGTGATTAACTGCTGTCCTGTGATGCTGCATCATTTCCATATTAATTTGTTCAGCTATAGAAAAGCACACTGCCATCCGACATAATCAACTGCACTTCTGATATGTTCTGATCCCACTTAACCCTCTGTTTTAGCATGGCATTTCAGCATGTTGACTGGACAATGGTTCATTTTGTCTCATTAGTTTTAAACTTCCTGACACTTGCCTTTGGTAGTAATCACAGGTCAGTTTTGTCACCTTGCTGGTATTTTTTTAGGCCAGGGTTTGGAGAAGCAGAAGGAAGTCATCTCAGAATTGTTACTTTAGAAGATCACGTGACCATTCAGCAACAATGCACAGATAGTCCTTTGGTCTGCTTACTTTGTCACTTTGTTCTTCAATTTTGTTTGAAGCATATCAGGGCCTTAAGCCTTCCCCATGTGAAACCATGGGGAAAATTATTAATTTAAGTTACATTTAGAACAGATAATATGTGCGATTAAATTGTGGTAATTCACGAATTAACTCATGGCAATCATGTGATAAATTGTGATTATATATTTTAATTGATTGACAGCCCTAAGTTAAAATGAATAAAATAAAATTGGCTTATGCTGGTAACTCACCAGTGGACTTTCTTTGTCGATATAGGCTATTTTTTCACAGTTTCCTCATTGTCACTAATTCAAGTTTTTATATAAATGAATCTCTGAAGGAAACTGATTGTCTTCAGAAATGTTTTGATCACATTTTCTTTTTATCTGATAAAGTATAATTTTTTAGCTGAGCTGCTATGTTTACAGCCCTTACCGTGGAAACCACTATATATCTCTGATGTTCCAAAAGCACCTCCTACTGGCAGAGAATGAATGTGCATTTTCAATAATCCAGTCTGCAGTTTTTGTTCAGACCAATGCAAAAATTCGCCCACATAAATCCGTTTTAAATAATATAATAATGTATACTTCCAACTCATCCCATTTCTTAAAAAAATGGTTTAAAGGTTCAGTTATGAGGTTTATCATTTTATCATTTATTTAGTTTTTTTTTTTTTTTTTTAAACTTGTATCTCAATGGTAAACCAATTGTTACTTTGTGGTCTACAACATGAAATGATAAAAGTGTCTGTTTTATTTATAAATTTAAATGAAAGAATCCCATTATAACATGTACATAAAAAATGTAGAAACATTGGACAAACAATCTGGCACCATTGTGCAGCAGCAAGCATCACAACAAAAAGGAACCTCAAGGTTGATCTAGGTAAATGTGTGCAAATGTATAGTGCACCATTCCTATATTTGCCTGGGACCCCCCAATTCACTAAATCCGCCCCTCGTGATGGGTGGTGATTTTAATGCTGTCTTTAATCCTGCGCTGGATAAATCTCACCCTGATACAGTACTACAGCTAAACCATCGTATAAGTTATTGAATAAATTTATCACAGAACTTAATATAATTGATCTTTGGAGAATCCAGAATACCACATCTAAGCGCTTCAGTTTTTTTTCTAATAGACATAAGACTTTCTCTAGGATGGATTAAATATTTATCAGCCCATCTCAAATTTCATTTTAGTCTTCTATATTACGAATTTTATTGTCTGATCACTCTGCAAGTGTTATGTAATGTTCACCTTTCCAACATTAAGACCAAGGCCCCTAGATGACATCATTACTAAATAATCAGACATGCATTAATTCACTAAAAGTTCATAGAAAGGAGTTTCTCGAAATTAATATATCTTGTGATGTAGACCATCAAATATTGTGGGAAACGACGACGTGTATAATACGAGGATTTTGCATATCTTATTCTTCTGCTCTTGCCAAAGTGCAAACCCGCGAATTTACACAATTAGAAAATAAGATTAAATTATTACAAACCTTACAAAACAATATATATGTTTTTTTTCTGATCAACAAGCTACATGATTGTCCTCTTTGAAAGAGGAATATGACCTTTTTTCACAATCATAGGCAGAGATTATTTTTCAAATAATGAATAAAGACTCTTTGGAGGACCAGTTATATTTGGAGGAGCTCCATGAAGCACTAAAAAGCCTTCATAAGGGCACCAGGCTTTCATTGCTTCTTAAAAGGGTAAAGATCTGTTATATTGCTCTAACTACAGTCCAGTATCAATCATCCCATGCGATTTAAAAGTTTATGCTAAAACTCTTGCCTCTCGCATGGAGAATGAAATTCATAGCTTAATCAAAGAGGACCAATCTGGTTTTATTAAGGGGCATCACGTGTCCAATAATATGCATGGACTGTTTCATGTACTTCAGTTTGCAGACTCTCTTCCGAGTCCTTGTGTTTTTTTTTTGTTTTTTTTTACTTTTTTACTTTTTTCACTCTACTTTACTTTTTTTTGCCAACTATATGTGGGCAATTCTGCAATTTCTTTGGTGAACATTACATTTCTATGATTAAGACACTTTACCACTCACCTGAGGCATCAGTCTTAACTGGTAATATTACTCCCACCCCTGTTCCCTTTACAGCGTGGAACAAGGCAGAGATGTCCACTTTCCCCTTTATTGTTTTGTTTATCCCTTGAATCACTAGCACAAGCCATTAGGAAATCTGACGTTCCACCGATTAAGATTCATGACCATAGTCATATACTAGTAAAAGTAATGGCAGCTGGAAGTTAGATCTCCCACAGGTGTTGATTTAGCCAAAACTCCTGCTACCATTAACGAAACATTGCAAACTTTTTATGTCTAATCTATAAAACATATGCCAGAGAAAATGGGCATTAAAGGAAATGCAGTTGAGCTTGTCCGCTGTGGCATTCTTTGCCTTTATGAGGAACAATCTATCAGTAATTGCATTTACCTGCACAATCTCTAACTCTCTGTACCAAGTTTACATGAAACAATACATAAAATAATATTTGAAGGAAAAAATAATATGTCCATCATTACCTAATTTGCAGCAATATACACAAAAATAGGAAAATTTACATGACATTTTAAAAAGTAAAAATTGTTCACCCAGGAAACAATGATGATTAACTGAAGCACATGTCAGATGTCAGTTCTCACTTCATCCAAAGCGGATTCTTCACCTTTTGTTGGCAGTGAATTACGTAACCAAAAATGTTTAATTCCATGAAAGGAAATTAAAGATCTGGATCAGATAAGTTCAGATAAAACAGCACAGTTAGGTGCCATAGCGGTGGGTGGACAAAAACCGTGGAAAAGAGAGAAAATCGTTGGTATATCCTTGTGTTTAACTAAACTATAAGAGGTAAATGGTCCTCTGGGGTGTATGAAAATTAACCTCGATATACTACTTAAATGATTCTACTGACTGTTTAAAGAGCTTTCACATATGAGTCAAGGTAACAGCCTTCAGTGTGGGAAGTGACAACCAAATGAGGCGCATTTGAATTAGATGAAATTGACATGCAAATTAGATCTTGTAAATGACAGAGTTACTTTATGTTTTGTTTTAAAAGACTGTGTTGCACAATGGCATGTCATAGACACACTAAATGTCCAGATATTATGAAAATACACAAAAATTGGTGTTTGCCAATGAAGGGCCTACTTTGCATCAGCAACACTGACTCAATGACAAACAAGTCATTCATAAGACAAATGATGGCATCTGTATTCATAGCAACTAGTTTCTAATTGTGGCGAGGGGGGCGTGGTTTAGCGGAATCCGCAACGGGAGAGAGACGGAGGGAGCAGAGCGAGGCGTAAGTATAAACGAGTGTCCCAGCAACAAGCCGACCCCTGCCTTCTTCCTTCCTATTGAGACTGTGTTGAACCTTGTTACAGTGGTGCCGAAACCCGGGAAGGAAGAAGAGCATCGCCGCCATGCAATCTCCGTCAGGTATGCCATTTGCGGACATCATCCAGTCGCTCGCCGGTCTTCATCAGGAACAACATCAACACATGCTGGCGATCAAGGAGGAGCAGGACAAATGATTTGAGGCGCTCCTTCGGGCCCAGCATGAAGACCGCGAGCTATTCCGGAGCTGGGTAGACCGGGAGGCCCGGGCCACCCCTTCGTTTAAAGACCAGACATCTCCTCTGCCGCTCAACAAGATGGGGCCTCAGGATGATCCGGAGGCCTTCCTGGACCTGTTCGAAAAATCGGCAGAGGCTCGAGGGTGGCCCCCTGCGGACTGGCCCCTGCGGCTCATTCCCCTGCTGTCCGGGGAAGCGCAGGTGGCCGCTCACCAATTGCCAGTCCAAAACCTCCTGGCCTACCAGGACCTCAAGCGTGCCATCCTCCAGCGGGTCGGTCGGACTCCGGAGCAACATCGCCAGAGGTTCAGGACTCTAACCCTGGAAGAGTCTGGCCGGCCCTTCGTGATGGCACAGCAGCTCCGGGATTCCTTTCCGCAAGTGGTTGATGGCCGACAGTAGCGACGTCGAGGACGTGATCGATCGTGTGGTACTGGAGCAGTTCGTGGCCAAGCTGCCAAGGAAGACAGCGCAGTGGGTCCAGTGCCACCGCCCGACGTCGCTGAACCAGGCCATCCAGCTGGCGGAAGACCAAATGGTGGCGTGTCCAGGGGTCAGCGACCCCTTACCATCTGCTTCTCTCTCTCCTTCTCTCTCCTCCCCTCCCCTCTCTCTCCCTAAATCTGTCCCTCTCCCCAGGTCCCGTGGGGGGCTTCCGTCGAAGCTAGCCCCGAGGTGGAGGACGAGTTACGGGGCTGAACCACCAGCAGGTCCCAGGGCTCCTCCCAGGGGTGGGACTTCGCCCATGGGATCCGTTCCCCAGGCCCCGGCCTCTCCGCTCTCTCCTCGCCAATCGCTTGACCTACTTCCTGCCGCCAGGGTGGCAGTAAAGTCTGGGCCGGCCTGTTGGCTTTGCGGGGACCCAGGGCATTTTATCGATAGGTGTCCGGTGATGGAAGTGGGGACGTTGATCCGGGTCCCCGACGCGCCAAAGGCTGCCCTCGATCAGGCTGGCTTATACCAAATACCAGTGAGTATCAGGGGGGGTACATATCAGGCTTTGGTGGATTCGGGATGTAACCAATCCTCCATCCATCAAAGCCTGATTCATCCGAAGGCATTGGATAATAGCCGCATGGTTAGGGTTCGGTGTGTACACGGGGAAGTGGTGAATTACCCTATTTTGCCTGTGGATATTAAATTTAGGGGAGAAAAACATAGAGTAGAGGTGGCCGTTAATCCGCACCTCAGGCATCCGATAATTTTGGGTATGAATTGGCCCGCGTTTAATGAATTATTGGGGTATTTATGTTCGGATGGCTCTTGGGGGAAAAAAGGGAGGGATGGAGTAGCGGTTGCGCAGGTGGGAGAGGCTGAACCGGAACCACCGGAACCTGTTGCAGGGGAACCGAGTGCTCCCGAGCGGAACATCCTCCCGGAGCGCGATGATTTTCCCCTGGAACAGTCCCGCGATGAGACGCTGAAAAATGCTTTTGACCAGGTTCGCTCGATCGACGGACAGCTTCTCCTCCCTGACCAACCGCTCTCTTATCCTTACTTTTCAATTTTAAAAGATAGGTTGTATCGGGTGACCCAAGACGCCCAGACAAAGCAAGATACAACCCAGTTGTTGATACCTAAAAGCCGCCGGGAAATGCTTTTCCAGGCGGCTCATTGTAATCCAATGGCCGGGCATTTAGGGCAAGCGGCTACACTAAACCGTCTCATGGCCCGCTTCTTCTGGCCGGGCATTCACGAGAATGTGCGCAGGTGGTGCGCGGCTTGTCGTGAATGCCAGCTGGTGAATCCACCGGCCACCCCAAAAGCACCATTGTGCCCCCTTCCATTAATGCAGGTCCCCTTCGAACGAATAGGCATGGACCTCATCGGGCCATTAGAGCGGTCAGCACGAGGACACAGCTTTGCATTAGTTCTGGTGGACTATGCAACGCGATATCCTGAGGCAGTGCCTCACCGCTCTATTTCCGCGAAGAGTGTGGCGAGTGCACTGTTTCAATTAATCTCCCGGGTGGGGATCCCAAAGGAGATCCTCACCGATCAGGGCACGGTGTTTATGTCACGTACTATTCGCGAGCTTTATGAATTATTGGGCATTAGATCGATTCGAACAAGCGTCTATCACCCACAAACAGACGGGCTGGTCGAGCGATTTAATCGCACATTAAAATCCATGATTCGTAAGTTCATTCAGGAAGACGCCAAAAATTGGGATAGGTGGCTAGAACCCCTCTTGTTCGCTGTACGGGAGGTCCCGCAAGCCTCCACGGGGTTTTCCCCCTTCGAGCTTCTTTATGGGCGCCAGCCCCACGGGGTCCTTGACGTCCTTAAAGAAACTTGGGAGGACGGACCTTCTGCTAGTAAAAACGAAATTCAATATGTCATGGACCTGAGAACAAAACTCCACACGTTGGGGCGGCTATCCATGGAGAATTTGTTGCAGGCTCAAGACAAACAGAGTCGGTTGTACAACAGGGGGGCTAGGCTACGTCAATTTGCACCGGGAGATAAAGTGCTTGTATTACTCCCTACCTCTAGTTCAAAGTTACTCGCGAAGTGGCAAGGACCCTTTGAGGTCACACGGCGGGTTGGGGATCTTAACTATGAGGTAGCTCGAACGGATAGGGGCGGGGCACATCAAATATACCACCTCAACCTATTAAAAAAATGGTCTGAGGCGGAATCAGTGTTGCTGGCGACGGTAGTGAGTGGGGAGGAGGATCTCGGTCCAGAAGTGAGTTCAAAATCCCAATCTCTCGCTCTGGCCCCTGGAGGAGACCACCTCTCACCATCGCAGCTCACTGATATCAAGTCCATTCAAGCAGCCTTTGCTGATGTGTTCTCGCCCCTGCCTGGTCGAACGGATCTCATTCAGCACCATGTTGAGACCGAGCCGGGCGTGGTAGTTCGCAGCCGGCCGTATAGATTACCTGAACATAAAAAAAAAGGTGGTTCAAGGGGAGTTAGAGGCAATGCTAGAGATGGGAGTAATAGAAGAATCCAACAGTGACTGGGCGAGCCCGATAGTCTTAGTACCTAAAACAGACGGCTCCGTGCGGTTCTGTGTGGATTATAGGAAGGTGAATGCTGTGTCAAAATTTGATGCATATCCAATGCCCCGGGTGGACGAATTGCTTGATCGGCTAGGCTCGGCTCGCTTTTACTCGACGCTGGACTTAACTAAAGGTTATTGGCAGATCCCCTTGTCTCCCATGACCAAAGAAAAAACAGCTTTCACCACGCCGTTCTGGTTACACCAATTTGTCACTCTTCTGTTCGGGCTATTCAGGGCTCCAGCCACGTTTCAGCGTCTCATGGACAAAATTCTCCGTCCGCATGCTGCATATGCCGCCGCCTACCTGGATGACATCATCATCTACAGTGGGGATTGGCAGCGACATATGCAGCATTTGCGAGCGGTCCTGAAGACGCTGAGGAGGGCTGGGCTCACGGCTAATCCGAGGAAGTGTGCGATTGGGCGGGTGGAAGTAAGATATCTGGGTTTCCACTTGGGTCATGGACAGGTGCGTCCCCAAATTGATAAGACGGCAGCAGTTGCAACTTGTCCAAGGCCTAAGACCAAAAAGGAGGTTAGACAGTTCCTGGGGCTGGCAGGGTATTATAGAAGGTTTGTACCTAATTTTTCGGATACTGCTAGCCCGCTGACTGATTTAACTAAAAAGGAGGCACCAGATACAGTCCAGTGGACGGAGCAGTGCCAGCAGGCTTTCACCCAGTTAAAAGCTGCCCTGTGTGGCAGACCGCTCCTGAATGCACCTAACTTTTCTCTCCCCTTTATCTTGCAGACAGACGCGTCGAACAGAGGGTTGGGCGCAGTCCTGTCCCAGGAGGTGGAGGGGGAAGAACGGCCGGTGCTGTACATCAGTCGGAAGCTCTCTAAGAGAGAGACGATGTACAGCACCATAGAAAAAGAATGTCTGGCGATCAGGTGGGCTGTTCTTACCCTCCGTTATTACCTCCTGGGGCGGGAGTTCACCCTCTGTTCGGACCACGCTCCTCTGCAGTGGCTCCACCGCATGAAAGATACCAACGCGCGGATCACCCGGTGGTATCTCGCTTTACAACCGTTTAAATTTCAGGTGATCCACAGGCCGGGTGTACAGATGGCTGTGGCTGACTTCCTCTCCAGGAGGGGGGGGGAGGCTGCAGGCCGGACGGCTCCCTGGCCTGAGTCGGGCGGTGGGGGTATGTGGCGAGGGGGGCGTGGTTTAGCGGAATCCGCAACGGGAGAGAGACGGAGGGAGCAGAGCGAGGCGTAAGTAGGTCAAATGCAATTAACGAACACGTGTGTTTGATTGCAGTAATTGGCGTGGAGAGACCGGATATAAGCCGAGTCACCGCAGAGAGAAGGAGAGAGAGACACGCTGGGACCTCGTTCTGCACTAGGGAAGCTACAACAGTGCTTTGAAGTTATTGAAGTTATTGACCATGTTTAAGCAATCGTTTGCTGTCTACGCCCAGAGGGCATCGTGTTTTATTTTGTGTTTATTGAATAAACGAGTGTCCCAGCAACAAGCCGACCCCTGCCTTCTTCCTTCCTATTGAGACTGTGTTGAACCTTGTTACACTAATTAATTAATCATTTGATTTTTAAATAGAAAAATATATTATGTGTCAGGCAGTCATTCATTCAATTGTATGCAAAATCATGATCGTACTAAACTGCTACTTCAATTAGGGTACAATATTCAGCAATTAAATATTTGTTATCAATCATTGGACACCTGTTTGGAAGTTGAAACAACATTTACTAAAAGATCAATGTTTTGATTTTAGATGTAGCCAGAAAACGTAATCAGAAAGTAGCAACAGAACTGGTCGAGGAGTATTAACCCAACCACTGAATCTATTGAGAGCCATAGAATTATAAAGGACACATACACATGTACACTTATAATATGCACAATTCCACCAAGAACATCACATTCTATTATTCATTCATCAATGCTTCCTTTTCCACTCCATCGTTCCAATAATTCATGTACACTAAAAGCTGCTTGGATATATTTGCTTACCCCGATAGGCCTATTTATGCAAAGAATTTAGAAAAAGTTTCGGTTGATTCACACTTTATGTCATCGTCACGATATGTATTTTCATATAACACATCCCTAACATGCAGTAATGCTTTAAACACATTTGACAATCTAGTTGATAAAGACAACAACCAATTAATTAAAACTGATTAGCTAACACTGTTTTACCTATCAGTGCTTTTTTATTCTTTCATGTTAACTGAAGGCAGATCTGAATGATGCACTATTTAACTTTAATCAACATGTACAATTAACGATGACATCCTCACCTTATCTTATTCCAGAAAAATCACTCACTCAATGCTGAATGGAGTTGCAGCTCACACGTGAATACTGGGGGCATGTCTGAACTAAATCAGCACTCTGATAAAGAGGTTGACTGGCACAAAGTATTGTATGTATTTTGAAAATACAAAAATACCAATCTTAAAAGTATTTAAATACAAATTACATTAAATAGTGTTTTGTATTTTAAATATAACCTATTATAGGTTACCATATAACCTATTTGGTTGGAAAATGTATACTTGTATGAAATGAAATCGAATGCATACCTGTGGAATCTTTCACAAATATCACACACAGTGTTCAACTAATAAAGATCTTATTCTGTGGCAAACAATAGGATGCATTTGCAGATTTGGTTTCAATTGACCATATGTTTAGGGTCACTTCATCCAACACTATTTATGCTCTCTGTGCCTTTACATTTCCTGTTACAACTTCTAGTGAGAAATCACATCAGATTTAGTGCCTGTAGAGAAATCAAGCGTAGCGATAGATCTGGCAGGTCAAATCAGTCAAGACTACATCAGCTGACTGTCAGCTGATCCACGTCTACCTATAGGAATACGACACCTATCACAGCATTCATATATATATATATATAATGTCCATTCAGTATTATTCAGCAGCTTATCAAATTACTCTGGAGCTTATTACCCTCCTCCACCCCTAGCTCCTCTTTCCTCCACAGTCAGGACTTGGCCTTTTGATATTCCTCACTGAATAAGATTACTTTATCTTGAATTAAAGATAAAGATCATTAAACTGTCATAAAACCATTAATGATACCTGCTACATTTATGTAGGTTCTGTTCTTCTGTTTGCTTTTACTCTAAAGGCAAAGTATACCTATGTTTTTGAATGTACACAAGGATCATTATTTTTTTATTTTTTTATTTTTTTGCATACACAAGGGACACTAATTTTGTCACCAGAATAGTATGTGTATAGAGTAGAGTATGTGCATTCATGCTACCTCAAATGGACTATACTTTGAAAGTCTATGCATACCAATCTGCGCATACATTATCGCTGCTCTTCCTTATCTTATCCATGCTAGGCTTATCCATGGTTTTTCCCCAGAAGAGAGCCATACCACCAATCCAAACAGTGCTTATTGTCAATCATCTTTGACAATAGTGGTCCTGACAGAACAAATAATACAAACTGATTTGCAAACCAATTTATACGGCTTGTCAATTGTTTGATCAAGTCTTTGAACAGGATCAAATCAAAAGTGATTCATTCTTGTATATTTACACGAACAGGTCCATCCTTTTTTTTTTTTTTGTCTTTGTAATGATGCACTTGTACAATGGTGAGTTGCTGTTTAAAATGGTGAGTTGCTTTAGGCAAGGGTTTAGATACCCTGTGTTCTATAAACAAATGTCTTTATTTTTCATAAAACAGCTGCTTTAAAGCTACAAACATGTTGACATGTCATGTCAGTTATAATCACAATGCAAAGAGCTTTGAAAATGGTTTAAACCTATAATAAAACACTTATTTAACTTCCTTATGCTATTTTGATAATATGATAATTTTGATAATTATGTAAATTTCCATCATATACTTGATACTTCACAACTTCATCTCATTCATTCAACATTTATTTTAGCTTAAAGGTAATACAGTTATATCATGACTACTCTTGGAAGATTTTAGCATGGTAATAGATGTGACACTGTTAATGTATTTGGTCTTAGCTGTATAGATCTACTATGCTGCTGAATTGCTCCTGCTGTTCGGTTATTGCTGTTGTTATAGATTATTGCTGCTGCTGCTGCTGCTGCTGCTACTCCAAAGTAAGTTCAGAAACTTTCTCCTGCCAATACATACATTGATGCAGTGAAGTGAGTATTTAAGACATACTGCTGCTGCACAAATAGCATATATAATGATGCGTAGCAGATCTATACAGGTGGAGCTGGGGAAATTGGAGAATTTAAGAGGAACTCTGAAAGCGCAATGCGAAATGCTATAGGGCAGGGTTTTCAAACCAGCCAGCCCTGCACACTTTATATGTCTCCAGTATCAGTCACACCTAATTCAGGTCTTGCAGTCTCAACTAACTAATAGGTTTGTTTAAGTGGGAATGAAAGATACAGTATAAAGTATATTATTGTATGTTATATTGAATTTATTGCTTTTCAAGCAATCATTATGGGAAAAATCCAAAATGGCTGACTGTGTAATATAAATGAATAGATAGCAATCTCAGTTGTGATTATAAAATAATAGGTTTCGATCATGCAAGGGGTTTCAAAAGAATCTAAAATAAATCAATTCAAATAACTAACCATTAATATTCTGACATTTCGAACCTGAAAGATCTGTTTAAAACAAACATGAAATATTTATTTGAATTATTTGTTTGTGGGAGAGGGTTCTTCTTCCTGTGCTGTATGTCTGAATGTTCTTAGCCCCTTTCACACTGCACATTGGGCCCGGAAAATTGCCGGAACATTGCCGGGTCACCTTCTGTGTTAAAGCAAGCACGTCCAGGATTGATTCCAGGATTGATCCCGGGATTGATCCCGGGTCGGGGACCTAGTAACATTGTCGGGATCAGTCCTGGAACCTGTGTGAACAAAAGCCAGAACTAATGCCATAAAGTGTGTGTCATAGTGATGATACACGTTATTGCACAACTTTTTTACCAGGTTTAAACAAAACAATATGTGCAAAATGTAATGAAGCAGAGATCAGTAGTTCTTCACTTTCTGCGCTGATGCTTAGATCGTTCGCCAGCTTAAGTGAAAGTTAACGTACATAGCGTTTTCGACTCTTACATTACACGTCACATCCTGATGCCACATGTCTTTACGGGTTGTGTATGCACGCACATATTCCGGGTAATCACTGCCAGTGTGAAAGTGCAAAATCTAGCGACACAGGAACATTTGCCGGGACACATTACCCATGTATTTTCCAGAATCGCAATGTAAAAGGGGCTCTAGAAGCTCAATTCATTTATCACAACTGACTTGTCAAGTTGTCAGCTCTTGTCAGCTTATTATTAAAATGAATGGTGCATGATCATTTCATACAGTCTTGCTCACAATGCCAGTCCAAACCACTGCAGCTTATCCAGATATAAACTTTTTCATCCCTCTTTCCAAGGCACCAAAAAAAGCTGGTCGAACTTTAAAATTGGCCAACTGCAAGAAGTACACCCGAGGACACCAAGGGTCAGGGGTTGGTAACTAATGTGTAGTCCATGGACAATTACTGCCTACCATTTCCTGTCTCACTCATGTAACATGGACCAGTATGTAAAATGTGCCTGTGAGCGGCATATGGGGTCATTATGTTTGGCCAAATTATAGCAAATTGCTGGACCAAAGGGTGAATTTTACACAGAGAGAACAAAAGAGTTGGATTGAAGCAACAAGAGTTGTAATACCAGATGAAAGGAAGAATAGGAAGAGAGAAAGTCAGAGAGAAATGTGAGGGCCAGGGAAGATGAATAGCTTGGTTCTCTAGGGCTTTCCATGCCGTTAGTATGCAGTGGGCACCATACAGCTTATGTATATGGGTGTGTGTGTGTTTGTGTAAAAGGACTATTTGGCTGACAGTGAATACTCCAACACCGTCTCATTACTGAAGCGACGAGGAGTGTCCATCCATAGGAAATATAGCCTCTCTGCTTTTACTGCTTATATCTAATGTAAAAATTCAGCATCATTTTATTTATTTTCTTCTTCCACCTTTTAAATGTATACTATGTGAAATAAGTTTTGAATCACTGTCAGAAGTGTAATGAGATCGTAATGGCTTGAATCTCAACTCAAATTTATAAGGCCTCTCTGCCTGTGTAGGCATGGTACAAATATCCTGGTGTAAACTGAGCTGTAAATTCTGCTGTACTGAACTGAGCTGTTTATACAGTGAACATGCTTTCTGAATGAACCTTGAAGTTTTCGTTTATTCTTTTTGAGGAGGCAAGTCAAAAGGTTTTCACTTGTTTATTTGAAAGAGGACAAACATTTTCAGAGGATTCTTTAAGTGTATACATTTGTCTGTGTTCTTCATTTGCTTTATTGACATTAAATAATAAAGCAACTAATGGAACTTTACATCTGTTCATTTCCATCAAGGCCAGTATTTGTGATTCACTGTATCCAAAAACAACAACAGTTTTATACCAAAATAGAAGGAAAAATTAGAGGAAGACAATTATTTAGAACATCCACAATGACAAGTAGTTACGGAAAGTAGAAGTGAGAGGCAAATGAAAATTCTAATATTCTTTTGTTGAGTGCATTTTTCAATTAGATTGATAAATTGCTCTTTAAAACACTGTGAAATTGGACAGACCCAGTGAAAGACCTCTAGTTTAATGTCTCCTGACACTGTAATCTGTTTTGTTATAAGACTCACATTTCCTTCACATAAGCTCACCGCATATACACTCACCTATGATATGATCGTGGTTTTGGAGATTGGCACCAGATATGGCGTATAAATGAAATACTGCACACACAGAGATTCTATCCTTCACAAGACATTACTTGGACGTAATGTTTCTCCTGGATCAATCCTTACACAGTCTAGCCACAGAAATGGGCAGCGTGGAAACAGAATCCCATAACAGCTACAATGACAGTGTGTGCGAACTGAAGAGACTTGTTGACTTGATGTTCAGCGTTCAGACAGATAGAAATACTTAGCTTCCCCTGACAGCTCTATGCGTCCATCATGCACACACAGTGGTAATTGCATGTGTATTTGATTAGTCATATCTCATATGTGAGATTAACCATTGACTTGGATCAATGTAACATGGGGGAAAAAAATCCTGTGCACACATGCTGCTAATTAATAATCGAAAGGAATTTTATTTTTCATGGGCAGAACCATAAACCTGAGCCTAATTATGGCTGCCACAATGGGAACAATACAGAAATAAATAATAAAAACCATTGGTTAAAGTGAATCTTAGCACAGGCCTGACTCACAGCCATACACGCTCTATTTGCTCTTCCACATCTAAGGACACAAGTTATACCTTTCCTTGAACTTCATTGTTAGTTCTAGTGCTGATTTTAACTTAGAAATTATAGTTACTTTAATTTTGTTAAAAGTGTAATTTTACACACAACGACAGACAGTATTGAATATGCCTTATGTTGGGTTGTTAACATTTATCTTGAATGTTCTAAATTGACTTTCTCCCACCCAATTTATGCATGTAAGGCTGAATTTATTTCCATTTTTTCAAAATCATTTTTCACTTTATTTTGATGGTCTCTTTGACACATTCTGTTTACTAAAAGTAACGTTGCACGTACATGTCTTCTAACTCTTATTAGCGTGTTAGTAGAGTATTAGTAGACTGATAGGGTTAGGGTTAGAATAAATTGATATGTACTTGTAAAGTTACTTATTGTTACAGAGGAGGCCCCCCATCACCTCCTCTTCACCACCAGAGGGAACTCTCTCCTGATTATTGATTATATCCATTCGGACACTAGTTCCCATCATGCCTCATACCTGGGACTGACTGCACACACACACAAGCATTTAATTACACACACACATTTAAGCCCCACACTCACAGTAGCTCTCTGCAAAGTCTTGATTTGCCCCCGCTGACACTTCTCTAGCTTCCAACAGCATTTTTCCTGCATCTTGCCTACTTGTTTTGACCTTGGACTGTTTATCATTTTCTGATCATTCTCTGCCTGCCCTTACTTGGATTGTTCTTTGGACTGTGACTGCTTACTGCCTGACCCGATCTTCTGCCTGTACCACATTTTGTCCCTGTCTAGCCTCCGCTATTGTCTCTACTGGTGATTGACCCTGTTTTGTCTGTTTAGTCTCAAAAAAGCTGCAGATGGATCCAAATTCTGCTGTTGCCTCACAACAGAAGACTTCACCAAACAGCAATCCAGTAGCACTCATGTAATTATCCACTGACTTATCTACATAGGCCATACACGTCACTTTGCATCAACACCAACTAAACCTGCTTACCTCCCTCACCAAGGAACTAGTTAAGCTAGCAAGGCCTTCAAGTACCACCACCTGCGGCCGCATCCACTCAAGCCCCGCCACCTGGTCACACCATGCCACAGAATCATTAGCGAACCCATGACTATCCTTCCCAAAGAAATTCGATGGAGACCCTGCCAGATGCAAAGGGTTCCTGCTTCAAAGTTCACTTTTTGTTAATCAACAGACCTCGCTATACCCCACAGACTTGAAGCAGAATTGCCTTTGTGTGTTCATTGCTTACTGGGAGGGCGCTGGATTGGGCTACCACTGTTTGTGGAATGGACGGCTCCTCATTTCATACCTTCGCAGCATTCCTCCAACACTTTCGTGAAGTCTTTGAACATCCTGCTAAGGCGAAAAGTCCAGATGACCAACTGCTAACACTTTTCAGCTGAGTACGCCCTGGCCTTTCACACCCTCTCTGCCAAGACAGTTTGGGTAGGACACGCTTAAACTACTGTTTCAGAGGGGATTGAATTCGGAGCTCCAATCAGAGTTAGCTTGTCGAAACAAGGGAAAAAGTCTGAGTGAATTCAATGAACTCGCCAGTCAAATTGATCATTTGGTCTGCTCACAGCATCCTCCCTGATCCATGCCTTGATTTACGCAAGAGAACAACACTGCAACAGAACCCATGAAGCTGGGATTCACTCACCTAACTCTAGAAGAACGCAAACACTGTATGCAGAACCAACTATGCCTCTAGTGCGGTCAGGCTGGGCACATGATATCTTCTTGCTCGGTCCATCTATCATCCGAAACCCAAAAAAAAAATTTTATTGAAAATTTGATCTAAAAAAATTTTTCCAAGCTATCAATCAAACAGTATATATGCAAATTTAAAATTAAGGGAGCTATAACTATAGGCTACAGAAGTAGGCCTAATTAAATAGCACAACAGGCACCTCTCTCACACCGCCCGCTCTCCCGATACCACCAGTGACCGCCTCCCAGCCGGAACCACGACTTCCCATCCCGGAAGCCTACTCGGGTGAGCCCAGCTTCTGTAGAGCATTTTTAACCCGTTGTGATATGCATTTTGCTCTTCAGCGTAGAACATTCGCCAATGAGAGAGCCAAAGTGGCGTTTGTCCTCAAGTTACTCTCTGGGAGGGCGGCACTATGGGGGACGGCGGTGTGGGAGAACCAGGACCCATGCTGCGACTCGTTTCAAGCGCTCTCCGCCGAGATGAGGCGGGTCTTTGATCGGGCCGTCGCAGGACGGGAGGCGGCCAGGATGCGGCCAGGATGCTGGCGGAGTTACGCCAGCAGGAGAGATCCGTCTCAGACTTCTCGATTGAATTCAGGACCCTGGCGGCAGAGTGCCATTGGAACGAGGAGCCGCAGTGGGACATGTTCCTGCATGGGCTGGCTGACCGCGTCCAGAGGGAGATCTACGCCCTGGATCTGCCCCCCTCTCTTAATGGACTCATTGAGCTAGCGTTATGGGTGGATGCCCGCCTCACTCAGATGGAGAGGAGGGGGCTGCTCAACACCCCATCCAGGGGCCCGGCGGATGGGCGATTCAGCGACGGAGACGTGGTCAGTCCCACCTACAATCACGAGCCCATGCAGGTAGGGCGAGCTTGGCTTTCCCGGGAGGAGAAGGAGAGGCGGAGATCCCTAGGCCTATGCATGTACTGCGGGGGAGCCGGACATCAAGCCCATACCTGTCCAGTAAAAGGCCAAGCCCGGTAGTACGCATGAGGCATCGTCCTTACGACTGTGCCATAGAGTTATTGTCAGGTAAGTCTCCGCCTAAAGGCAAACTTTATTCACTTTCTGTCCCAGAGAGGGAGGCTATGGAGAAATATATTTCTGATTCTCTAGCTTCCAAATTCATCCGCCCTTCCTCTTCTCCTGCGGGGGCGGGGTTCTTTTTTGTGGGAAAGAAGGACGGATCACTGCGACCTTGCATTGATTACCGAGAGCTGAACAACATCACGGTAAAGAATACTTATCCTTTGCCGTAGATGTCTTCAGCCTTCGAGAGGTTGCAGGGAGCGTCTATTTTTACAAAACTGGACTTACGCAATGCGTATCATTTGGTTCGGATCAGGGAGGGGGATGAATGGAAGACCACGTTTAACACCCCCAGAGGGCACTTTGAATATTTGGTTATGCCCTTCGGGCTCTCCAACTCCCCAGGGGTCTTCCAGGCACTCGTCAACGACGTGCTGCGATATATGATTGATCAGTTCATTTATGTCTACCTGGACGACATATTGATTTTTTCTTCCTGTCTCCAGGAACATGTGCAGCACGTCCGACGAGTGCTTCAGAGGTTGCTAGAGAATGGGCTTTTTGTCAAGGGCGGAGAAATGCGAGTTTCATGCACAGTCTATTCCATTTTTGGGGTTTATCGTGTCGACTGAGGGAATACGCATGGATCCCGAGAAGGTTAAGGCTGTGGTAGAATGGCCAAGCCCAGATTCTCGTAAGGCCCTACAGAGGTTTCTGGGGTTCGCTAACTTTTAACTTAACTTAAAACTTTAACTTTTAACTTTAACTTGTTTTAACCGTGGTGGACCGGTTCTCGAAGGCCGCCCACTTTATTCCCTTGGCCAAGTTGCCCTCAGCCAAGGAGACAGCGTTGACCATCATAGACCACGTCTTTCGTTTACATGGCCTCCCGATAGACGTGGTTTCTGACAGGGGACCCCAATTTGTGTCTAAATTTTGGTGAGAATTCTGTAAATTACTGGGAGCAACTGTAAGTCTGTCCTCAGGGTTTCACCCCCAGAGCAATGGCCAAACCGAGAGAGCCAACCAAGATTTGGAAAGAGTGTTGCGATGTTTGGTCTCCAAGAATCCTTCCTCCTGGAGCCAACAATTGTCTATGGTGGAGTACGCCCACAATACCTTACCAGTATCAGCTACGGGCCTATCTCCTTTTGAGTGTAGTGTAGGGTACCAGCCACCTATTTTTCCCAGTATGGAATCCGAGGTTGCGGTCCCCTCCATTCACGCCTTCGTCCAGAGGTGCCACAGCACTTGGACCAGAGCCCGCGAGACTCTACTCCAAGTGGGGGCGCGCACCAAGGCCAAAGCCGACCGCCACCGGTCTAGGCCTCCCGTATACGTCGTGGGTCAAAAGGTGTGGCTTTCTACTAAGAACATTCCTCTCCGTTCCGTATCTAATAAATTGGCTCCCAAATTTATCGGCCCGGTTACTGTCACCAAGATCATTAGTCTGGTGACAGTCCGCCTCAAACTCCCTTCTACGTACAGGAGAATTCACCCTGCCTTTCATGTATCCAAAATCAAGCCCGTATTTCATTCTCCCATTAATCCGCCTACCCCGGCTCCTCCCCCACCGCGTCTCGTAGATGGGGAAACCACTTATTTGGTTAATCGTATTCTGGACTCTAGAAGGAGGGGACGCGGATTTCAGTACTTGGTGGACTGGGAGGGTTACGGTCCGGAGGAGAGAAGTTGGGTACCTGCTAGGGACATCCTGGATCATTCCCTTATCGATGATTACAATCGACAGGTAAGAGATTCTGGGGACGCCAGGAGGCGTCCTTAGGAGGAGGGGTACTGTCACGGTTCGTGAATGCACCGTCTCCAGCTGTAGTCATGTTGATTGTTTCATGTGGGTGTTGCCGCTGATCGCCTGAGGTGCGGCTCATTCTAACAGACTATATAACGCCCTGTCTTTCGTCTCCTGTTTGTCTGATCGTTGTTTGTAGATCCTGGGGTTTGATGTCGTGTTCGTGTAGTTCCTGCCTTGATTTGTCTTCGTACTGGTTTTCTGTCGGATCCTGTCTTCACACACGGAATATACTCACCACCATTGGAGTTATCACCACTATCATTGTCATGAGCGCACTCAACTTCTCTACTCACCCGTCTGTGCGGCCATCGTGGTTCCTGCGTCACTCTCCGGCCTTCCATCATCTCATCCTATCAATAAACTTCCTTTTTACTTGCATTTGTCTCCTGTCCTCCATTGCCGCCGTCACATTATGTGTGTCATTTTCTTTACGTTTTCTGACTAGGGCTGGAAAATATATCAAACGATATGATCATGTGTATCTTGTCAGTAAAGCCAGTTGGGATATACCGCTAATCACTGAACCAGCTTTATTGATTTGGGCGATGTGTAGACAAATGGGTTAACCAGAAGAATTAAAAATGGCACGTCATGACGAAAAGGTTGCCGACCCCTGATTTAGTCAATATTCTAAGATTAATAAATACATTAATAAATGTATTGTTCATTGTTTGTTCGTGTTAATTATTACATTGACTAACATTAACTGATGGAAGGAACCTTATTCTAAAGTGTAAAGAGTATTTATTGATACTGGTTGCAAAGGCACCTTTTAAGTAAAATTAATTTTACTTTAAATGCTTTTTCTTCTTCTTCTTCTTCTTCTTCTTCTTCTTCTTCTTTTGCAATTCCTTTGTGTCAACACAAAAATTTCTTGCAGTTTTATACTGAAAGAAATCTGATCATGAAATTATTTACCCTCATGTATACACAGTAAATACATACACCCTTGTCCTGTTGCTCAAAGCTATGCAGACAAAAAAGACACAAGCTGTAGTTGAGTAGCCATAGTGTAACAACACTGGCTTTTCCTGAGAAAGAGATTCTGAGAGATATCACCTGCAAACTAAGTAGCTGAATAAACATTCTGTTATAAAGGATGAAGAAGTGGGAGTTTCAAAGACATGACAGCAGAAGACAGATTACTATGGCAACATACAGAAAGCTTTATTTTAGCCTTGGCCTCGAACTACAAACCCAGAAAACAGCAAAGACTTGTACACATGGTGAAACAAGCTGCCAGAGGGATTTAAAAAAATATCAAGCATATAATGAGATCAACTGACTTTGAAACAGACATTGAATTTTCTCACAGCTTAGGAGACAAGAAGGCATAATCATAGTAAAAATAACATACAGGGTACAACTTTTTCAAGATTTCTTTCAAGTAATAAGTCTCTCAAAAAAGAAAATGCATGCAAGTTATATATATTGAAATCAATACTTTGGTAAGAAAACTAAAATCTTGTAAAAAATTCTAATGCATGTGGCACTTTGTTTTCTTTTTTTTAGAAATGTACTCTGTTCATATTGGTTTTGTCACAAAATCTTTTATCTGATTTTTAAGAGATATTAACGCAAATAAAGGTTTGACATGTTGAGTGGCGCAACTATCAAGTAAAAGTAATTATATATTTATTTAACCTTGAATATGTCTGCGTATAGACATATTTTCAAACTAATACTAACCTTGCCTTTTTAAAAGAAAACACTTTATTAACTAAAAAGTCAATTATATTATTATGTGCATTTTTTGTTTGCTACTACACATGATTTTGTGTACAATTTGTTTTCAAATATTAATATAATTAATCAATTATTATTACTATTATTATTACTATTAACTATTATTATTATTATTATTATAAAAATATTTTTTCCAAGAAATAATATGAGAAGATACTGTCAAACTACTTAATATAGTTTTCTTTTCAAGGGTTTCTTATTGTAATTAGTCTTTACATGACAAAAATGAGCATCACATCACTTATTTGTGACATGAGCAACAACAAATTGAAAAGAAAAGAAGCTGGGCTTTGCCATTAAATATACTCTGCACATTGACATATTTGTTTTTTGTTCTAACATCACGTAGTTCAATCATTTTAGAACACCAAATTTTCATTCAACACTCAAAGCATGTATACGCACTTAAAACTCTGCCAAGAAACTTGCCCTATGAAATCCATCCATCACAAAAGCAACTAGCTGGAGATGAAAGAGTGAAACACTGTGAGAAAATATTACTGTGAGAAAGTATTAATCTTTGAGAAACAACCCTATACATTATAGTTTGCTTCAGAGAAATAGCTTAGCACAAATAATAATAATAATAAATGGAACCTTTCATCTGTTTATGCTACTTGTCATTCTCAATGAAAAAGAAAAACAACCAAACCCTCAAATACAGTAACATAACTTTTACATAGTGCAAAATAGCTAACTTTACTGTACATAACTGAGTGCTGATGAATCTATAAACCACATTTACATTTAGATAATGACCACTGAAAAGGATAATTTGCTACAAAATATGGCCTAACAATACAATCAATGGTTATGCACAAGTGCTTACTCATGCAAACACAAACACACACACAGTCTTATACATTTCTCTCCTTCATTTAAGGCTATGGTGGTGGCCATGGTGCATCGTGATGTTTTAGCCAATACACTGCATTATAACTACATTTTCTTTATAGCTTAATTATGTTTCATATGGTGCTGAACTAAATGTCCCACAATCCTCTATGCAGAAGACCAGTAGTACTTGTATGTGTATGTGTATTGTTTTGTTGTTGTTATCTGTTTAGTATTTTGCTGTTTGTGAGGCTTATTTGGAAATATGTATCTATTGCAAAAAAAAAAAAAAAAACTCATTATACTCATAGATTTTTTTTTTCCCCAATCACATAGTTTGATTTCTAAATTATTTGATATTTACATTTAGAGATTTATCTTATAATAATAGTACAGAATAGAACAGGACAGTGCATATATTTAATTCAATATCTCACATTGTTTTGGTTAAGTTCACGAAGTCCTCCAAAGAAATACACAACACATTTCTGTTTCTATATTTCAGAAGGGAACTAGCAGATGATAATTCCTCCTAGAGAACAATCTAGAGCAGACAAACTTTGACACACTGCATAATTATCAGTCTGTTATTGCTCATTTACATCTGCCACAGTAGACAGCAGAAGCATTTTAGAAAATATGAGCAATCTGTATCTCAACAAGGCTAGAAGATGTGACACTCTTATTTAACCTAGCAGCCAAACATCAAAAGGGGCTCCACACTGCACCACATGTCCAGCTTGATAATATATGCATTTTTCTGTTCTTTGTTATTTGACTGATTATCTAAAGCTATTTCCATGTAATTCATTGCTTTGTTATTCATTCAATGTAGCTTTCATTTCAATCAGTTTCTATTTATTATTTGTCGCGTTCAGTCCGAATCAAACCTCTGTATGAATGGTTGTCATGGAAACAGTTTCCATGTCTTCTGTTGTAGTGATTTTAAATTAATGGCCAGACCAGGACTGCTTCGGGACATTTGGAGCCCCTTGACAAAATTTATGTTCGAGACCCCCAACATAAATTATTACTATTATTAATATATAATTTTAATAATAGTAATAATAGGAATAATTTCGTTTTACATTTTGTGTATTTTTAAAGTAATGTTTTTGAAAGAAGTTTCTTATGCTTCTTATGCTCATCAAGCCAGCCAAAAAAAGGAATATTGTGAAATACTGTATTATCACAATTAAAAATAATTGTTTTCTATTTTACTATACTTTAAAATATAATGTGTGATGTGAAGCTGAATTTTCAGGATCATTACTCCAGACTTCAGTGTCATGTGATTGAAATTATTCTAATATGCTTATTTATTATCACTGTAAGAAACAATTGTGCTGCTTAATATTTATTCTATAACCTGTGATACTTTTTTCATTATTAAAATGTACGTTTAATAATGTACAAACAAATAAAAATCTGCTACAACAATATAAGTCTTTAGTATCAATTTATATATTTTTTATACATTTAACACCTTGCTGAAGATTACTGTTTTTTCTGTATTTTTTATTAAATGCATTCAGGCTTAATGAGCATAAGAGACTTCTTTCAAAAACACACACAAAAAATATGAATGTGTCTATATTAATCTATTGCGATATTGTAACAGAGTAAAATCCCCAGTGTTAAAAGTACATATGAGTGGTCTACATAAGAGTCTCACCCACAGGTGTTAAAAACTAACACTGAAGCAGTGTAGGATTTACACCTGTAGTGTCGACTGTTGAACTATCCATGCAGGTAAAATCAGTTAGCTTCACTTCACCAATGATAACTGATTATTAGTAATGAAACCAGCTGTTAATGAGCAAAGTCTAGTGAAGGAGAGAGGAAGAAGAATAAAAACAGAAAAAAAAAACACGGATGCTGATTTACATCCATAAAGATTTAAATGGAATCAACTGCAAATATAATGTTTAGAAGTAACCAATAATAATTAACTCTTAATGTTTCCAAATATGATGAGCAGAGTGATATGGTGATATGAGCAGAGGTTTAGCTTTATTGAGTGTTGCTGATATTGTTTCATTGGACAATTCATTTGAGCCCATCATTTTGGTGGTTAATGTTCCATTTTTGACTAATGTCGGTTGTTTTTCTGCCTGTGCAGAGTTAAAAAAAAAAATTATACCGTGGCAGAAGATGATTTTGACCGCTCTTAACATTGTGTATGGAAATAAAGTGGTTTTGTTGATTGATGCCATCTAAATTCCAATATGTGAATATATAGTTTAGACTGTGGTATTGATGCTTATTGTAGCAACGCAGTTTGTGATAATACACCATCACAGTTTTAAAAAAAGGTGAAGTCTATAAGCATCTAACACCATACCTCGCACCAGGCCCCGCGTCAGCTAATCAGCTAACCCCCTAGCAATCACTTCAAAACAGATGACGACATCTCACACAGCTTCATTAGGAGCTTTATTTCTTTGTGTGTGTATTTAGCCTTTTGCTTCGGATGTGTTTGTTACAGCACACATTCTGAAGGAAGGACACACTTTGAAACAGCAACATTAATTGATTTGATTGCAGGTGAGTGATAATTTGACTACATCCATTGAACAATGAGGCTAGTATTTTACTGCCTGTCTTGACTGGTGGACTAGCATATAGGGTATGCTATGGTTACACTCTAAAAAACGCTGGGTTGTTTTTTCAACCCAACTGCTGGGTTGAGGCCGTTGGATAGGACTTTGGGATGTTTTAACCCAAGTTTGGGTTGAAAATAACTATCTTTTTTAACCCAGCGGGGGTGGGTTGAGGACGCGGACGTGAAGGAGAGCACGCACGTCACGTCAAAATCGTACGTCTCTCCAGTGCGAGCAGCCGCCATTTTCTCAGCGTGATAGAAGCGAGAAGCGAGTGAAAGACTATGGTAAGTAACGTTAAATATTCAAAATGTAAAGTTATATTTTATTGTTTACCCGGTTGTATGAAAGGCGGAAGGTTTTATGAAAGGCGGAAACAAAGGAGCTTAACGTTATATCTAACGTTATATAAAAAAAAACGGACGCGGTTTTCGCCTCGGACACGGAGGTCTTAACTGCCTCATGTAACGTTACTGAACGGAGGATGTACTTTTAATATAACGTCTGTGAATGTATTTTGTCATATTTACATAAGATTTTACATTATCTGTTCTCTTTGAGGCGTTAACAGACGGTTATGGTCACGGTTACGCTCATGTGAATTTGTCTTTTTTTTTCGCGGTTAAACTGAATGTATGTTTGTCTCCTAAAGGAAACGGCACTGTGTAGTAAAGACTAGCATAATTATTTTGAGGCTGTTGAAGTGGTTACTGTTAAAAGTATGTTTTACATGTAATGTTTCAGACTTGTCCAGCTCCTGTCTTCATTGTCCTCGCGCTGAGAGTTAAAGACACAGAAGCTGTTTGTGTGAGGAGTCACAGACCTGTGTGAGGATGAGGAGGAGGTGTTCTTCTGAAGAGAGGGACAGACGGTTTAAGGAGAGTAAACTTCAGAATAACATCAAGTTATCTTTATTTTTACTAAGACTAAAATAATGTGTGTTTTTTTTAGATGTTGAAATCCAGAGACAAGATAACTTCATTCTTTTGAGACTGATGTAAGTTAAATTATTATTACTTTTTTTTTTTTTTAGAAAATTTATGTTTCTGTTGTGTCCTGCCTGTTAACTTCACATTTTGATGCAAAAACAGTGTGATTTTATATATGTATGTATATGTTAATATTTTATTGAAACCATTGATGCCCCTCTTTGCAGAACTCAAACTAACTGGAGTTAAGGACACAGAAGTCTGCTTGTGTGAGGAGGAGGTTTTCTCAGCTTCTTCTGAAGAGAGGGAAAGATCGTTTAAGGCAAGTAAACTTCATAATTTCATGTTATCAGTTGTTGTTTTTTACAACAGTAAAATAATGTTTGTTTTTTGTTTTTGTAGATGTTAAAAGCAAGAGACATGGGAGATCATCATTCCCTTGAGATTTTATGTAAGTTATTTTTAGAAAATAAATTTTTCTGTTGTCTCCTGCCAGTTTACTTCACATTTTGATGCAACAACAGTGTGATTATGTGCTCATTTCATTAAGACCATTGATGTCTGTGTTTTTCATTGCAGAACTCAAACCAACTTTGGAGTTGTCTGATTTGGAGAGTCATTATTCTTGGTCTGCGCTCTTAGAGGTAAAGTTCACACAAAAAAATCATTTACTTGTCCTCAAGTCATTCCAAACCTAAAAGACTTTTGTCTGTCTTTACAACATAAATTAATATATTTTTAGTTTTCTCATAATGTTTGTTAATCCATTTATAGTTTAGATAATCAGTATTTTCAAGCTTCATAAATATAGAGTTATTGTAGAAGTAAATTCTGATATTTATATATGAATACATCTTAAATTATATGATAGCAAACATGTATGTTCAAAATAAAATACTGGTCTCCCAGACCAGCAATGGAGGACACAAAAAGAGAATATTAAATATATTCATATGTTTTCCAAAAAATGAACAGAGTTTGTATGAGTCTGGAAAAACATGGGGAGAGTAAATTATGAACATTTTAATTATTTGGTGAACTAACGGTTTGAAGAGCAGCCCTCCATGTATATGAATATTGTGAGGTATGTGAATGTCATGTCTGTTTTAATGTTTCAGTAAAGAAGCTTTCTGAAAGCAATATTTATTCAAACAATATCACCTGTCCTCACACTAGTGCTGCCATTATAGCATCCTGGAGCGCTGTGGTGGACTGAGACATTAAACAACCACACAAAGTGTTGAAACTTTAAAAGCGATTATTTACCTATCGTTACGGATGTGAATACACCTCTACCTGAAAATGGATAGTTTAATTAAATGTTTAATTTTTTCAAATGTGTTTCTCTTAGGCCACTGATGAAGAACAGGCGGTGACTGGGATGAATCCTGGTCAGAGAGGAGAATCTTCTTTCCCCTAAACTGATGCAGCGGTGGTTTTAAAGGAGGACGCTGCCCTGGATGATGTAGAAGATGTCAGATGCTGTGCTGATGGGGTTTCTTCATGATTACATCAGTTATGCTTAAGAGATCATGAAAATTGACTGTGATGCATGATCTGTATTCATGGACTATGAAACAAACTGTAAGTGTATAATTTGTTAAAAAAAAAAAAAAGTTAAATGCTTTTTCTGTGTTGTTTAGTAGAAAAGTTTACACTCTGTCATTCATACACCTGCTCACATTCTTTCACACACACACACACACACACACATGCGTCTGTTAAAGGTTATAATATCAAAGTTAATGTTGTGATTTATTTGTGTACTGTCATGCCAGAATAGTTGGAAAAAAAACTAACTAATTGTAAATTTATTGTATGTGTTTTCGTATATTTTTATACAATATATACAACTGAACAAAGTCCAATTTGATCTTAAGTTATATTCATCAAATGTTCAATGCTTTGTTTATGAACTCTGTAGCTGTTAATGCCTTCCTTTTCTGCATTTCTTCTAACATGTTACTTTTTGACTTTTCTCTTGTTTTTAATAAATATTTTCCTTTTGATAATTATTATTTGTGTGTAAAAGTGATATTTAAAATGAACAACATTTGTAGGTTTAATGCCTAGCTCAATTTGGGTTAATTTTAACGTAGAAATGCATTGTTTCCCCACATGGCTGCACTCTGCGACTTCATTTTCTGCCAGCAGGAGGCGCTAAGAGCGAGAGAGGTAGGTTTCTCCGGTAACGGCTGCAGAGCGGTACTGAGCTCACAAACGCTGCCTTATCAAGCACATGCGAAATGATATCGAACATTTTCTAAATACAGTAGTTTTCCTTCTGAAATACAGTGATAAAAAAAAACACCCGCTCTGTTTTTTTAAACCCTGCAATATAGTCATTTTAAACCATAAAAAAGGCAACCCAGCAGGCTGGGTTAAATATGATAACCCAACTGGTTGGGTTAAAACAACCCAGCGCTGGGTTCGTCCCTTTTTGACCCAGCGCTGGGTTGTCAAAATAACCCAAATTGGGTTGTTTTCAACCCAGCAGTTTTTAGAGTGTATGGAGGGCCCACCTCAAAGCTTGAGGCCCTAGGCAATAGCCTGCTCATATAGGTATCAGGCCCTGGGCCAGAGTTGTGTTACCTATCCTCTACCCATACAAAACAAACCTGGAAGAAAAAACAGCTCAACTTTCTGTCGCTTTTGGCAGATGTAGCTGACACCAAGAGAAATAACAGCAGTTGCTTAGCAGACAGTTTGTGTGCCTGAGTGAGAAATAGCACTCTCTGTTTATCCCCAAGACTTGGGTTTGATACAGGTCTGCCACATATCCAGTTGGTACTTTAGAGAAAATGGAGAGAGGGAAAAGAAAAATTGTAAGAAGGGAGAGATAATCAAGAGAGAGAAGCAGACAGAAAAGAAAGAGGTAATAAGGGTGGGCATGTGTGAGAACTGATGATATATTTTTTCACTATATATCCTGGGGGACACATAAACAATTCATGAAGCTGTGAATTCTGGTGCTGACCCCCAAATCCATTGAGGAGGTGAGAAGAAAGGTGAAACAGAGAGATGTTTTTTTTTTTTTCATTGATAATTTTATGCAGTTAGCATATTTATTTAGACAGAAAAAGTAACACAAGTGAATTGGTCCTAAAATGCCTATAAAATAATCATTTGGCCACTGTACAAGGTTTTTTTTTTTTTTACAAATTTCTCAAAATTAACATTTTAGTTGAAGTCATTTCTTTTTTTGTATATGTTTCTATATGGGTTTTTGTATATGTCTGTGTATTTTTAATTCATATTTTATTTTATTAATTTTTTAATTTTTATTTATTTTTAAATAAATTTTATAATTTATTTATTGTATTTTTGAAGTTAAATTAAATTAAAATCATAAACATTGCCTTAGCATGTACAAATATTTTAAGTTAATGTTTATTTAAAGTAACGAAAATGTTTTGAAGGCTTACTTTTATCAAATATGGCCATTCAGGCGTTTCAGCAGTTCAGTGGATAAGATAAACTCAGTATAAGCACACAAACATCTCATGTGTGTTCAGTCCTTTTGAGGTTGAATTTTAAAACACTTGGTTTCGCTTTGCAAATCCAGCTTTCATGTTTAGCATGAACCGCTGAATAAATTAATTTCAGTACAAACAAGAGCTTATCTCCTTTCATATTTTCAGAGAGGGTTCGTTGGGGGCCAGGCGAGAAATTGGAATATCCCAGATGTCTCATCAGCTTCAGCAATAAGTAAGAAATCGATTAGAGCAATGCAATTTGAGATAGACTGGAAGGTTTGCTTATTTTATTATTATTATTTCTTTTGGGGGGGGGCAGTGTTTGTCTGAGAAAACTATTAGAACATTAGTGCCTCTAACGCAATCACATCAAACTTCCCGCTACAGTTTATTATTTCCCTTTCGCATCTCTAGTGCCAGGGCATTGCAATTTCCAACCTGTCATGCAGCTTGGCAGTGCTGACCATGGCATCACTTCAAATGAGGTGAAGGTTTCCAAGAGACTGTTGATTCCATTGAAGACTGAATTGCCTTCCCCACCTGATACATCTTCATGTAGTATAACTTGTAAGAGATTTACATCAGAAAAAGAGGAGCACAAATTAAACATTGTCTCCTACAAATCTCCTACAAAAAGATTATACAAAAGAAGGACTCTCAGTGGTGCTATTTAAGCAAAGCTCATTACGATAAAGATGCCATTATAGCATTTTAATAAAACAGAGAACAAAATACAGATGCTACATTACAACACTCAAAATAGACAATAAAACATACCATTTTGTAGACAGAAAGCAGCTTTCTATAAGTACAGTATATAGTCTTTTGTTTGATCATGCAACATGCAATATTTGGTTCCATAACATTGAAGATACAAGGAATATTTCTATGCTATTTGCCTATGTACACTTCCTTTGCAGGATAAGATCATCCTCTGAAAAGTTCTCTAAAGATCTTAAACAATAAAAATAAAGCTACATCTTTGCACATCACGTGTACCGCACCTTTTGATTTTATCACAATGATATAAATTGAAGACACAACCATAGAACGACAGTTTGCCACAGAAAGAACAGACAAATGAGGTATTCTTTTCCAAATAAAAAAACGAAAACTGACACATTGAACAAAGCATGTTGCCACCATGAAAAAGAAGAACACATCTGGTGATCTGAACTCTTAAACAAGTAGTACATATCACAAGTACACAGCTAATGGATCAAACTGGAGACACCTGCAATGCTAATGCTAACACGGTCCTACCGTGCTAACGGTGGTATAATTGAACCTTGTTATGGATGCCCCTGTGACTCCTGTGATCTCATCATCACCTTCCCTCCTCTTCTTCCTGTTCTTGCATGGCCGCCTGCAACACCCAAAGGTGGCCAAGAGAGCCTTGCGAAAGCGGGTGTTCATGAAGCAGTAGATGATGGGATTGACACAGGCTGAGGTGTAGGACAGCAGTTGAATGAAGGAGATGGGGGCTCCAGAAAGTGCGCTCTGAGCTGACTTTTGGTCGAAAGCCTTCCAGGTGTTGGCAGAGTATAGAGGCATCCAGCATACAAAGAACATGGCAACTATAATGATCAGCATACGGATCACTCGTTTCTTGGCAATTAGCTTTGCCTCTGAGGTGTTGCTCCGTGGACGGTCCGCTTTTACAGTGCCAGAGGTGGTCAGAGCAGAAAGTTCCATAGCAGGGGGCTTCTTTGGGACCTGGATATAACATCCATCACTCTCATCATGGCCAGAAGACAGTGCGCTGTTCAACCCATTCTTTACGCCTATACATCAAAGAAACAAAAGTGGTTTTTTTACAAAATCATATTGGTGGTATGTCTGTTTAGCTGCAGTCACACTAGAGTTTGCACTCTATTCATACCCATCCGAACACAAGAAATCAGAAGAAATTTCACATTCTGTTGCATATGAATGTTCACTAAATTCTGACTCTTGAATCTGTATAATGAGAAGACCTCTGACCAACAGTCTTGAATTCAAAGCTTTTATGCAAATGTAATAAACAGTATGTACGTGTACTGTATTACATTTCTATATATTAAATATATTGTTATATAAAGTAAAAACAAATATGAAACCTATTAGAAATTGAAACTATTTCATATATTTAACATATATATACACTCACCAGGCACTTAATTAGGTAGTTTAGCCTAATAAACTAAACTGCATGTGAAAATTTAGGCAGCTGACTCGCTTCCGTATCAGGCAATGACTTTGCAGGCAGCGAATTTGCATGAAAGCAAGTCATAAAACTGATTTTGGACAGGCTTCTGAGGCAGAGTAATGGTTTAATAATCTACAGCAAAATATAGAGAGCTTTGGTGATAACTAAGTGAATATTTCATTACTGCAATATTCATTTTTCGCTAGAAATTACCTTCAACAGTGGAAAACATTGATCAAAAACGTACATTTACACACAAACTGACCAACGACCACAACTTTCAGATGCCATCTTTATTTTTTGGCTCAACTGTCATAAAATTGAACACACATGATTGTGGGATACCAAAGGCAGCGAAGGATACATCTAAGCTGCATTCAAAAATCGGCCAGATGAAGGCATCTCAGCAGGAACTGAATCAAACAATGAATTCGGGTGTGCCTTAATGTATTCCTACCTTAATATGTGTCCTCCAAAGGCAGCATTTTTCAGTTTTTGGATGCAGCCATGGTATCAGTATCAGAAAGCAAGTATCAGTCAAGTATAAGAAAGCAAAAGAAAGGTTATTTGAGTGACTTTGAATGTGGCATGGTTATTGGTGCCAGACGGGCTGGTCTGAGAATTTCAAAAAATGCTGATCCACTAACATTTTCACACACAACCATCTTCAGGGTTTATAGAGAATGGTCAAAAAAAAAAATAGAAAATATCCAGTGACCGTCAGTTCTGTGGGCAAGAGGTCAGAGTAGAATGGCCAGAGTTGTTTTGAGCTGATAGAAAGGCAACAGTAACTCAAATAACCAATCCACAGCAGCAGAAGACCACACTGGCTGCAACTCCAGTAAGTTAAGAACAGGAAACAGAGGCTACAATTCCCATGGGCTCAACAAAACTGGACAACAGAAGGCTTGCAAAAGGTCACCTACTTTGGTGAGTTTCAATTTCTGATGGGACAGTCGGATGGTAGGGCCAGAATGTAGTGTAAGCAACATGAAAGCATGGATCCATCCTGCCTTGTATCAACATTTCAGGCTAGTGGTGGTGGTCTAATGTTGTAGGGAATATTTTCTTAGCATACTTGGGTCCCTTCAGTACCAAAATAACATTATTTAAATGCCACAGCCTACCTGAGTTTTGTTGCTGACCATGTCCTTCCTTTTATGACCATAGTGTACCCATTTGGTTATGACTACAGTTTTTCCAACAGAATTATGTGGCATGTCACTAAGCTCAAATCATCTCAATCTGGTTTCTTGACTGGTTTCATCTTCATACTAAAATGGCCCCCAAAGTCACCAAATCTGAATCCATTTTAGCACCTTTGCGATGAGGTCCAATCTGGTACTAGCAAGGTACCTGTATACCTAAGTTGTTGGTTGAGTATATATACATATATATATATATATATATATATATATATGTGTGTGTGTGTGTGTGTGTGTGTGTATACGTATGTATATGTATGTATGTATATATGTTGTTTTAATAATGTTGCATATATAAATAAAATATCCACATTTCTGAACTGCAGGTTTGCAGTGTTGCAAAAAATAGATTATACAGTATATTATTACTTATTTACTAAGCATGAAAGTCCTTGAGCATGCGATAACCTGTTCATTGTGCTGTCCAAAGACACCAGATAAATCTATTGACACTGAGGTAAAATGCAGATGGCATAATGTAGGTTTGGCAGGGCAAAACAACATAAAGAGGATGCATTAGCTCATTTATATATAAAGTATCTTGTAACACTCCGTATGCACCGGATACAAGAGAGTTACATAGTGCAAATAACAACCTGTATAACCAGAATCTTATTTAAATATATAAGACCTGGTTTTGCATGTCCCTAATTTTTAGATCACAGCCATTGCACAAGGTAATACTTTTTGAAGAATACTTCTAATAAAAGATACCTCTGGATGTCTAATTGAAATGCCCCCATACGTACATCTTTACACCTAACTGAAGTTGTCTAAAGCTTTTCCCTGAATGAACTTACATCCAGTACAACAGCTTTAATGCCCAGGATAGTACTTAGCATGACCTTAGTGCATTCAGTCCTCGCCATGGGACACATGGGTCAAGCAGACTCTCTCACAAATGGAGAGAGAACAGAAAAGTCTTTTGAGACTTTGAGAACATCAACTCATTGCTTTGAGGAATAACTGATGTTGTGGTGTGAAGGCTTAAGAAAATGGTTCATACCACTAGAGTCTTTCTTCTGCTCCAGTTCAAATTGAATCCCTCTATAAAGTTCTCTGGATATGAGACCATAGGCAATTATCATCACCACACCTGGGATGAAGAACAGAATGAAGAGCAACAGGACGTACCTAACAGAGAGAGAAAGAGCAAAATATATGTCAGTGAAATGTACTGTGTATGCAGATAATGGAACCAAAATGTAATAAACAGTATGTAAACCAAAAAACAAGTCAGTAGTGGACAAATTAGAATAAATCACTAGTGATACTGTACTGCGCTGTGTTTTCCAAAAGATAAGCTTAAGTAGATTTAGTTTATTTATTTACATAAAAATATATACAATACAAGAAAAACAAAATACAATACATACACAATGGAGGGAGAGTCGGAAAACCCAATAAGGGTTTTATAATATAAATATGGGATAAACCATTACATAATTTGATGCCCCATTAACTCTCAATTGTCTACTTAGGCTTACAACACTTTTGGGAACACAGTCCTGATCTGTTTTGGTACCATTTTTCAAAAAAGATCTAAGGTTCGATTGAAATTCTGAAGTTTCTGAAATTAATTTAGTCAAAATTTAGTATCAGTCCTCTAATCTGATTGGCTAAGATAGTTTCAGTTACCTCCATGAGCAGTATGTACACAATAATTACAGAGACAGTATTCCAAAAGTCTCACAAACGTAACTGTTCTACTGAATTCTAAATGTTATTGATTGTTTTGATTACTTGCAGAAATGGTGATATTCAGTAAAACGGCATTATAGTATTGTTTAACTACTGTAGCTTTTGCATCTATTTAAATTAACTGCAATGAACAACACAAGCTTCAGATTCAGTCACACGGTATTTAAAATAATGTAGTCAGATGATCAGCTCTGGCATACAAAAAGACAATGCAATACTTGAATGTCAAACTTTAAATTAAACAGCTCTACCCCATATGATAATATTTTCTAATATTCAAATGAAAGTATGGGACTGTTCCCTGAAAGCATCTCTGGTAGTCTGTTCCTCTGATCTTTTCATCTATCAGACAGCTTTGGGTGTGCAGCTCCTTTCTGTGCTGCACTTCTCTGATATCAAAGACACTTTTCTTTCTTCTTGTTTCCTGTGTGGCTTTCAAATTCATTACAAGCTCCAGCACAAAGGAAATAAAAGCAACACTAATCCATACAAAGTGGATGTAAGAGAGGAGGGTGTAATACTGGGAAGCCCCTATTTATGCAAAACAAATGTATAATGTGTGATCTCCAATGCCTGCGTGTAGCAAGAATTTTTTTTTCTTATTTGCACAAAGCAAACAAAACCAATATCATGGGTAGTGAGATGGAAACCCTTATGCAAAATATGTATGTGTGTGTTTGTGTGTGTGTGTGTGTGGGCATGTTTTTGTGACATATCAGGACACAACTTTGTATAATGACATGGGTATGACACAGGTATTACAAGGAGAGGGTGACTTTTGAGGATATAACCCATGTCCCCATTTTTCAAAATGCTTATAAATCATACAGAATGAGTTTTTTTGAGAAAGTAAACATGCACAAAGTTGCTGTGAGGGTTAGGGGTAGGGGTAGGGTTGGTGAAGGGCGATAGAATATACAGTTTCTACATTATAAAAACCATTACGCCTATGGGATGTCCCCACTTTTCACAAAAACAAACAAACACTTATATACAACCACGCATATTTACAATACATAGTAAGGTGAGATAAAGGTTTACAGCTTTATATAAACTCATGCAAGAGAAATTAATTTACGGAGTGCTGCATTACATCACATGTAAAAATGTGACAAAAAATATTGATAGATAAAGCTCATTTAAATGAACTGGTTTGGGTTGTATCAATATCAGTGGTTTTCTGATTCTTTATATCTGGTGGGACACAGTCAGTCATTAAATGCAGCTGGTGTATGTGTACATTAGGAGTGTTCAATCCTGCTAAAATGTAAAAAATAAATAAATAAATAAATAAGATTTCCTAGAGCATCATGATCACTTTATCTGTTTATTCAGTTGCATAAAAGTCACAAATCCGAGCCCCCTGGAGCTTAACTTCCTTCTGAGCCAGTCTCTGACCATGACTTGAACCAGCAGGCTGTGATTTGTGTGAGGGACTTGTTCAGTGATTTGATGCATCTGACATGAATGTCTGAACAGAGAGGGAACATGAATATAAAATATTTATACATGAATATAGAGGTTTGGACTTCAGCTTCAAAATTAATGAGCTCTTGTTATGCATTTTGAACTTATTTAGAGCCGAGTCCTGACAGCAGGTCCCCTGTTTACAGACCAGCTTAAACCAGCATGAATTTCCAGGCTCTGGTTTATGCTATTTATCCTGCCATTTGTCCTTGCTATACATCGTGGTTGTGATTGTGGTTGTCTCACTTTTATTCACTGTATTAGCAGGAAATGCTTGTTGGACATGTCATCTTTCCTCTCACACCCTTTCTGTATAGAAATGAACACAAACTGATCCATAAATATATATATAAAAGGGGATAGAAAATACTGTTTGTACAGGATGAAAACCATTACCATTACCTATGGTAGTACCAATAAACCACATATACAAGAATATGTGTGTTACAATAAAAGATAGTGCAGTTCAGACTGGATAGTTTTTTATTAGTTTATTTATTTTTTATATTATTATTATGCAATAGTCCACTTTAGACATATACTAAATAAAAGTAATTTTGCAACTACATTTCAACTACCAGTCATTATTGGAGTATCATCATCTTTTTCTACTAATCCTAAACTTAACCTTAACCTGTAAGGGTCTACTAATTTTCTAATGAGAGTTAGATCACATGTATTTGCAATGTTACTTGCACATGAATGCCACCACAAATTCAGAATAATGAGTGGAGAACTAGGATTTCATCAAGCTATGAATTTACAATTTGGGCCATGTTAGTGAGAAAACATGACAGACACAATGGATGCAGTGTCTTTGCTTATGTTTGCTTATGGTAATTTGTTGAAATTAGTGAGAAAGGTCAGTGAGAAAGGTCACTCTGATTCATCTTAGCATTAGAAGAAAAGCTAACATTATAAAAGCAAACAAATGATGAACTTAAGAGAACACACATAGAAGTGCTTGAAATTTTGTCATCTTACCTGAGCATACCAAAATGCAAATAGTTTCATAACAACGTGGCCGTCTAGAATGAAGAAAGTGATTAACATGATACATATTCAAAATGCTACACAAGCACTGCTTTGTTCAAGGTTCGTATACGCGCAGTCCTAGTTTAGCCTTTTCTTTTTGAATGACAAATATTGACTACTACCGCCTGCTGGTATAGAAAGTTATTTCCTCTCACACAGACACAGAATATATGTGTGTGTGTGTGTGTGTATGCTTTCAATTGATTATTGTTATTTTTTAGTTTGCCTAATTAACTATACATTTTTATGTATTTAATCACTTTTATATTGTCATGATTTCACACTGAACAACATTAAGATGGTATATTTTAAATGTGTGTTTAAATCTTTTTACTAAATAGCCAATTATTAATGAAGGCCAGTACTGCTACTGATGTCCCTATTAAATGCATTACACCCTCAGTTTTAGCCATTAATTAAAGCCATCCAACATTAAAGTACAATTTAAAGCCTTAATTTTTTTTTTTTTTTTTTTACATTTAATAGGCTGTATATATATATACATAAACCTTCTTTTTTCTTTTTTTCTTTTTTTTCAATGTTAAGACAAGTAATGTAGCCAAAAGACTCACCAAGTCTGTTCCACCTGACTGATGGGCCAATCAAGCCTGCACATGTGAGCTGTGATGTTGTCTGGCTTGTTGAATGGCACCAGTACACTAAACACAGGATAGGGCACCATGATACCCACAGAGACTATCCATGTGGCAGCAATGACCTTGTAGGCATGAGAACGGGTCTGCCATGCCCTGGACTTCAGCGGGTTGCAGATGGCGCTGTATCTTTCAATGGCAATGGCCACCAGACTGAAGGTGGAGATGCTGACAGATATACCTGTAAAGAGAATGCATACAAGGAAGAAAATTTATGTAAAAAAAAAAAAAAAATTATATATATATATATATATATATATATATATATATATATATATATATATATATGCTTACAATGTAAAATATTTATAAATACTCTCAGAAAAAGTGCAAAAAGCAATCTATTCACAAGAGTTTTACTGATACTGGAGATTTATTACTAATCACAGAACCGGCTTTACTGACAAGCTATGCATGACAATTGCATTCGATTAAACGTGCAGCCCTAGTGCAGACCCTTCAAAAATTGGGGCATTTAAAAGTAAATTACTGTTAAATTTTAAATAAATAAAACATACAGTAGTCTTATATCTGCTGCCATCTTTATTTTACTAACTTACTGTATGCAGAAGGTGAACCAGCTGGCATGAAAAAAATCCAACACAACCATCTAGTGGGCTATTAAGAAATGTATTTTATTATTCTACCAAACAGGATAATACTTGGCATCCGTGTATACAGTATTGCCCCGGAAAATATCACAATGCTGTATCTATTTTTACCCCTAACCCTAGTAAATAGTTGGACTTTTGGCCTTTTTCCTGAGACTGTAATATATATAACAATCTATATAATATATAAATATTAAAGTAAAAAAATAATAATAGTAACTTTGCATACTGTCATTGCTGGATAAGAAAAAGTATAGTATTAACCTTCATCAGTTCTACACCAGTCTTTTACTGTATCATGTATATACCATGCATTTCTTGGGGTTGTGTATTTTATGATTATGTTGCTATGCATAAAAGTTCTTCCAAGTATTCCCACTTAGGGCGCCATACATCTTGTAATTTCATCAGATTTAAATACTAAGGCTTATGGAACCTCCTGGATTAAGAACTGCAGCTAATGCGGTTTGCATACATGAATATGTATATTATGCAGTATTTGCTACATTCTGCTCTGGCACTGTTTACAAATTATTTTAATGTATTCCCCTATTTAAACACACACAACCCTCAGATCTCAGATTCACCCCAGAATTTCTTGTGAACGTCCTTTGAAGAAGTATTTTTCACTGGAAAAAAAGTGTTTTTTTGTTTTTTGTTTTTTTATGCCAATGTGTTGGTGCACTTATTTCATCATGTTGTGCTAATGAAAAACAAGGGCTGCTACTGCAGAACATCTGATTATCCAGCAAGTTCATAGAAACACATGGGCAGATGGATTGAGATTGAGATTAATGAATTTCCTACACTTTCCTTAGATGATTTTTATTTATCTTTTAGCCCTAGAAGTAAGATGTGAGAGCGCCACAGAGAACTGGGTGCTATTGCAAATATATATATATATGTGTGTGTGTGTGTGTGTGTGTGTGTGTGTGTGTGCGTGTGTGTGTGTGTGTGTGTGTGTGCGTGTGTGTGTGTGCGTGTGTTTTCACTTTTCAAAAGTTGATCGTGTATACAAGTTCTTATTATTGCAGAGTACTAGCCTCTTGTTCATTGTCTGTGCTTTACCTCTGGTTTTAGATGCGCTCCACTTTGTTACATATATACAATGGTTTGTCTTTGCCTGTATTTGCCAAGGTTGCACAAACACTGAGCTTTTAACAGCAGACTTTCAGGGAAATGTTCAGTGCAGCATGACATGCTTAAGAACTTTTCTGAAAAGACAAATCTCTGAAGCTCTTCTGTGGTTAAACAGTCTATAGTTGGACTCTATTCGGTCTGAAACTATTACGTTCCACATAGAACTGTTGATTTTTCCTCTTTGGTTAAAGGAATATTTTAAGTGATATTTTTCACATTAGCAATTGTCTTAAGACATTTGTCTGTGTCCTATGCTCCCAGAAATATTCCAGATCTAATTTTTAATCTCAAAGAATTCACACTGGATGACAATGATGCCTAATTTAAAACTCACTTATGTTGAAGTCATTGTAACCACATTTACCAATCGCAAAGACAGTGATTTGTGCTCTGAGGTAATTTTCTTTCTTGTTGGTAGACATTGGCAGATATGACCACTGAGGGTATGAAATCAATGGCTCATAATGGATTTTGTGCATTGATTGCCACTGGCTGACTAATACCAGGAGCCCAAAGCATTCTCAGATTAATGCAAAAAAGTGAGCAAGGTAATACAAAAGAATGGAAACAGAATGCCAGTGGAGCTGTAGAATGTGATGGAATGTTCTCACAGAGGCGGCATGTTCTTCCTCTGACTCAAGGCCAACACTTCACAGAGTGAGAATAACTTATTGCTGTCCAGCTCAGTGCCAAGTAAATTCAGAAAAAAAAAAAAATCTGATTTAGGACCAGGCTGTGCTGCACAGATCCTCAAGATTTATAGCTGATATAGCTATATTACACTCATAAATATGTAACACTATGTAAAGGATTACAGGGCTTAAAGTTCTCCGGCACTGTGCTGAATTCCGGCGTGCAGCATTTGGCAGCGGTAAAAAAGAATCCTATATAAAAAAAAAAAAAATGTATAAAAAAAAAACCTTGCTGATTGATGTCACTTTTGAGTCCATAAGTTTGCCTACCAATAGTATGAGAGGAGCAATGACATTATCTTGTGAATTTGGTGTAATGCAATGTGTTTATGCAGTTTAAGGATTTATTTATTTTTATTTTTTTTTATTTCACATACTATATATTATTGTTGCTCAGTATGTATGCCCTGCCTTTCTGAAATGCATACATTTTTACAAAGCTCATTGTTCTGAAAAGCGAGTTGTGCGCTGATTGGCCAGCTATTCAGTGCTTTGTGATTGGCTGAATGCCTCAAGCATGTGACAGAAATGTTACGCCCATTAACATACTGTGATGCCAAGTCCTGGCTTGATGAGACAAAACCATTAAAACACATTACAAAAGAGGAATTTGCAGCATCCAGTGGGGACATAATTACTGATTATAATGACTTATACTGTCTATTTGCACACTGCGTTGTATATCGCGCTGTGTAAACAAAACCATGTCTGCATTTGTGATCAGAGAAAAGACAAACAATAAGCTCTACTATTTTTTTCAAAACTCGAGTTTGAATCATCAGTGGCAAATTCTTTAAATATGTAATCGTACTTACAGGCTGTGAGTCAGAAGCACCAGACTGTCCTTGGAAGGCAAAGTTGGAATTGCCCCACTTTATAGAAACAGCCTTTGTGTGTAAACAGCATTGTAGGATACTGGTAGGATACTGGTTCTCGTCCTCTGTAAAATGGGCTGTACATCTAAATATTAACAGTGTTGTAAAAACTTAACCACTGATTTCTATTTGTGTCCTCTTTTGGAAGGCCAAACAAAGTAGTTTCACTTTCAAAACAAAAAACAGCATCTCCACAACATGGCAGTGAGAATAAAAGTTACGCCTTCTTTTTTCTCCATGAACATTTGGGTGGGGTTATGCAAATCTTCCCACATCTTGATGTAGACATGTGGGGGCGTGTTATAATGAGCTGCTTTAGGAGTGTGGTTGACTCATAACTTTTATTAAGAAAATCTCTTTGGATTTGAGACTTTAGTCTTTGCAACTTTACAGATCTTCTTTATGCACAAAGAGCACAGAAATTATTACCTGTTTTCTGTAATTCATTTCTCCATTTCCAGCAATTGCTTCTTTTTAAGTAATGTGTAAATACATATGCATATTTCATTTATACAACTATACAGTAAATAATGCACAAATCTGTACATAAATATTCTGCTCCAGATTTTACCACATTATTATTATTATTATTTGTTTTTTACTACTAATTCAATTCTTACTAATTCAAATTTTGTTTTTTGTTTTCATGTCATGTATGTACGTATGTACAGTATGTATGCACTAAGAGCTCCTTAAAAACCACAACAAATTCCTTGTGTATTTGCACACACTTGGTGAATAAAGCTTATTCTAATTCTGATGAGAGATCAGAATGAGAATGAAATGAAATCCATTGAAAATGTCTCTAGGTTACCCATGCTTCCCAAAGAGAATGAGATGCTGAGTTGGAAACTCTTTGGAAAAAACCTCTGTGTGACCATACTATGAAGCATGTGTGAAATCAGTGGAATAGATTGGCAGACATCATAGATGGGATGACGTAGTGACCCGGAAGCTCAAAAATGCATTGGGGTAAATTGCAAAATAATTGGGAGAAATGCAAACACATCTGTACAACTGCATGCAGCAGACAATGTGTCATGTCATGTTGTGCCCTGAAGCAGATGACCATCAGGAAACAACCAAATTAGCCTCTCTAACAACCTCCTTGGAGGATGCGAGGCTCTCAGAGTCAATACATTTCCAGGTGAGCTCTGAAAACTGCACTTTCTGGAGACCGCTGTGTTCTGAGGCACCAGTGGTGGCAAAGTTTACAGACTGATCTCTTTAGGGCACTGAGAAGAGACAGGCATTGTATGATGAGGTGTACACGGCTCTTCCATAGATGGGCCTGCCCTCTGAAGTTCAGCAACATAGGCATCAGGACTTCTTGGCCGAAGACTTCTTAGCCAAAATCACAGTCCTCAAATCCACCTTCTTCTTCAAAGACTTCGACCTGGAGTGTGCTCAGACTCAAAAAACTTTTTGCAGGGGAGTTTGAGAGGTGACTCTTTGTTTCTCATGGTATGAGGAGCTGGTAGATGGCTGGAGGCAATGATGGAGGAAGTACTGGAATGCTGCCGCCGCCACTGCCTGCTTCTTTGGCCTCCTGAAATTTGTCAATGACAGAATTGACTGAGTCACCACACAGGCCAGAAGGCACTAGTGTGTTGTCCAACAAGAAGAACCTGTCTTTATCCTTGATTTCAGACAGTTTCAGCCAGAGATGTCTCTCCAAGGCCATCAAGATCTCTTTGGTGGCCCAGAGAGAAAAAATCTGCAGTCCAACAGAGCTCTTTCACATAGTAGGACCAACCTCCTAACCCTCTTCAAGATCCCTAAGCAAGCAACCTTCTCACCCACTGTAGCATAAGCTTTACCCACCAGAGCCAAAGATGTTCTATGCAGCTTGGTGGGTAATGCAAGCATCTCTTCCACCTGAGGCATCACCGATAGCCATGCTCCCTCAGTCATTGTAGGGCTGAAGATGCATGATAAAAACAGTTTCCCCCATGATCTAGACACCTTGGAAATGCTCGTCCAATTTGCTTTTAAGGTAACTTTCCTGCTTCTTTGCAGGCCAATCGATCTTAAGTTTGGCCACTGCCCTAGTCACTATCTCCAGCTGCTCCTCATACTGGATGGACTGAGGTGGCAAGTCTTCAGTCTCATCCTGGTTGATGCTCACCATATTACACTCCTCAGTGGAAGATAGGTACAGCATTGAGACCTCTCTCCGGGGGAAAGAAACCACAGAGCAGTCTCCTGATCCCAGAGAGAAAGCGCTAGATCAGGTGTATGAGACGTTTTACTCTCACTCACTATAATAGACAGTTACACACATATTTTTTCAGAAAAATGGAGACCGCTTACTCAAGAAGCAAAATGTAATGCTGTTAACACTGGATGCGCCTTTAAAGGGGGGGTGAAATGCTATTTCATGCATACTGAGTTGTTTACACTGTTAAAGAGTTGGATTCCCATGCTAAACATGGACAAAGTTTCAAAAATTAAGTTGTACGTTTGAAGGAGTATTTCTGTTCCAAAAATACTCCTTCCGGTTTGTCACAAGTTTCGGAAAGTTTTTTTCGAGTATGGCTCTGTGTGACGTTAGATGGAGCGGAATTTCCTTATATGGGTCTTAAAGGGCACTTCTCCCGGAAGAGCGCGCGCTCCCGTATAGCAGAGCAATGAGAGGCTGAGCACAGACAATCACTGATCAGAGCGAGAGCGTCGCGAAATGTCACAAAAGGAGTGTGTTTTTGGTTGCCAGGGCAAGACAACCCTGCACAGATTACCAAAGAAAAAACAGCATTAAGGGACCAGTGGATGGAGTTTATTTTTACGGAGCATCATCGGAGTTGAGCAAGTGTTTTTGTTTGTTCCCTGCATTTCGAAAATGCTTGTTTTACAAACAAGGCCCAGTTTGACGCCGGATTTGCGTATCGTTTATTTCTTAAGGATGATGCAATCCCATAGAAAAAGGGTCACGATCGTGTGTTGGAACCGCAGGCGGTGAGTAAAACTGCTTAAAATATCTCTGCCTCCTTGTTAGTGCGTCCGCCTCCCATCGGAGACCCGGGTTCGAGCCCCGCTCGGAGCGAGTCGTTGCTGCTGCTGCTCTCGTTCAGTTTCAGCCTCGGGATCTGATTCTGGATCATAAATAAACGGCTGAATCTGACTGTTAGCCATGGTTTGTTTTGGATGATGTTTTTTTCCTCAAGGTAATGTCAGCTTCCAAACGCTCTCAACACAAAAGCCTACTGGCGCACGTGATTCTTTAGCTCCGCCCACACGCCACGCCTCCAGTCGGTCGTGTTTTTCCGGGAAAAAACAGTACAGACTATCTTTCTCTTATGAATATAATAAAACTAAAGACTTTTTGGAGTTATGAAGGATGCAGTACTACTCTATAGGTACTCAAGATTAACAGGATATTGAGTGAAAACGAGCATTTCACCCCCCCTTTAAGCTTCATGGTTGTGGACTGATTTCGCAAGTGCTTTAGTGCACGTTTACGCAAATTATAATTTATTTTCAATCTCATGCCCTATAGTTTTTAGAACAATGTATATCTCATGTGGATTTGTGTTAGGATGATGTGGTACATTAAAAGGTGGTTTCCAGAGAGAAAGACATCACATGAGAAATAGTACAGTTAATGACTAATTAGTGCAACAATGATTTGGTAGTCAGAGTTGAGGGTATGAACCAGAGTATGTAAGCGAAGTGGAGTGGCAACAATGTCCCCTCGTCATTCCGAGCATTTAGTAATTACTTCGCTCCAACTTTGCTACGGGTTTACCATTTCCCACTCATCGCTCCACATCGAAATTTTTTCACTATTCTTGAAAAATCATAGCTCTGTTCAGAAATTATATTAAACAAAAAATAAATACATAATACTAGAAGAATAATTTTAACATGGTTTATTGGAACGTAGTGTAATTAGCCCAAGTCCATATTAAATGGCTGCTTAACTCGCTTAGCTTACTATGGTGAAGCTGAGGGTAGTTACTTCAGAAACAGAAAGAATATGCTGTAACTTTTCCTTTTTTCTTCATTCCTTAATGTATGTGTGCATTCTGTGCATTATGTACAAGCTTGTGTGCTCTGTCCGTGTGAATCAATGTAGCAGCACATTAGTTTCAAGCAGAGATTAACAAACTGTACAATTTACAACACGCTTTAAATTCCCGCACTCGTCCATCACCATTTTAACCTTCGTATGTGATCCACATATCTGTCAAGCGAATTAATTATGTTTAATGTATGAGTTGGCATAATTTGTGCTCATGACAGAGAGGTGAGCATTCTCGGAGCGAGTGAAAACATCAATGCTCAGACTTTCAAAAAATCCGCTCCTAGCTCCATGCAAAATCACACGGCTCCACTCCACTCCCTGCTCTAGTCCCACTTAACTCTGCTCACATACATTGAATAAGCTAACTAATAAAACATCAGTCAGTTATCTAGGATGTGTTTTGGATAATCATTTAAGTGGGACTAGTATGGCCAGGGAAATATTTGGAAAAGTGAATGCTAGAATTAAGTTTATAGCCAGCTGTTTATATATATATAGACGGTTTCAACGGCATCAACATAAACAAACGTTACTGCGCATGCGCGCTTTTGTTCGACCTAACTTAACTTCCGGTAGACTCCAAATAGAATCAATAACAACAGCCAAGTCCCTCTAGAGTAGATATTTTTTGATAACAAACAAAATATGTTAGCTGTGTGGATCAGGCGGACTTAATGAAAATGCAAATTCAGTCTTTGCCAGCAGGAGATGTTTTAAAGCATAGACATAAAGCGCGAGAAATATAGAGGTTTCCCCAGTAACAGCTGTAAACAAAGCAGAGCTGGTACGCTAACACGCTGCTTTATCAGGCATATAACATGCAAGTCCTACTTCAGAAATATAGCGATATAAAAACACCCGTGCCTCGTTTTGATATTTAATCATATAAATGTAAGGAATTATTATTATTAAACATGCAGTACATAACGTTACGTTACTCATGTTTATTCAACGAAGCCTTTTTGAAAATCGATCAGTTTTAAAATTGTGGCGAGTCTCCAAAAATAAATAAATGTGTGGGAAACACATCCCGCAGCACAACCACCTGAGCCCAACTTCAGTCTACTCATCACCTTGACTTTAACTGCGTTTGTAGATTGCACCGCAGCCAGACCGATATACACAACAAAGACCGGAAGTTAACTTAGGTCCTCAGCTAAAAAACACCATTACAACACAAAGATCACAATTTTGTTCGATTTTCTTTTTTCTATGTTAGTTTTAATATAAAAAAAAGAAATCAAGGAAATTCCTCTGGCATTTCTTTCTTTTTGCTGTATCAAAAACGTACCGAACCATACCGTGACACAATTGTATCGTACCGAACCGAACCGTGAATTTTGTGAACTGTTACACCCCTATATATATATATATATATATATATATATATATATATATATATATATATATATATTCGTGCTGGGGAAAAAATTAATCGCATCCAAAATAAAAGTTTGTGTTTGCATAATATATGTGTGTGAACTGTGTATAATTATTTTGTATGTAAATACACTCATATGCATGTATTAATTAATTTTTTTTGCATGTATATACATTTATACATAATTTATATTATATATAAATAATTTATATATAAATAAATAAAAATATTAAATATATACATGCATACTATTCCTGCCAAACTTTCATGGTTCGTTTAGTGTTACTACAGTAAATCCATGGTGAATGTTGCAGATCTGGACATTGGATAGTTCATTCATGGCACAATGTTTCTTCCTGGTTTCCACGCGCTGTTTGATCCATTAATAACGGAGAAATGTGAATGTTTCTCTCTAGATCTCACAGTGATGTTATTACTTCTGTGGCAAATTCAAATGCTTTCTTTACTGGATCTCTTATTAGCGCTATTAACTAGCTCTCTTATTTACTGTGGTTCTCTCTCAGCCATCCAGCTCCCCTGGGGTTGGATGCCATGGTGCAGGCATGGCCGAGGTCATGCCTGTATGCTTTTCCCCCTGATTGCTCTGCTCCCGAGATATAAGAAGGTAAGCAGCTAAGGCCGCCACGTACACCTTCAGTGTGGAGTGGGATAACCCCATGGAGAGACGGTCCTGCAGGAACTCCATCACTGTACTAACCGGGCAGTTAACTTGGTCCTGCTGGCGCTCTCCACACCAGGAAGTGAAGAGTTTCCACCTCACGGCGTAAGGCTTCCTCGTGGTGGGAGCTCTGGAATGGAGGATGGTCTCAACAACCTCAGTCGAGAGACCAGATCCTATGAGCTGGGCCCCCTCAGAGGCCTAGCCCACAGCCTCCATAGTTCTGGGTGGGGGTGAAGGATCGACCCACTCGCCTGAGAGTAGGTCTCTCCTGACCGGTATCTCCAGGGGAGAGCCGTTGAGGAGAGACACTAGGTCCGCAAACCATACTCGGGCCGGCCAGAACGGGGTTATTAACAAAAGACTTAGCCCGTCTTGGCGAACCCTCTCCAGAACTCCCGGGAGCAGAGCAATCGGGGGGAAAAGCATACAGGCATGACCTTGGCCATGCCTGCACCATGGCATCCAACCCCAGGGGAGCTGGATGGCTGAGAGAGAACCACAGTGGGCAGTGTGATGTCTCTCGGGAAGCAAATAGGTCTACCTCCGCACGGCTGAAGTTTTCCCACAGAAGCTCCACCACCTCGGGGTGAAGTCTCCATTCCCCGGGCCTTGTCCCCTGTCTCGACAGGATGTCTGCCCCCTGATTCAGATACCACGGGAGATAAATAGCTCTCAGCGAAAGAATTTTCCCCTGGGACCAAAGAAGGATCTGACGTGCAAGTTTGTAAAGCGGGCGAGAATGCAGACCCCCCCCTGATGGTTTATATTAGAGACCACCGATGTGTTGTCTGTCCGGACAAGAACATGGTGGCCCCTCAGATCTGGGAGGAAGTGTTTCAGGGCCTGAAACACTGCCAACATTTCTAAACAATTTATATGCCACGAGAGATGATGGTCCTGCCACAGACCCTGAGCTGGGCGACCACTCATGATCGCCCCCCAGCCCGTGAGAGAGGCATCCGCGTTAGCGTAACATGATGACAAGGAGCTCCCAGCATGGGACCTTGAAAAAGAAACCAAGGATCTTTCCACATGATCAGGGCGCGATGACACTGTCACGAACTCAAGATCGTGCGAAACGGATATCCCCTCGAGGACAACCCCTTGGATCTGAGCCACCACTGTAGTGGTCTCATGTGCAAGAGGCCAAAAGGTATCACATTGGACGCTGCTGCCATGAGACCTAATAGTTTCTGAAACTGTTTCACAGTGAGTGACTGGCCTAGCTTGATCTGATGTACAGAGTTGAGAATCGAAGCAATACGAGCAGGTGACAGTCGTGCCTGTATCGTCATCAAATTCCATACTACACCTAGAAAAATGGTTCTCTGTTGTGGAGAACGTACACTCTTCTTGGCGTTGAGCCTCAACCCCAAACTCTTGATGTGAGCAAGAACGACATCTCGATGCCGAACTGCCTGATCTTCCAATTGAGCTAGAATTAACCAATCGTCGATACAGTTCAGAATGTGAATTCCCTGAAGTCTCAGAGAAGCTATAGCAGCATCCATACATTTTGTGAATGTTTGGGATGACAGTGCTAGACCGAACGGAAGAACCCGATACTGGTACGCTTCGCCCCCGAAAGCGAATCTCAGGAACTTCCTGTGTTGAGGGAGGATCGATATGTGGAAGTAAGCATCTTTTAGATTTACCGTGACAAACCAGTCTTCTGACCTGATTTGTGACACGATTTGTTTGAGTGTTAGCATCTTGAATTTGAGCTTCCCTACAGAGCGGTTCAAGAGACGCAGATCTAAAATGGGACGCAATCCCCCGTCTTTCTTTGGAACGATAAAGTAACGGCTGTAATAACCTGACACCCTGCTGGGGGGAGGAATCCGTTCTATAGCTCCTTTTAGCAGCAGAGATTTTACTCTCGAGGCTGGTCTCTGGTTGAATATTGTGAGTGACAGACACAGTGCCCTGTAACGGCACACCGGCAGGGAACGACTGGTATGAACACTCCAAGGCCCTCCTCGGAAGGGGCGAGTGTCCCTCGGGAAAACACTCGCCGGGCCCCTCTATGCCCTGTATTGGCAATAGAACGAATAGAATATAGAAGGTTAATTGAACAGACCCCTAAGGGCACCGGGAGAGACAGGGCACAGTCAAGTAAGGTGAACTCAAGTCTCTCTCGGTGGGGACCACCCTCAGAGCCTTGGCACTTTTGGGGTCAGGACCTCTTCGACGTGGCCTGCTTGGCGGCAATGACTGTCCTCAGATCAGCCCTGCCCCTCGAAGACCGCGCCTGACCGTCCCTCCAGTCTCTCTGTGAGGGGGCACGAGACGCGATGCTCTGCTTCTGTTGCACTCTCTTTGAGGAGCTACTCGACGGCTGGGGCTGCCCTTGCCCAGCAGCCCCAGAAATCTTAACTTTGAGCGGGATACATTTCTGAAAAGCGGCAAACTGTTTTTTTCCTTCCGGCAACCTCTCAGTGACAGATTGTAATGCCTCACCAAAGAGACCCCTAGGAGAAACTGGGGCATTTAAAAGAATAGATTTTTCTCTCTCATTTATTTTAGACTGGTTTAACCATAAATGCCTCTCTGTGGCCACCAGGGCTGCCATAGAACGGCCAATAGATCTAGCCGTCTCCTTGGTGGCCCGGAGAGAAAGATCAGCAGTCTGCCACAATTCTTTAATAATATCAGCTGAAATTTTAACCACAATAATCCATCTGGAAGCATTATCTTATTATTTTTCCATTCACCTAGTAAAACTGCCTCACTTTCTTGATGAAGAAATTAAACTAAAATCATTTTAAACTTTTAATAATACATCTACATCATTTTGTTAACTGACTATAACAATAATGTCATCAGCGTAAGCAGATAAACAAGGAAAAGTTTTATAAATTTGTAAAGACACTCCTTCCAAACATCTCCTTAGGCCGGTGACACACTGGCTGCGTGGCGTGCTGGCGCGCTGGTGCGCTGCTGCTGTAGAGGAAGTCCGTTGACAAACCAGGCTCATGCCTACTGATAAAGGACACCGTCAAAAGTACTAACCGCGAAAAAGATTATGTTTGACAGGTGCAATATTTGAAAATCGATAATTATTATTATTATTTTTTATTACATTTATATCTGAATTTATGTCAACCTATAGACTTTCAAATATCAAAATATCAGGAATTCATATGTATTTGTGTACAAAATGACATTTAAACACATTTTCCTATTATATTTAGCCTGGAAAAGCTTCCAACACGCGCGCGTGTCGCGGTAAAAATAGGCGTCGGTTCTATTTCTAGCAAGCAAGCATTTGTCGCGCGTCTCACGCAGGCGGTCTGTAAGCTCTAACCTGTTAACATGGGAGCCGAATTAAAAACCGACACGCCACGCGGCTGAGACGCTGGCGCCACGCATCCAGTGTGTCACCGGCCTTATAGTATTCAAAAATGGCTCTGTTGCACTTATATACAATATCCCAGACAAAGAACAACCTTGACTTATGCCACGGCCCACTTTAAATGGAGCACATAAGCCACCATTAAACTTAAGTACACTCTCAATATCACAATATAAGACTTTGATATATGAAACAAATTCAGAGCTAAACCCAAAAGCCCAAAAGGTGAGTTTTCCACAAATAATTGTGCTCTACACGTTGAAAAGGCTTTTTCTTGGTCTAGGAAAATCAAGCCCATATCAACTCTTAAAAATTGGGAAACATCAAACAAATCTCTAATCAAATGAATGTTGTCAAAGTTGACCTACAGTACCACGCACACAGTACAACTCGTTAGGATGGATGATCTCAGCCAACACCTTCCCCAGCCGGGTAGCCAGTACCTTAGAAAGCAGTTTATAGTCCGAACACATCGAAGACACGTCTCCAGTTTTTTATGTAACTCAAATAGCCCTTCTTAGGCAGAAGAGTAAGGATCGTGCTTCTACAACTCAATGGCAGAAGACCTTCAGCTAAGCTGCTACTCAAAACAGCCGATAGATCTTCTCCAATAATAGACCAGAAGGACTTAAAAAATCCAACTGGGATTTCATCGTACTTTGCCATTTTCCATTTTCTGAAGAGCCTTATGTAATTCGTCCAAAATCCCACCATTTTGACAAAGAGCTAAGATCACCTTTTTCATTTTTAAAACTCTCCCAAAATGTTTTGTATTGTTTTGTATATTTATTACAAATTTTTGTAAACCAGTATTGAAATGCCAATAAGCACTTTGTGGTTTTATAGAGTTCAAGAAAACATTACATATAACTAGACTATGGTCCGAGAAACCAACAGGGTTTATTACACAATTCTTGAAAATACTACAGTGGTGTTCAAAACTATGAAATCTATCTAACCTTGCCATAGACAACTAACCATCATTGGCATGAGCCCACGTTTATTGTCTCTCATTTCCATTTAAACATCTCTATAATTCACATAAATCATTCATTTTATTTATCTGAGTAAGCAGTTTACGAGAAGGCATATGTGGTTCAACATGGTTACAATCAATATTTTCCTCAACACAATTAAAATCTCCTCCGAGAAATAAATATTTATATAGCCACTATTTCTGGCTCCGTTTATATTTAGAGTTGCAACACAAATATCTCCCATATGTCAAGAGAAGAGTAAAAAAAACACCAAAAAAAAACACACAACCAATGCATATTACTGGCCATTATAAATGAAGTCCACACAGCTCCGGGGGCTTAATAAAGGCCTTCTAAAGTATAGCAGTGCATTTGTGTAGGAAAAGAATCCATATTTAAAATTGTATAACCTGTAATCTCCTGCTTCCGCTAACTGTTGTACACATGTACATAAGTTGCTTCCCAGCTTATGACGCAGGACGTAGGTGCGAATTTTGGGCTACCATCCGTACTAACTAAAAACTACCGCGCCACTACCACGCCACAGGTTTTAGTTGGTCAATGGCACAGTCTATTTCAGTTACTTCAAAATAGCAACGCTCCAGCAATGCGCCTGAACACACCTAGTTTTTAGACCAGCACGCCCATGGGTGCACATATGGGTGCAAATGCATTTGCTAATTAAACAACGTCCCACAGGACATGAAAATGACAACTGCACCGGGCTGAAATTAGCAAGAAACACTGCATTGCGGTGGGTGTATAATAGGGCACACTTTTTCTCATGCGCTTTCCTCGAGCGGGATTCAAGACAGAGTGAAACATGCATTTCATTCATTCGTTCATAACAGTCATACTACCCCACCTGGCTGACACAGTTTTGTGTTGGGCCTCCAGAAGTCTAGAATTGGCTCTGAGTAAACTGATTTCCATAAAAAATTATATATATATATATATATATATATATATATATATATATATATATATATATATATATATATATATATATATATTTATATATATAATTTGATTAACCATTTTAAAGAAAAAGGATGTTTTCTCCACACTTTTGGAGCAAGGTTGCCACCAGCTTGCAGTACAGCTTGTGATGTCACAGAGTTGGTTTGCTCCATTGTCCAGTGTAGTAATTTAAGCATTTCTTTACTTTTTGAATACACACTTGTTTTAAAACTGAGGAAGACAAACATAAAAGGAATGTTGAGCCCATAATAAGTGCAATTGCTTATGCAATTGAGCCGATATGATGAGGGGAGTCAACAGGACTAACATAACAGGTGGAAAAAGTCATGAATCTGCTGATTTGGGGTAAAGAACAGTTTGGAGACAATACGTGTTTACATACGGATTTATGTGGATACTGTGTGTGTGTGTGTGTGTGTGTGTGTGTGTGTGTGTGTGTGTGTGTGTGTGTGTGCAGAAATGGTCTATCACAGCACGTGAGTCACACTCTGAAATCTCTTTCATGCTGTCTCATGCTTGAATGGCTTGAAACACTTTAATGTTTAAACTGAACCGGGCTTAAAACACGTGAGAATGATAAACTTCCAGGGGCAGTTGTGGCCTAATGGTTAGAGTCAGACTTGTAATCCGAAGGCTGTGGGTTCAAATCTCAGGTCCAGCAGAAATTGTAGGTGGGGGGAGTGAACAACCAGTGCTCTCTTCCACCTTCAATACCATGACTGAAGGGTGAGACCCTTGAGCAAGGCACCAAACCCCCAACTGCCCCCCCTGGTGCCGCAATAATATGGCTTGTGTGTGTTAACTACTGTGTGTGTTCACTTGGATGGGTTAAACGTAGAGCACAAATTCCGAGTATGGGTCACATACTTGGCCACACATCACTTCATTTTTTTTACCTTCTTGAGAAAGCAACACTATCCTGGTCAATCATATTAACACTGGAGCATCCTGTTAACACCAGGTAATGTTAAGCATATTGTATTTGCGGGTGTACATAAAATATCTTACACACCACTACTGGTGAACGAGCCAGTGTAATGCAATATGTGCATTTGGACCACAATATATATATATATATATATATATATATATATATATATATATATACAGACAACATAATTCTGTTCCAGAACAGTTTTTCCAACATCTCTCCTCCTCAACAAATCACTCCTAACTATTCGTAGCCCAGTTTTGGGATAGTGAGAGCACTCCAACCATTTGTTCAATCTGATTGTATGTAAGTGCAAACTCATTGAATTGTTTATATAAATACATATGTATTTTTGTTTGTAGGTAACTTGTTTTTTTTTTTTTTTTTCTATCTGTGACTTAGACAGAACATTTAGATTTAGCCCCTCACACACTGTACATGTTTATGTTTTGCAGACACTTTTATCCTTACAGTGCATTCAGGCTATATATTTTTATTTTACCAATGTGTGTGTTCCCTGGGAATTGAACCCACAATCTTTTGTGCTGCTAACGCAGTGCTGTACCACTGAGCCACAAGAACATGCATAAGTGAAATGGAATTAATTAGTTGACAGTTGGCTCAAGTTTTAACAGTTTAAATCACAATGGAATAATTTGTGAAATATTATTGTTGCTGTATGACAATTCTGAAATAAATGAAAAAAAATGAATAAAAAGTAATTAAAAAGCAGCACTGCAGGATAAATTGTAAATTATCAGTGTAATTAAAGTTTACTTTAGCATTATTGAATAATGCTTTTGCACAAAAAATAATCAAATATGAATCTTCCAATTGAGAAAGCCTAAATGAACGTTCCTCACCCATGAAATAGGCGACTGTCTTGCACATCGCAGAGCCAAAGATGAAGTCCTCCAGCAGGCTGGGAATGAGATTAAAGGGCATGCAGAAGATGGCCATCATGACATCACTAATAGCCAGCGAGAGCAGGAAGGAGTTGGTGACGGTCCGCATTCTCTTGTTTACTATTAGGACCACAATGATCAGAAGGTTCCCAAACACACTCAGAAGAAAGACAAGTGAGTAAAGGATAATCCTCAGCGAGTCCATTTCTGAAGAAAGAAAAAATGCTATTTTGATCAAAGGAATCAATACATTCTCACATAACATTTTTTATATTGAATATTTATATTTTGAATATTTTCATTTTCCAAAGGGAATGTGTACACCACCCCTTTGGATTTTAAAGTTGCATATCTTTTAATGCACAAAATGACTAGCCAAGGTATACGTGGTGTATGATGAGTTATAAGAAGGGGGGTCTGTTTACATGGATTCATCTCCTCATCAGGACAGTATTGATGCAGACAGAAAAAAAAAATATTTCACATGAGGAATCTGTAAAGTAATCACACTCGCAACCAGGTGACTGACGGTGAATTCCTTGCCTCAGGTTTGAACAATCAATTCACCATCAGTCAAACAGTTCAAAGTATTCTCTATGCTTTTTTCACCACAAAGCATTTAGACGTTGTTAATAATCATTCTCCCTGTTTCAGTAGTTGATTCTGGCTCATCTTTAACACTCCTGAAGTAAAGCCACATAGCCTATAAAACTTCACTCAGACATCGTGAAGTCAAAGCAACCATATTTTATGAACACTTTCAAAATCTTCTAAAATGTACATTTGATTTATTGTTTCTGCATTCATAAGTTACAAGCGAGTTAAAACAGACTGAGTTGTTGTGAGTTAATGTGATTCACTAAATATCCAGCCAGTACTGTGGTGTTTAATCTGTTATCTGATAGTTTGCTTTACACATGAGAAAGAAGTTAGAAGTTAGAAGGAAAAATATTTTATGAAACATTTGAATTTGATTCCCCAGAAACAAAGTAAGTGTACTTTATAGCTTCCTGTTATTACTTTATTACTTTATTACAATAGTACTTTATTGCTCTGGCAAGCTTTAGCCTCCCTCAGACGCAGCCTCCTTCCTCAGTTCCTCCAGCTCGCCCTCTGGTCTCTGGATCCCAAACTACATCTTACTCAGTTGTCGCTAAGGCTCCTTCACAGCCGCCTGAATCCTTGACCTCACTCCACCTCCTCCGCTCTCTGCACCAAGGGCTCCATCTCCATTGCTGTCGTTGCCTCCAGTATTTTCCATGGTCATGGCCATGGAGCGCCGTTCTGGCTGTGGCCTGGGCACCTGCCATCATGCGTTTGTGTTTTCACCTTTCCCAACTTTCGTTAGTGGTTGTCGTGGTTATTGATTTAATTGTGTTATTATGCTCAGGTGTGTCTTGTTATTATCATTGTTTGGTCTGTGTATTTAAGTTCCTGTCTGTTCAGTTTGAGGTTGTCAGCTCTTGTCAATGTGTGTCACCAGCCTTCCCTTGTTTGGATTTACCTATCTGTGGATTTCTTAAAAACTGCTTATCTTCATCTCATCTTTGTGTGCGTTTATCGGCACAGTTATTTGCAGGGCCGTTTGAAGGAATTTGGGGGCCCCAAGCAAAATGGACATAGAGGCCCCCCGACAATACCCCCCCCCCCCACACACACACACACACACACACACGCAAAGCCTACAGGAACCACAGCATAGCCATACAGTTTAAGTTCACCCGCACTTTATATAAATTAAAAATTTTACATTGCAAATACTGCTTGAAAAAATAGTTTGGTGGGAATTCAATAGTGATTTGCACTGTTTTTTTTTTTCTTCTAATAACATGACAGCACAAACTTAGTTTAAACTCTGGGCTGTGCAGGATATAGGCTATAATTATAGAGCTTTTGGTACTTTGTGCTTTATAGAGGAAAAATCAGCACTGAGAAGTGATGCATCTGTTGATGTTGAGGATGAAGTTGATGGTGTAGCTGGGAAATAATTGAAACAAAAATCTGAAATTACCTGTGAAGTATGTTTTACCATTTCACTGTTAGCATATTGAAAGAGGTCACTATTACCAGCTCAGGGGTGCGTTAAATGAACAACTAGTTTCCTTTTTTAGATTTTTTTTTTTTTAAATGCATAGAATGCAATGCATACATAAAAAAAAAAAAAAAAAAAAACATTTAATTATTAATAATTGTTTCTCTGTCTGTACTTGTACTTTGAACAATGACAATAAAGTTGACAGATGAATTAAGTGCATTTAAGTGCCATTCAGGTGGGTTTTTAAATAAAGCATTTTCTGAGATGCACATTAAACACCAAACATTAATTTATCTTTTAATTATTGAAAATTAAGCAAACTAAAGTTTGTGTTAAGAGCAGTTCTGTAGATGTTGTTCATGTGTTCACATCCTTATTTAGTGAGACATCAGACGCTAGACTGAAATCTCCGCGAGCGTCACCGCGCGCTTCAGTGCGTCTTCAAGGAAGTTAAAAAAAAAAAACATATTACAGTAACCAAATTCCTTCCGTTCGAAAAAAAAAAAGCAGAGATCACTTGACCTGGTTGGCCTGCTGCTGTCAGCGACAACTGAGAGGGGCCCCCTTGAGGGGGATCCCAATAACAGTGTCATTAGATGTTACTGCATTGACGATCAAAGGGGCGCTCACACAGTGTGCATTTTATTCTTAACCAGTCGTTGTCTTGGGGCCCCAGGTCAGCTCGGGGCCCCAAGCAATTGCTTGGTTTGCCTGCCTTGTTGCGACGGGCCTGGTTATTTGGCAAGAGCTGTAACTGTTGTGTAAATGCCTTTATGCCACCTCTAAGCAGCATTAGCTTTGCGGTGTAGATTTGGAATATTGTGCCTACAGTACATACTGTATGTGACCCTGGACCACAAAACCAGTCTTAAGTGTCAGTTTTTCCAAAATTGAGATGTATACATCATCCAAAAGCTGAATAAATAAGCTTTCAATTGATGTATGGGTTGTTAGGATATGACAATATTTGGTCAAGATACAACTGTTTGAATATCTGAAATCTGAGGGTACAAAAAAAAACAACAACAACAACAACACTGAGAAGATCACCTTAAAATGTATCCAAATTAAGTACTTGGCAATGCATATTACTAATAAAAAAATACATTTTACACAATGTATTTTTGACTATTGCTACAAATATACCCCAGCGGCTTAAGACGGGATTTGTGGTCCTGGCTCACATATACCGCTCACATATATTGCTTCCAGAAGTCATAGGTCCTCTTCTGACTATTATTAATTCCTCATTGTCATTAGGATATGTCCCCAAAACCTTCAAACTGGCTGTTATTAAGCCTCTCATAAAAAAACCACAACTTGACCCCAAAGAACTTGTTAATTATAGACCAATCTCGAATCTCCCTTTTCTGTCCAAGATACTAGAAAAGGTGGTATCCTCACAATTATATTCCTTCTTAGAGAAAAAATTGTTCATGTGAGGATTTCCAGTCAGGATTTAGACCGTATCATATTACTGAGACTGCTCTCCTTAGAGTTACAAATGATCTGCTCTTATCATCTGATCGTGGTTGTATTTCTCTATTAGTTTCATTGGATCTTAGTGCTGCGTTTGACACAATTGACCACAACATTCTTTTGCATAGACTTGAACTCTTTGTTGGCATCAGTGGAAGTGCATTAGCATGGTTTAAATCATGCTTATATGACCGCCATCAGTTCGTAGCAGTGAGTGAAGATGTATCATATCGATCACAAGTGCAGTGTGGAGTACCTGAAGGCTCAGTACTAGGGCCACTACTCTTCACGCTTTATATGTTACCCTTGGGAGATATCATCAGGAAACATGGTGTTAGCTTTCACTGTTATGCTGATGATACTCAGCTCTATATTTCCTCGCAGCCCGGTGAAACACACCAATTTGAAAAACTAATGGAATGCATAGTCAATATAAAAAATTGGATGACGAGTAATTTCTTACTGCTAAATTCAGAAAAACAGAGGTGTTAATTATAGGGCCTAAAAACTCTGCTTCTAATAACCTAGAACACTGTCTAAGACTTGATGGTTGCTCTGTCAATTCTTCGTCATCAGTTGGGAACCTAGGTGTGCTACTTGATCGCAATCTTTCCTTAGAAAGCCACGTTTCTAGCATTTGTAAAACTGCATTTTTCCATCTCAAAAATATATCTAAATTATGGCCTATGCTCTCAATGTCAAATGCAGAAATGTTAATCCATGCATTTATGACTTCAAGGTTAGACTATTGTAATGCTTTATTGGGTGGTTGTTCTGCATGCTTAGTAAACAAACTACAGCTAGTCCAAAATGCAGCAGCAAGAGTTCTTACTAGAACCAGGAAGTATGACCATATTAGCCCGGTCCTGTCCACACTGCACTGGCTCCCTATCAAACATCATATAGATTTTAAAATATTGCTTATTACTTATAAAGCCCTGAATGGTTTAGCACCTCAGTATTTGAATGAGCTCCTTTTACATTATACTCCTCTACGTCCGCTACGTTCTCAAAACTCAGGCAATTTGATAATACCTAGAATATCAAAATCAACTGCGGGCAGCAGATCCTTTTCCTATTTGGCGCCTAAACTCTGGAATAACCTACCTAACAGTGTTCGGGAGGCAGACACACTCTTGCAGTTTAAATCTAGATTAAAGACCCATCTCTTTAACCTGGCATACACATAACACACTAATATGCTTTTAATATCCAAATCCGTTAAAGGATTTTTAGGCTGCATTAATTAGGTAAAGCGGAACCGGAAACACTTCACATAACACCCTATGTACTTGCTACATCATTAGAAGAATGGCATCTACGCTAATATTTGTCTGTTTCTCTCTTGTTCTGAGGTCACCGTGGCCACCAGATCCAGTCTGTATCCAGATCAGAGGGTCACTGCAGTCGCACGGATCCAGTACGTATCCAGACCAGATGGTGGATCAGCACCTAGAAAGGACCTCTACTGCCCAGAAAGACAGCGGAGACCAGGACAACTAGAGCCCCAGATACAGATCCCCTGTAAAGACCTTGTCTCAGAGGAGCACCAGGACAAGACCACAGGAAACAGATGATTCTTCTGCACAATCTGACTTTGCTGCAGCCTGGAATTGAACTACTGGTTTCGTCTGGTCAGAGGAGAACTGGCCCCCCAACTGAGCCTGGTTTCTCCCAAGGTTTTTTTCTCCATTATGTCACCGATGGGGTTTCGGTTCCTTGCCGCTGTCGCCTCTGGCTTGCTTAGTTGGGGTCACTTCATCTACAGCGATATCATTGACTTGATTGCAAATAAATGCACAGACACTATTTAACTGAACAGATATGACATCACTGAATTCAATGATGAACTGCCTTAACTATCATTTTGCATTATTGACACACAGTTTTCCAAATGAATGTTGTTAAGTGCTTTGACGCAATGTATTTTGTTTAAAGCACTATATAAATAAAGGTGATTGATTGATTGATTGACCGTAAGCTTTTCACTTGGATTCTTTAGTATTTCTTGAAATTCTTCAGATCCTTAAAACTTTATTAGACATATTTGCCAAAAAAAAATAAATAAATAAATAAATTATATATATTCTCATTTAATAGCAGCTTATATAAATATGCATTCTGCAGTATAGTATCAATAATAGTTTAGCGGAGATTGATTTAAAGTGTTATTCTGTTCTTTACTCCCTCTTTTACTTCTGTTTCATAACAGAATGCATAAACATTGATCTTTGTCCCTGGGCATAAACAGATGGAATTCTGAGTACAATGGAAACCTCAAGAAAGCATAAAACTGACATTCGTGAAGTTGTGGTGCCTCCAGTCACTGTACAGTCAGTGGTGTCGGCACCACTACAGTTAATCCAGTGGCATCCCAATGGTATATTTTATTGTTCATTCTAGTGTTCAGTGTCAGTCTGCGTGTAATGTCATAGCTGTTACTGTTGTGACAGCTCCTCACGTTTCATGTTTCCCTGACCTGCCCTGACAGTTCTTCTGTTCATTTGTATTGCAGCTCTGTTGGGAGCAGAACCCGTTTTCACAGGAGCAGTACCTACCAGCTGGCTCTTCCTAGCATGTCAGATTTAGTTAATATCAAAATAAGAGGAACTAAAACTCTATTTAAATGCAGTAATTTAGGGTACATTTTTTAATCAATGATATGATGTCAGGGTCCTGTCACTTTGGTTAATCTTGTTCTTAGTTTGGTGTCAGAATCAGAATTTTTGACATTTTTTTTGGGGGGGAGGGGGGTATCTGTCTTTGTGTGAGTGTGCAGCTTAAAGTTGCTGTCCCATCCATGTGTATTTCCATTGCTTTAACCATTCTCTTTAGATAGCAAATTCTTTTTTTTACTTATTTTTTTGTATGTGGTTTATTTTAGATATCATGAATTATTTTATTCCAAAAGCAAAAGTATATTTCTATTTTTGCAGAAGACTAGGCAACTATTCTAGTGGGGATAGGATTTTAATGTTGCATCTCAATAAATTAGAATGTCTTTGGAAAAGTTCATTTATTTCAGTAATTCAACTCAAATTGTGAAACTCGTGTATTAAATAAATTCAATGCACACATACTGAAGTAGTTTAAGTGTTTGGTTATTTTAATTGTGATGATTTTGGCTCGCATATAACAAAAAATCTCAACAAATTAGTATACTTCATAAGACCAAAAAAAAATCATTTTTAGCATATTGTTGACTTCTGGAAAGTATGTTAATTTACCGTACATGTACTCAATACTTGGTAGAGGCTCCTTTTGCTTTAATTACTGGCTCAATCCTGCATGGCATGGAGGTGATCAGTTTGTGGCACTGCTGTGATGGTATGGAAGTCCAGGTTTCTTTGACAGTGGTCTTCAGCTCATTTACATTGTTTGGTCTCTTGTTTCTCATTTTATTCTTTACAATGCCCCATAGATTCTCTATGGGGTTCAGGAGTTTGCCGACCAGTCAAGCACACCAACACCATGGTCATTTAACCGACTTTTGGTGCTTTTGGCAATGTGGGTATGTGCCAAATCCTGCTGGAAAATGAAATCAGCATCTTCAAAAAGCTGGTCAGCAAAAGGAAGTATGAAGTGCTCCAAAATGTCTTGGTATTTCTTCAGGAATAATCTTTCAGGAAATGTAGTTTTCGAGTAAAGCTTTAATATTTAACTTAATTGTTTTATCATCCTCAGCTGTCTCTGTAATAATTGTCTGATACATACATGTAAAAATCAATGTTCAGCATAAATTATAAATCAATTATTATTAATTATGTGGTTTTCTCCATTATCTCATGCATGATGTAAATGTGCTCCGGCACGGAAAGTTTAGTGCAAGTGTGAGGGCAGGCCAGCGGAGGAGTGGGGAGGAGGGATAATGGCGCCCAGGCTCGTTTCGAGTACATCCTAAGTCGACCACATGCGTCACCTGCTTTCCTGTCGAACGTTTCGACCCTCTCCCCTTATTATTTTATTGTTAGTTCAATTTGCCCCACCTGTTCTCCCTTGTTACCCTCCTAATTTCCTTTCCTATTTATTCTCCATGTGTGCTCTGTTTTGTGCCAGATTGTTGTGGTTGTTTCCAGTCCTGAATTTACTGTAGCCTTGTTTTAAGTGTTCCTGTTTTGCCCTGTCATGGCTTTCGTTGTCATTTTGCTCTAGTCCTGCCACTACAAGGGTAGTTTTTTGCCTTTTTGTTTTGATTTTAAATTTTAAATAAAAGCCTATCTACACTCTGCAATTGAGTCATTGCCCTTCTCTAACTCAACACTTGACATATGATCTATTCCAGGTTATTCGAATTTTGTCCTGGAGGGCCAATGTGCTGCAGAGTTTATCTCCAACCCTGATCAAACTCACCTACCTGTGATTTTCTAATGATCCTGAAGACACTGATTAGCATGCTCTTGTGTGTTTGATCAGGGTTGGAGCTAAACTCTGCGGCGCATTGACCCTCCAGGACAAGATTTGAATAAACCTGATCTATTCTATTTTGTGTGAACAAAGTTTGAGTAAATATACTTTAGCCTGTATGACCCTTCAAGCACTGATGTACATTATTCAATGATTCATCTCTATGATATTTTATTCATTGGTCAGTTCAGCTACTTCATTCATGTCAAATTATGTGCACGCATTGCTTGTGCCAGTGTTATGATGAATACATTTGAAATTAGTCAATGGGAGTCACACAGAAAGTCTGTGATTTTTAGAATGTCATGTAATTAGACAGGGTAAAAGGATTTGCTGTAATTTTAAGCCAATTAAAAATTAAAGCCATTTCATTCAGGCACAATGCCAACGTCTAATGTTAAGAGCTTATGTTCAATTTCAGTGCCAAAGAAAACACAGCAACACAGTTTAAGCATCCAACCATTACATCAATGCAGATAGCGAAGGGTTTTTTTCTTCTCTTTCACTTGGTTCATTTGATTATTCGATAAATGTATAATATCCTGTTTAGCCAATATTTTTTTTATTAAGGCAACTGCAAATTACAACACAAGACATTTTAATTTGTCAAAACTTTAGTCTTGCATATGAAAGGGTTTTTACAGAGTTCCGGTAATTAGCTCTATCATTGTTACTTCATACTGTATATGGACCTCAACAGTTAGATAAGAGCTATTAGCATCAGCCCACCTCAACAACAACTACATACATTTAAAGCAGCAGCAGTCAAACTATATTACCACATAATTTATTCATGATGCAATGGCAATTAGGCAAGGGTGTCGTAGGGTGTGAGGAAAGTTGGATGAAGGAAGAAACCCCAACTATTGTATGATTTTGTGTTTTAAACTGTCAGTTAGCACATGTAGCCTAAAATAACTGCCCTTAGATGTAATGACACTAGATATGTGGGCTCCACCTAAAGACATTGAGTGGTTTATCCCAAAATGCCACACTCCATCAGGTAGTTAGCAAAAGATGCTGCAGCTAGTATCTGGATACCAGAAATGGAAAAATAAAGATGAGAGAGCAGGATGAGAAGTGTCGAAAGGCTATTAGCAGTCAGAATTTAAAATATATAGATTTGTAAAATATAATCAGCAAAATATAAATGCTTAGTCAGAACCTTACAATTTGTAATAATAAAAAAAAGATATGTACTGAGAAAAACATTCCTTTCACATGGAAAACATGGGGTAGGCTAATATGTCTCTCTCTTTCCTTGTTGAGGTGTCTATTCAAAATATTTCAAAGAATCATCCCTCCATACTAATGTATTGTCATCATAACTAGAAGTAAAACACTCTTATATAGACACCTGTGGAATTATAATAACTATATTAAATGATCCACATTAACATAAACAAGCTATGTATTAGCACTCCCATTTATCCCAATGCCTCTTCATTGGTTAGCGCAGAAAAACTTTGGGAGTACGCAGTGAAATCTGTAATCTTTGCTCATGGTGGCTCATGAGTGTTCAATTCTGCTGCCAGTCACATGAAATTGTGCAAGCAATGCTAATGGCATTACATGCGACTGCCATGTCCTCTAATTTTAAGTGGAATGTTTTTTTTCATAGAGTTGCAGTATTTTGAGCTTATTTCTATAACCGAGTAATGTATTTGGGCTTGCTAGTGCCTACTTAATAGCAGCTGTCAAAGATCCCCACCTACTGTTCAACCCATACTCTATATGTCATTATCAAGCAGTTCCTCCTGCTTACCTCAGCTCCCCCCCTCTCCTAAATGCATGCTGTTTTCCTTTTCATAAGTGCATACATGTGTGTGCACATAGAGAGATGTATTTATTGACTTTGATGGTCAGTTGTATCATGAATAATTTTTGTATTATTATTTTAATGGGGTCATTTGTTTGGGTTTATTTTGGTGTGACAATTTGCTCAATTTAGTGTTTTTTTTTTGGGGGGGGGGTAAGATTAGGTTGCTTGTTTTTATACAAATGTTAGTGACTATACAGAGCTGAGATAGGAACAGTACACTTTTAAGACTGGAAACAATCAGGCACATATATTGCTTTCAAAAATATACAGAGTACACTGTAAAAAATGAATCATGGGTCTTATAATTTTCATCAAAAAAATTAAGGTGATAATTAAAAATAATGTGTGGCTTTCATTAAAAAAACTGTGATTCAGTGTTGTATAGAAAATAATGAGGACTTTTTACTTAGAAAAACCAAGAGATGCGTTTTCCTCATTTTGTTTTAGGAGACTTAAGCAGTTTTGGTGCTTGAATTGGGGAACTGATTAAACTAAAATAATTAAGGAAAGAAGGCTGCCTATTTAATTTAAGTGAATTAGCTCAATTTTGCAGTTTTATTTTAGAGGTGATTGTTAGTTCCCAGCATGCTTTGCATACGGCTGGATATGGAGAGTAAATTTTGAAATTAAATGCTTCTTTATGTTTTTGAGTGAAGGGAGGCATCTATTAATGTTTAATGTTCAGTTACATTTGACATTTGTAAGAGTTTCTGTAACATCGAAGTTTCCATTGCACAGTGCAATCGTTGCCACTGTGCAGAAGAGTAGAGCTTGTAGTTATGGATACTACTCTTCTAAGGCATTAAACCTTGTTTAATGAGCAGTAGCCTTGCTAGTGCTAGTGCAGTACTTTCCAGTATTTCTAAAGTATTTTCCTATTTGAGCTGATTGGCTGTATACAGTCTTGTAAATGTATAAAATAACAAAATACAAACAGATCTCATTTAAAATCACAGACTTTTGAGAATAAACTTAAAATAAATGAGCACATTTCCCTAATTATATTAAATTTATTGTGCCATAGACTAAATCATTTAGGAATTTTTACTTAATTTATTTGGGTAAATTTCACACAAAAAAAAACAACCTTAAAATCTACTCAAATATAATACGTGTAATATTTAAGTAGATAGCATGTAATATTTTTTACAGTGTACACTGATATTTCTTAATGATTGCCAATGGAGTAACATGCTCTTTGTAGCCAGATGGTTGCATCTACCAAATGGGGCCATGCTAGGTGGCAACAACTTGTGACCTCAAGTGGTAACCCTATGTATTATTAGTTTTTTTCCAGTCCTATACTGTAATTGCCATTTCTCATTACTAAACATGACAATTATAGAATGGAACAAACGAATGTACATTAAAATAACCCAGTTGGGTTAGTTGGGACAACATTTGGTAGACTATTGATGGTCTAATATGTGTTTATATGTGTGAATTTGTCTGTGATAAAATGTGATTAACAAATTATTTAAGAACAGGTAATCTATGATCTTGTTCAAAACCTACTGCATTTTTTTCCTCCAACTCCTGCTCCACATTTATGCTCATGCACAGTCTTGACAGATGTATACCACCCTCTTTCATCATTTAGACATCAGAACACTCTCAAATGAGAAAGCTAAAACTGTATTATATGTAATAAGAGCAGAACCACCTGATTGAGTGAGTCACCAATGTGTGAACGTATAAAATTTGTGGATCCATAAAATAGAAAAGGATGACTGAAATGCTGTAGCAGTTTCGTAATCAGAGGTGAGATGCTGCTAAGGTGCATAAAATCAAATGGAATTATTTTTGTCCCAGCTGGGAGGTTTCATTAGGTTCATCAATGTCAAGTTGGATATCTCCGATTACATATGTTTGAAATGAGCAGATTAAATTATTGGCTGACGTTTTTCCACCTAAAGAGCCTTACATGGAGTTTAATCTGCTACCAGACGAACACTCTCCCCTGACATGTCAGTCTGATTCACAACCTTGCACAAATGGATAGATTTAAAACAAATTAGTTTATTTATTAATTGTTTTATTTATTTTTTTGTGCACATAAATCAATCTTGAGGCTGTGTTTTTTTTTTTTTTTTTTTTTTCTAATGAAGTAAACACTTAATTTGCATGGTCAGAGAGTATAATGATAATGTTGTGAGCAGAAAAAAAAATGCAAAGAACATCCTTGGGGTTTAATTACACTAAAAATACCACTGGCATAGTTCTTGAAATACAAAATGAAAATATTAATTTTATCACTGCTATTATTATATACATTTTTGATAATATGAACTATAATGGTTTACATTTTAAAAGAAAAATAACCACTCATCTTTAATGGGCATTTTAAACAAACACACAAACACACTGAAAAAAAAAAACAAGCTGCTGAAGTTTATATTTAAGGCTATGTAAGGTAGTGGTTGCTGGGGCATGGATTAGTTTGTCCTTACCTTTTGGTCGTGTGGGTTGGAACTTCTGAATTATTGACGCGTTGCTACAGGTCGCGTTAACTTCAAACGCAGAGGTGTTCAAGCTGGAATTGTCTGGGGCTCTTGAACATTCCCAAAACGGGATCTGATTTGCATTCATTTTCTGTAAATCCGCTGACCCTCGAAAACTGCTAGGAGTATAGGTTTCTAAATCAATTTAAAACTACTTATTCACGATATTGCACTAAGAGTATATTTTAAGGTTATGTATTAATACGCGCTAAAATATTCAGCGCACCCATTGCGCGCGCGTCTGTGAGAGAATGACTGTGCGCGTGAAACTGTAGTCACTGGAAAGCGTGCTACAGCTCTGATGAGAGAGAGCAGCGTGGGTTGACAGTTCTTTAAGAGTGTTAGCACAGAGGGTGGGGTGATTATAGAAAGGGAGGGCGAATTACAAGAGTAACTGACTCACTAGGAGTTAACAGCAGTTGGCAGTGCCCTTCAAACTAGCGGCTCTTGGTTAATAGTGATGGCCGATTCGTGAACGAATCGTTCAATTTAACCGGTTCTTCTTAGTGAACCGGTTGAACCAGTTCACCAAATCGAACTGAATCGTTTGAAACGGTTCACGTCTCCAATAAGCATAAATCCACAAATTACTTAAGCTGTTAACTTTTTTAACGTGACTGACACTCCCTCTGAGTCAGAATAAACCAATATCCCGGGGTAATCCATTTACTCAAACAGTACACTGAATGAAATGCTGTGAAGACCGAACTGAAGATGAACACCGAGCCGAGCCAGATAATGAACGAACACGCCCACTGCTGGAGCAGTTCTCGTTCTCGAGTCAAGAACCGGTTGCTTCGGTTTTCGGATCACCAGTACACTCAACCGAGAATCGTTTCTGTCGGACGCGTCCGATTTGAGAACCGATGAGCTGATTCTCGTTCTCGAGTCAAGAACCGGTTGCTTCGGTTTTCGGATCACCAGTACACTCAACCGAGAATCGTTTCTGTCGGACGCGTCCGAATTGAGAACCGATGAACTGATGATACTGCGCATGCGTGTAATTTTGTAAGTATTTTGTTAAACATCGGAAAGTGTGATAAAGTAACTATTTTATTTTGATTTTTTTTTAATTATTTTTTTTAGATTAATGTTTCCAATCTGTATATTGTATATAATGTATAGGCCAAATGGGTTTTCAGGGAAGTTGGACAATAATTAAGACTCTAAAGACTCTTATGTTTAATAGGAATAAGGGATGATTTATGAGATATCTGTACTGTATTTATAGTTAATGATGACATTCACAAATTGAGTTTGTAGTAAACAGAACATGAACACGAGTAGAGCAGCTGATGACACTGAACTGCAGCACGTGCCGGTTAGAGCGATTCTCGTTCTCGAGTCAAGAACCGGTTGCATCGGTTTTCGGATCATCAGTACACTCAACCGAGAATCGTTTCTGTCGGACGCGTCCGAATTGAGAACCGATGAACTGATGATACTGCGCATGCGCGATTCAGCGTGAAGCCAACTGACTCACAGCATGTCTCTGAACCGAAGGGATTCTTTTGGTGATTGATTCTGATTCTGTACTAGTAGTTATGAGCGGGTATTTTGAGGGCTTGGATGAGGGCAATCTGGCGAAACGTAAGTTAATTTAATAACAAATACATCGCAATGGATTATGTTTAGTAAGTGGATCATGGTTTCTGCACTGATGACACCTAATTTATTTACTTTATATCTTCAAGACTTAAATCCTCATATGCACATTATTGCTGTTACTGTATTTAGGTGTGGTTGCAAAACTCAAATGTAAACTTTTCATGATTATGAGGTTTTAACTGACTAAAGTTATGATTACTGACTTTATATATTTGAATGTTTGATAGACGTGACGCCATTACGTCATCGCCAATGACGTCATTACGTCGAGCGTGAAAGAACCGATGAACCGGTTTTTTCAACCGGTTTATTGAATCGAACCGTCCGAAAGAACCGGTTCGCGGAAAAGAATCGAACTTCCCATCACTATTGGTTAATGGAATCTAAGTCCTGCGTCTCCCTCCAGTGGATGTCCTGTGTTATTGCTTGTTGATCACCAAAAAGAGTGAAGAAGGTACAGGCAAGACAGAAAGAGAAAATAAAAGCTGCTTCAGGCATACCAATAAGAGGTTCAGAACTCTTAACCGCAGATTTTTCCATGAGATTACCTTTTCTTACTCACACTGTCATTTTCCTGTGTGTGTGTGTGTGTGTGTGTGTGTGTGTGTGTGAGAGAGAGAGAGAGAGAGAGAGAGAGAGAGAGAGAGAGAGAGAGAGAGACCAATATCTTGGGGGGGAAAAATAGCTGAAAACAGCAAAATATCCTTTTGGGGATGTTCTTAAAAAAGAAATGTGGTTCAGAACCTGAGAATGTTGAAGTGGATCTAGTAAATTATTGTGCAGGCTTGGGTTAACATATAATTTGATTTATAAAAAAAAAAAAAAAAGTCTACCATAGGCCTCCTTTCTGACATGCAAATGTACATACAGTATCAAAAAAAGGAAAAGGTTGTTGTTTTATTTATTTTCCAAATTTAGCAAAACAAAAATACTTTACAAAAATAGCTAATTACATTAAGGCTACATATAATAGTGGGTTAAATGAAAATATAAAATGTAAAACTGTGAAAAAAATAAAACGTAGTTGGATTGTTCTCCGAATGCAGTGTGCCCTTTTTAAAACATGGCTGATGTGATGCTTTAGTGGTTGTTCTTGTTCTTGGCAGGGTTCGTTAAAGGTCGTCAGACAGTCTCATACTACTCTATGTAAAAGCCCTGCCAGGTTGGATGTTGAACCCCCTGCCATTTCCGTCTGCATTCTCTGTCCTTGAAAGGAATATCCATTCGCCTCAGCTTGATCTGATGTGCAAACACGAGAAAGACGTCAAAAATACAATTATCAGCCAAGATCAACATATCATTTAGTCCACATTCAAAGACCTGAAGCCAAAGTAAGTCAATCCATAAGTAACTAAATATTTATTGGCAAATGATACTGTCAAAAAATGTAATCACTATAATCACTGAATGTTACTTTTTTAAATAATATAATATAAAATATAATGACACAGCTTTGCCAACCAATATTATAATGAGAGGCCATGGATACTAAATGGCATATTTAAAAAATGATATTAGCCACAGTCTGCATGATTTTTTTAATGAGACATCAATTAAATGGTTAACTTTTCTAATATTGTGTAATACATTCTATTGAATTATATTAATATACTACGTTGAATGACCCATTTTCTAAATGTAAATATATTTATTTACCTGCAAAAAGAAAACGATGCACGTCATTACCAGCCCATATATGACCATGGCTCCAAGCAACACCCAGTAAAACTGGTAGCTGACATTTTGACAGACGGCTTGCTGTTTAACTGGTCTCTCTGTAGAAACACACATTTTAGGGGGGCATCCATAGATGTAATGCTTATTATATAGTACAAAATGTAATTTCTCTCCCCTTACCATAATCTAAAAATCATAAACCTACCGCTCACATAAAACTTTCTACATTTTTAGATATATATATATATATATATATATATATATATATATATATATATATATATATAATTATTATTATTTTTATTTTATTTTTTCTGAGATAGTGAATTTGGGATTTTCCTTAGTTGTCAGTTATAATCATCAAAATGAAATGAAATAAACATTTGAATTATATCAGTATGTGTGTAATGAATGAATATAATATACAAGGTTCACTTTTTGAATGGAATTAGTAAAAAATAAATCAACTTTTTGATGATATTCTAATCATATTGACCATTGCTTTAATTCTCTGCATGCTGTTGACAGTGACAATGTCTGTCTTTCCGTAACAACCATAGTGAACATACCTTCAACAAACACAATAGTTTGTGGTTTGTTCTCCACCTCCTGAAATGGTGGAGGAAAGATTCTCTGGGCCTTGCAGGTGTACAGGGCTGTAGTATTTTTTGTTACAGCTTCCAGGATAAAACTGGTACTGTTATCCGCAACATTAACTGTGAAATCCATCCTTGGCATGTTGTTATTTTTGCTGATGGATGTATTATTAACACTGACAGAAAAAATGTCGTCTGAGCCTTTAAATAATCTGTAGACCATTTCTGGTGCACTGAGTACGGGGCAGGGTACAGTAACACTGCTGTTCAATGCCACATGTTGAAATGATGGTAGATTACCTGCGGTGAGGAGACAACACATCAATAACATCAAAGAACTGCTTCATAGACAGTTTTTAAACTTTTTAAAGCTTTAAAATCTAAAATCTTTGATTGGTACAATATACACTTTTATTATTAATTATTATTATATTATTTTTTTTACTTTGTCTGTAGTTTTTGCAGAAGTGGTTATGCAACCCAAAAATCACCACCACGTTATTAACAAAAGATGGTTCCTGTTCTCAAGTTCACTCACACTGCCAGAGTATATAGACTTTTTTTTTTTTTCTGGATTAGGAAAGAAAATATGTTTTTTGTCTTTTTAATTCCTAGAGGTCTGAGTATTTTTATGTAAAATTAATGTGCATAGGCACTTTCCTATATATCAAACACATGAACAAAAAAGCTGAAAAAGCTGAAAAATTAAATGTTAAATGTCAGAATAACAAAACTGAAGAACAGTTTTGACTGGTTTCTTAATTGCACAGATATGAACCTTTCCATGTAAGAATGGAGAAATATTGTCATAGAGACAACGTTTCTTTGAACAAATTGCTTTGAACATCACTTTGTAGAAAAAAAAGGAAAGAATGAATCATCTTTTTGCAGAATGATTAATGATGTCGGTGCCAAACATGCAAAATGCCACTATTCATGTACTTTATTGTAATTTGCAGCCTTGCAAATTAGAAGTTTGTGGTAAAGTTGGTTTCAACCCCTTAACTGTCACTCACGTTTTTGAAGATAGACTAGAATGTGCATGATACAAACCTAAATATTTATAATTCATGACTAAAAACATTTTGTAACATGATATTGATGTACCATTTACATGGTAATGCAATGTTTGATTATAAAATGGGTTTTAAAGGATGAATTTTAAGATTTTAAGTTTTCAGTCGATATGTAATTTCTGATAAATTCTAAAATGTGATAGAGAAAAAGGCAACGAGGAAGTCTTTTTTTTAAACAAAGGTCAAAATGCCTGTTATAATGTAGATTTTTGAGGGTGCACTCTTTTAATAAATTAATCTATTACTTTTACTACATAATTTTTAACAAAAAACATTGGTAAAATATATATATTTGGGAGTCTTCGACCTTTCCAACAATATATAGTTTGTCAAGATTAGATTAGATTTGATTGTAATATAGTGAAGTACACCTAGGCGTCCCGTATTCGGGACGGGGTGACAGTTTAAATGTGTCTGACTGCACAATATTTTAGTTAACAAATCTCATTCAGTCAGTTAGACTGTATATGGATTTGATTTATACACTGGCAACAAGATGTAACATTTCTTGAATCCTTTTGCCACTTGTATGCTTTATAAATATTTGGAGTTTTTCTTATTTATACATTTGACTACTATAAGTGCATTTCCCACATCCCTTTCATCCCACACAATTTTTGCTGGATGTAAACAAATAAAAGGTCCTATGGTATCTTGCAATCTTTACTATATTTCATAATTTTCATGTAATACATATTTTGACTTTATTTATCCAAATTGAAATTTCATATCAGAATTAAGAATTACTCGTTTACATTGTTGTAATTCCAACCTCATAAAATGTGGTTTCCCAAATGGCTGATAAAACTGAAGGTAAATTGATTTTCATGCAGATATATGCAATGTATTTCACTTAAATATTTGTAGTGCCTTGTTTTGCGCTGTCAGGTCACTGTAGGCCTCTCGACTCGAAGCCCCTGCATATAAAAAAAATTTGTCCCACAGCTCAAGGCCTTATTCTGTCCCATCCTAAATATGTCAAATAAGCAAAGACATGCTTCATGAGCTATAAGTTAAAATGATTTAATGTGACAGAATCACCTGTAACACATGTAGGTTACACAAACAAAAGTAATAACCCACTGTAAAAAAAAAAAAAAAAAAAAAAGTTCAAATTTAAGTAAGTAAGTAAATCTCAAAAAAAGATCTTACCTTTACACATGCTCTCTGTTTCAGATTGGCAACTATGGAAGAGACAAAGACTTAAGAGGGCCACAGATGCCCTGAAAATCTCCATCTGTTGTAGTCGACGTCTTCACACAATAGAAATGGTGTTGAAAACGACAGCGCTGCTACCTTTCGTTTTGAGACTGTTTTGCAAGTATGTCGTTTTGTATGGTAAATTCAACCTTTGGCGTAACAGAAGATCTCATCACGAGCCAAACAGGAAGTTTCCGTTTTCTTCTTGCACCCTTTGTGGTTGATGTTATTTGCATGTTTCATATAGTGTGATAGTTACAGATTCTCACGGCATCATACAGTAGCTGGTGTTTCCTCAGTGAGGGGAGGTAGTAAAGGAGACCCCTGTAGGGGATTTCTAGTAAATGGTCTGTTTGAAGAGTTGACAGGGTTATGTAGGGTTAAAGTGGGTTTGTACTTGAGAGTAACAGATGCAGAAAAATGAAAGCGAACTCTTCAAAGTTAAAATGACAGAAACCCTTGATCGGAAAAGACCTGCGTGCATTTGTTTAATAAAGTGAATTAAAGGCATTTTCTGGCAGTCGCGGACTGCCTCATGTGGCGGACAGGAAAATGCCTTTAAGATGATTTATTGTAAGTCTTCATGTTTCCTGTTTTTTTTTTTTTTTTTTTTTTTTTCTAAATCTGTGTGCACGTCAGAGCCAGTGCACTTTGTGATCTCTATGGCAACCAATTCACAGAACACTGAAACCATCCCCAACCCACGATGCTGATGCTGCTGTTCTCTGCATGTTCCTTGATGGAAAAAACAAAAGATTCTGATTAATCAAGTTTCTTATATTATGAATGAGATACATAATGAGGTTTCGCTTTTGTGGTTTTATTTATATTTAGACCTAAACTGGTTTCAGACCCCTGCATTCTTAGCAACCCCTTAAACTTCCTGCATGAACCACAAAACATGATAACAAGTTTACAGAGCCTACCATTCATAAAGGTGTGTGTGTGTGTGTGTGTGTGTGTGTGTGTGTGTGTGTGTGTGTGTGTGTGTGTGTGTGTGTGTGTGTGTGTGTGTGTGTGTGTGTGTGTGTCTGCACGCGCGCATATATACATACATATATATTACTTAATTTATATATTTAATCAGGAAAAATATTCAATGACAATTTTTTTCAATAATTGTTATTATTGCTTTTGTTTATTTTACATTTTTACATTTTATTATATTATCATTTTATTTTTATTAATTTATTATTAACTTGTTAAAGACTTAGTGGTTGCTTTAACCCCATAAAGCCATTTATTTCTAAATGAACAACATGATTCAAAACTTTGCTGAAAATCCTTTGGCACACAGTCTACTACAGGCCTTCTGTCATCTGACTTATAGTTTATATTTTCTTAGCAAGTAAAAGCCTTTTATTATAACTGTAAAACTAAATATATTGAACATGATCATCAGGTTTGGAGAAATGTTTATTCGTTCATCTTTCAATCATCACTGTATAGTATTTTAAAACGAGAGAGCTTAACTAAGCTTTTAAATGTCATCTTGCTAAGTCTGTTATAGCCTTTTAGAAACATTGTATATTAAAAATTTTGCCAAAAAATTCAGTAAAAAAAACAAAAACTATTTTCCACCGGCATTTAGCAAAAGAATACACCTTTTATAATAAACAAAGCACGACTGTTGCATTTATGGTTTTGTCCGCTGGGGGGAGAACGACGTTACTACACTTTCCCAAAAATGTGTTGAATTCGTTCTCGAAAACAAACTGCTACGTTTCACTTTGCAGATCTTTACCACACTGATGTGACTAAGAAAAAAAAATTGAAATACCCACATTAACACTTCACAACATAGCAAATCATCCAAACCTGGTGTTAAAACATATAGGGTTTTTATTATTCTAACTGCCTATATTTCAGTGTTTTTATACAAGATGCACATGTGCTGCCTGTTGTCGTTTCGCACCAGTAGCGTTCTGCTGCTGTTGTTCTTGTGTGGAGAAAGTGGGGATCCACGCACCTCCTGATTGGTCGAGCGCTGAATCTGGGCAGGACAGGAAACGGGACGCGAGGAACGCCTGGGAAACTGGGAACGCGCAGCAATCTCCGTTCTCCGGGAGAGAGAGAGAGAGAGAGAATGGGAGAGGAAACTCAAATGTGTCTGAGGATTGAATCGGGCAAATGAACTATTTGCCTTTTTAGTTTATATACCGCACTGTTCAGCAGCAGGGACGTGGGAAATACACCTTTAACATTCTTTTAGAATTATCGGCTGTTTTATTACATAAAAGAACTGCAGAGCTCTTCGCCGCTGGGTGAGTGGCTACTATTATCTCATCTTTCTTATGTCTGATACTTAAGCATAGGCTTTTTAACTTAAGCGGCGGTTCTGTTGTAAAAGTGGGTTTACACTAGGCAAGGGCTGGGAGAGCCCATTCTAAACAAACTGGCTTAGATATACTGTGTGCTGTTATTGTTTGTTCCTATGAGAAAATTGCCTGGACAAAACGACGAGAAGAGCGTGTTAAATAAAAGGGAGCGAATTCATCTTAGTCATTTGACAATGGGACAGTTCCCACGTGCACAAAAGCTCTCCATCATCAGTCAGAATTTTGCTGACTGTGGGGGTTGTAGAACTGTAATAAACTCTTATAATTCCACATTTGACTTCATCTCCAGTTGAGCCAAAGAAAGCCTCTGGTTGTTCTGGGAGTGTGGCCGGGCTATGTATTGTGGCTAAAGTATGGTCCAGTGATCAATGTGACATTTTGAGCGTTTGATCATTTCAGCATGTTACATTTATTCACCTACAACACTTTAAAAGAGAATAAAAAGTCCGTCAAGTGTTTTCATTCAACGCTGCATGTGTTCATAACGCCCATACATTTCACCCCATGTTGGTGTAACAGTTAGCTGTTTATTTTCACGCACTTGTTGTTATGCTTCCATCTCTGCGCTTTAAAATGAATATTAATTGAGACATGTTGTCATCTTGCTGGTGTCCACCCTTTCGAGCCCTTAGGGTAGCATGTAGTTCTGGACTTTAAACCATACATCTCCATTTGATAATCCTATAGGGTTAAAAAAAATGAATGAATTGGAAATGCAGGCTATGTAAATATTTTCTGCATGTTTAACCGTTTTTTTATTTGCATGTCGCGTGCGCTCCAGTCCATGTGTCCAGAATGTTCACTGTCCTTACAGTCACTGAAGTCATAAATGTTTTTGTCACGTCTTTTTTTTTTTTTTTTATACATATTTTCAATATTGTTTTTATTATTATTATTATTATTATTGTTGTTGTTGTTGTTTTTTATTCTTCATCCATATCCATGACTATTCCGCTATTGCCCCTGTTAAAGTGGGACTACATATAATTGGTGTTTAGAAGAATAATCTAGTTTGGTGGTACTGTCCTGACACACAGGGTATCAGGGATTGTCCCTTACAAAGCCTGGTTCATAAGAACAGGGAAATGACATCAAGCCCTGTAGTTTATTGGGAGATACAAGAGCTACTCTTAACGTGTTTAATGTTCATGGTCACACCTCAGTTTTATAGTTTGAAATTGTTTATGAGATTTTAACCTCATTACAGAACATGTCTAAGCAGGATGTAAAACTGTAGTGTCCATCATTTCTGCATAAATATGTAACAGATCATCTGAACCAGACTTATTGTACATAACTGTGTCAATAAAAAACAGTGTAGGCTGTAACTGCGTTGGTAAGTAAAGAAAATCTAATTTGATATTTTCCTTGTAGGACTATGACTGACTGCAGTTTAAATAAATTTGACAAGATCCACTGAGGGGTGTCCATGCTTTTCAAGTGCTTTGCAAGCCTTCTGCCAAATAAAAGGCGAGATTGAATCGTAGGAAGTTTCTATTTCTTGGGTCACTTTTTCCTCTTTCTAAGTCTATTTCAGTCTGCTCTTGTTATTCACTGTCAGAGTGTGTTGTCTGCATCCTTGATAGCTAATGGGTGGAATTGTGGGATGCAGTCTGTAAATTGCTGACCTTAAGAAAATAAGTACTTGGCAAGTTTTCCCTCTTTTCTCAGTTACTTGTACACTGCCACGCAGAGAAGGGAATGCACAGTCCTCTAGGCATGAATGTGGATAAAGCAGTTTAGATGAGAAAAACAGCTGTCGCTAATGCATCTCAGCGAGACAAATATCGAAGTCGTCTGTGTGGTGATCTGTTTAACTAAACATTGATTTTACAGTCAATGCCATAATTGCTGTAAATAATCCAGCTTTACATGGATACATCTCTTAAAATAATGTTTGGTTATTTTATAGGTTTTATTTGACTGAATCTCTTTATTAAAAAATGTAGACTTTGAGTTGGATTTTTTTTTTTTTTTGGTCAAGAGCTGGGGACACACAAAAGACTCAGATGTTAGTTGGTGTAATTTTACCAAAGCTCCCCCTCAGAAAAGGCGGCAGACCTTCAAAGAGAACTGTAACCCTCCGTGAAACAGTCACCAGGGAAAGTGAAACCAGATAGGTCTTCAGCAGCTACAAGAACCCGCAATGGAGCACCTGGAGGCCAGCGAATGACCTGCTTGTATAAATGCTTGGCACAAATCAGCAGGTGTGCTTGGTTCTTTGCTTTCAGGCCTTCCAGAGCAAACTCTTCACACTCAACTATCTCTGATTTCCCTGAGCTAATGTATCCAGTGTTACCTCCCAAACACAACTGATTAAGAAACTTCTGAGACTGATTTAGCCAGGAGTGCACAGATTTTAATAAATAAAAGCATTTTATTTTCTTTAGCAGATTTTAGAATCCTGTGGCTTTGAACATTGGGGAGGCTGCGAGTTGTGTGCGTCTGTTATTTAAATACTAAATTACCATGCTTAAACTGCATTTACTATCCACTTATAAAATAAATTGCTTCAGGAGAACAGTAGGCTTAACTGTGTAACTGTGAAGAAACTGGTGTACAGAGCAGATCACACGTTAGATTCATTCATAGTCTTTGCAATGATTCAGACATTAATGTGGTGTAGCCACACACCGACTGTCATTCTGGACCAAAGTGACAAAGGTTCTGACGCCACATTAAAAAAAAGCTTTTAGGGATGGCTTTGTCTTGTTTCAGCTTATTCACTGCTGATTCACTTTCAACTTGGATTTCATTGTGACTTTGCGGAAGCTTATATTTAGTATTTTGTTCCATAAAATAATAAAGCTACTCAATACTCTTTACTAAACTTGCCAGCGTTGAAAGAACAAATGAAGTGGCTCATTGCCCAGATTCTGAACTTTGTTCTTCCGTTTCATTTCTCTCCCATTGATGTTTGACCTCTTGTGACATTAGTGATCTCACATGACGTCAGCTCTACTTCATCCAGCTGGAAAAGATATCACTGAGTGTTCTTCCCTTCCCTCAGAACAGGGGTTTCCCATTCAGTCAATTTACAATATTGAAAGAGAGGAAAGACCAGAACAAATACACTGAATTAAAACAAGTTAATTTAATGAATTAAACAATTAAATACATTAATAGAGCATAAGAAAGGTGAAAGAAGAATGCAGCAAATACAGCATGGGGATGATCTCGTTCATTAAAAAGGATTAAACTGACCTGAAATCAGCTGTAAGGTCATGACTCTGCTCTGAGAGTGAATGAATGAGAGGATTGAATTATATCCGGTCACCACTTTGTGAAATGTCTCATGAAATAACTCCCTCATGGAGTTATTTATTTGTTGCTTCATTGTTTATGTTTGCGATATTGTTGCTTATTCTTCCGCTGCAAATTCCAGTATGTTTGCATCATATCCTTTTGGAAATACAGTTGCATCTGAAAGCAGTGAATTTGTGTTGGAAAATTTAGATTAAAAGAAACTAAATGTTTAGAATGAAGATATGCAGTTATTGTAGCAGTGTCTGGTTGTACAGGAGGATGATTTACTGGTGCTGTCTTATGTTTGCAAATGAGACATTTTGCACTGTTTTTAGTGCCCTGGCACAGATGACGTATGGCTTGATATGATTTAGAAGAAGTTATTTTATACAGTTGAAGCACTCTCTTCCCATTGCTATCAGTTGTCTACCAGTAACTTTAACAGTCTTTAACAAAAATTTTTTTTTTAGCTATAAAAGCATGTTTTGCAAATGTTGATTTCAGCAAAATAAGAACATGCAGTTTTTATATCTTAAATATTAAAACCTTTACACACCTTCAGATGGAGGTTTCTGGGACAGTCTATTTTTTCCTTAGTCTTAGTGATACTGTGGGACTGACTATAAGAAACCTGAGCGTGTAACTGGATGAATTAAATTTTTTTACCCATTTTTCAAACTTCCTTCTAAAAATGCGGTAGGCCTATTTATTTTATTCATTACATTTATACATCACGGTGGGTATGTATAGTGAAGCATGAGAAGGGGATGAAGCGTGGTCTTGCAGCCATGTGCATAAACACTCCAGGGTCATTCAGAATGTTTGAGCTCACAGAACATGTGTGCGCTGATAGTTGAAGGTCCTTTTATTGTTTGCTGACTTTTCTGGCTAGGCTTGCGTGTCCCTGTAATGGAGCTAGAATTGTCGCCAGTCCTCCAATCTCGTTTGTTTCTTGGTTTTCCTCAGATAAAATTGTTTTCCCAGATAAAAACTAGATCTAGGCTAGACTTAAGTTAATTACACCTATAGTCCAAACCTAAGTATATATTGCCATTTGATGTTTCCATTGATTGGCTATTGATGTTTGGGGTACGACTAGACATAGCATGTGTTAAGAAAACCGGCTCTATCTGGAGGTTCAGATTTGAGTATGGATGACAGAGTGTGAATTTTTGGGAGGGTCTGACCTTGTTATAAAGACTTTAACTCCCTAAAAGTATGTAAAACAAATGGATAGTGAGAGCCTAACAAAGTACATTCAACAGGATTTTTTATTTTTTACAAATAATAAAGGTATACATATTTAAAAAGGAATGTTCATGAATGGGGGAATTCATAATGCTCAATAGCTGCTGACCCAGAAATCCTGCTTAACTGTTAAAAGAGTCTGTGATTTTTAGTTCACACAAAAATCTTTTGTACACAAGGTTCAACCAATGAACTCTGTTCTTTTGATCATATAAAGTAATCATCTCTTCAGATGGCTTTGGTTAAACTGCTGCTTCATGTACTTTAACAGTGTATTTTTGTACTTTTGAAGCAATAGTGGTTGCATGGAATTTAATGAATGGCCAAACATTATGAGAAAATATTATACATTTAATAATTGTACTAATAATGATAAATATAATATCTTAATTAGTTTGCTGAAGGTGAATGACAGTGGATGGGATTTAAAATGACATGATTGTGAGTAACAGAATATTAGTTTTTGGGTTAACTATACCTAATGTACAATTATGATATGTTGTAAGATTTTATCCCTCAGTTAAAAAGTGTAATAAAACAGTTTGGATATTTTCCTTTACATTGGGAATCATTACAATTGCTCAGCAGGATCAGCACTGGCAAGCTAGTCAAGTTCACAACGACTCACACAGGTTATGAGTCAAAGTTTGGGATTGTCATAGGCTTTGTACACAAACAGGTTTATGTCCATTATATGGGTTCAGTTGAAGGTACGTGTGCAGTGCAGTCTCTCACACACATACACACATCCTTGGGAGATTCCAAACCCCTAGTCTCCCTCCGGTTAATCTCATGGCCACTATGGCCGTTTTATTATGCGGCTGCTCCAAATTGCACTCTCATGTGCCAGACAGGAAACGTTCAGCCTGTTTTCAGGTCAGCCTCATTGTTTGGCTCTCAGTGGCTCTTTGTGGCCATTGTGGCCCACACAGATTCCGGGTCAACCAACTTCGACAGGTGCCAGTTTCAGCAGACGGCTTACAATGGGAGAACATGTTCTTATTGCAATGTGCAGAAATTGTTTAGTGTGTTTACACTAGGTAAGCACTAAATAGTCTAGTTGTGAGTTGCGCTGATTAAAACTACTAAACCGTTTTAAAGGAATAGTTCTCCCAAAAATGAAAATCTGATATCAATTACTCACACTCATGTCATTCCAAACCCATAAGATGTTGTTCAATTTCAGAACAAATATGTTTCTGGACACAGAATCTCCACCCTGCTTTCTTGTTATGGTGGGATTCTAATTAGGTAATAATGTACAGTTGAACTTATTTACCATTGATCAATGTTTAGCAGTTTATTACGGAAGTTCTAAGCGGCCATGCATTATATTTTTTTCCTTTTTGTTTTCTCGTTATAGCGATTTAATTTTCTCGTTATCTTGACATAACGAAAGTCGTTTTCTCATTATAACGACTTATTTTTCTCGTTATCTCGACATAACCAAAGTCGTTTTCTCATTATAACGACTTATTTTTCTTGTTATCTCGACATAACGAAAATCGTTTTCTCGTTATAACGACTTAATTTTCTCGTTATCTTGACATAACGAAAATCGTTTTCTCGTTATAATGACTTATTTTTCTCGTTATCTCGACATAACGGAAGTTTGTTTTCTCGTTATAATGACATGACAGTTTTACTGTTGCTATAGTAACAAACTCAACTTTGACAGGCATCTGATGGACAACCATGCAGGCGCTCTTACTGTAGCCCATATTTCAGCAAGTTTTGCTTCGCCTAGTTAATAACGTCTACAATACTGTACATAAATAAAGGCTGATCAATCACTGTTGATTTTTCCAGAGACCGTACAACAAACGTTTTGTTTTTGTAATTAACATGTTTAAATGGTCCGCGCCATTAGAGCTGCTTGGATTAAACACACTTTTAATTTTCCCTTTATTTGAAATAAAATTATATATAATTTGTAATTTGTAGCAGTCATTATATGATGTGGTAGATAACATGTGTGTTGCAAGCTTCTGTTTGAAAAGAGCTTTCATGTGTACGTGTAGTGTGTGTGTGAGTGTGTAGAAAAAAAAATGATTACAACATTATAGAACAAAACTGAATTAAATTAGCCTATTAATTTTACATATTCATCACATTTCTCATCAATATGGTTAACAATAAAGATTAGTAATAAGGAAAAGAAGCACATCAGCCTACATCGTTAAATCCCAGAACAATAAACAGAACATATCCGCTTATTAACTACCTAATCATGTGCCTAAAAGAAGCACAAATAAAGATATAGGTGCAAACAGAATACAGTGACGTCAACCTTGGTTTGATAAGCAATTATTATATGACACAGAACGCATTGGTGAAACTCATGCATCTAGCAGGAACTTAATACACAAAATAATCATAATGATTCAAGCATTTACCATTTATGAATTAATTAAATGTCAGTAATGAAGACTGCACAAATTATAGCGATCACGAGGAAGGTCCGCGTACAGTAAAGTGGATAGACAACACCCCATCAGTTATATTCAGGTCTATAGTGCCACCTGCTGGCGCAGTTTTGTAACTTCTTAGAGAAAATGAAGTCGTTATAACGAGAAAACACCTTCGTTATGACGAGAAAATTGTCGTTATAACGAGGAAACAAGAAGAAAAAAAATTATAATGCATGGCCGCTTAGAACTACTTCCGTAGTTTAATGAAACAGAATTCATGTTTTTTTTCCCCAACTTTCCAACAGCTAAAATAACTCCACAAATTGTTGTTACATAATAAAATAATTATTTTATCAGCAATTATCTACATAAAATCATCATCTTCACTTATAAGCTAGTCGGTTGTTGGATGTGGCCTATCCCTGGTTTACACTCAGTCTACACTCTTAAGTTTATCTTTTGCTCAAACAATTTCCCAGCTTGTTTTCCTCAAAGTTGTGCACATATCAGTCCAAAGAGTGTTAGGGGACTGGCAGCAGCCAGAATCAAAATCTGGAAATACTTCAGAGGAATTATAGCGAGCAGTTTTTTCTGACAGGATCATAAAGATGTATGGTGAGTGGTCATCGAATGGAAGATTTCAGAACTGTAGCTGGAATGGAGCCCATCAAACCGCTTCACTGTGGGAATATTACATCTGATGAAATTCCCACAACATGTACTTTGTAGAGCATAGAGGATCTATTTGTGGCTATAGAGTTTATCTATATGTCTTTATGACAATATGTTGAGAATTTATAGAGAACTGATTAAATCCTAATCGCTGTGGAAACCTCGAGGCCATATATATAAAATCCATTAGAAAAAGTGACCTGCTCCACAGTTTTCACATATACTCATCCTTTGGTCTCCACAGTCATATAATAAATTTCACTGCGATGTATATCAGTGGTGTCCTATCTAAGGATGGTAGAAAGATTATTTGGATCCACTCTTAACTATTGCTTAGAGATTTCTGTCAGCATGAGTGCCATCCAGTCAATGCTAATATATTTTGCTGTTTCATGTTGACTTTGATCATTTGTATTGATTTGGTCCCTTTAAACCAGATGTTTAACATAACTATTTGAGATCTTCTACTGTTAAATATTGAAAGTATTGTTTATATTTTTGTGCACTAATGCTCTCTAAGAGTGCTCTCACTTTATACTCATGCTCATCTGTATCTTGCTTTCTCCATTTCAGGCATTTCTGTTGATTCATGTCATTTATTCTGCTGTTTGTGTGTGTGTGTGTGTGTGTGTGTGTTTGTGATTAAGTTGAAGGTTGTTAATCAATAGCCTAGCATTAGGACATCCCGGGAGAACATATGAATTAGAAAAATGTTCATTCTTTTACTCTTAGCTTTCAAAAATCCATTATGTAGTACTGGTGCCAGCTTCTTCCCGTTTTCTCCCTTTCTTTTGAGGTCTGCTAATGGGACCTGGCAAACTGTCAGCATTCGAGTCAGTTTCTTGCATTATTATACCAGTTAAAAGGATTCTGATATGTTTTGGGAGTCTTGTACAATAGGTTTACATGCATGCAAGGTCAAAAAACTTTTTCTCAAAATATGCATTTATAATCTCACTTCATTTTCCAATGATTCTCAAACGATTCAATAGAAGCAGCTCTAAGATTCAGCCTCTCTAAACCCCTCCTTTCTGTGAGCCTACTCTGCTGTGATTGGTCAGATGGCCCAGTCTGTTGTGATTGGTCTACTGTGTATGGCGCTTATCGGAAGCAATACGTTCATTGCCATAGTTCCGTATTTTGAATGCTACATAGAAAATATAAACATCTATTATTTATCATACATACAGGTTGTGATTCAGTAGAGCCAACTGGTTTAAATAAACAGGGTACAGAGCCATCTTTTAAGAGCAAGCATTTTGTTGAACTTCCTGTTATTAAAGCTGTTGTCAGTAAAATGATTGGAACATACAAAAAGGCTGGCGTTGTACTGCTGTGGTACAGAGAAAAAAAAAAATAATAAATTAACCAGTGATTCTTTGTAGCCTCATTCATTCGGAGGTGAAAATAAAACAAATTTACTTTGACAGGGTCTTCTCGACATGATGTTTACCTTGCGAACAAGCTAAAGTGCTTAAGGGCAGGTCAAATTGTTTGCAGCCAGCCAACTTAAAGCATAGGCAGTTATTATGCAAATACGTTACCCAGTGACAGCTGCACAAATTATAGACGACTTGTTTCAGCTGTTCAGAGTCGATTCTTTCTTTTGGGAGACAAACACTTTATTAACTTAAAAAGCAGATGGTTTATAATCATACAGCTACAATACACACTGTATGAAAGGCAATATCCGAAATGGCATAATAAGGGCACTTTAAATTTAAATAAGTTTTACACTATTATCGTATATTATCATTTACTTTAATTGCTATTACAATGTCAAAGTGATTTTTCAAAGTTGCAAACAAAACTAAATTATTGGAGCTTTATTGGAGAAAATTATATTTACGTCTTTCTATTTCCAAATTGTATGTTTTATTCAATGTGTTACTTGCAATTTCTTTGTAATTATTTGTGACATTTGCTTGCCATTTCTGATTGAATATGTTTCAAAGTAAGTACTTGTAATGGGAGATCAGAATCTCACTCAGCAAAATGAACAAATCTTTATTAAATTTATAGTTATTCAAGTAACTTTGTTCATTTGACCAGAATAGAGTTTAAATGTTAAGTTTTTAATAGACAAATGTGCCCAAAACATATTTTTACATTGATCATATTCTAAATTAGAAAATCATTATAATATCAGCTAAAGACAAATTAGGAGAAACCAATGATGAATAATTCACCAATCAACTTTTAAGTTTTTCATCCTTTTGTCAGATAGGCTGTTAACAGAAAATCAGATTTGATGAACGAAAGGTGTGCGCATGTGTTGCACAAAAACAATGAATGATTCACTTGAGGCAACTGGTTACTCCCAAATCATGTAAAAGAGTTGTTTAAAATGAGTCTTTAAAATGTTTAAAAAGTTTTTCACGAGGATGCTTAACTAATTAATACAAATTCTAGAGAACACTGAATGAGAGCAGCAACAGAGTAGCATATGTAAGAAAAAGTCTGTTAGGCGTGGGGGAGTTGTTATATAATCAAATTATTGCAGTTTTAATTCTGTGTTTGTGCTTCCCATGTGCTTTGATGCATGATCAAATAATCTAGTGAGAAGTATGGACAGAAGAACATAGCTGTGTTAATGCATTTACTTTGAATAACATACTCTTTTCATCTTTAATTGAGGACTTGTGCATCTGCGTCTGTTTGGAGAGGGAAGAAAGAAATGCAATTTTGTGTTAGTTCAAGCTTGTAATTTGAATGTGCCAGTCAGCGTGGAACACAGTATTTGTTTCAAGCTTCAACTTGATGCTGTGCAGTTCACTATCGGTCCCCATGAATGGAGACTGTTTGGTCTGTCTGTTCAGTAACAATTGACAGTTCATGGTTTCACTATTAGGGTTTTCCTCTGACATCACCTCCACTGTTTTGGCTTCTGTTCTGTGCCCCCATACTCCCCATTTCCTGTTTAAACAGGAAGTCTCTGCATAGTCTTCCGCTAGGTTGTGCCCATGGCAGGAAATGCTGATGGGCACCCCTGGTCCGAATCCCTCTCCCTTTCTGTTTGCGATTTGTTATGACATTATGAAGTATGACTAAACTCATTAAACAAGTTAAGTCACCTTTATTTCTATAGCAATTTACAATACAGATTGTGTCAAAGGATCTTTACAAAGATAAACAGGAAAACATCAAATTCAGTATTGCAAACTCAAAGAGTCAATAGTGACATTATTTATGACTCAAGTCAGTTCAGTGTTGGTTTAGATCAATAACAATGTGAAGTATATCATTTTGAAATGAGGCCAATTGAGCTATACCGGTAAGCAGTTCTACAAAAGGAAGAAATAAAGATGAACATTTGTACTTTACATGTATCTTGATCTTCCGTAAGAACGTACTGTAGATAATATACTGTACATGTTGAATTAGCCAAAATATACTTTAAAAACCTGATACATGATGTTTCAGCCTTTCATAACAGCCAAGTCATTTTCTTATCAAGCAGGAATCTAGTTCATCTGATACCCGGGTGGTGATTTCATAGCTTTGTGCCACTTAGTTGTGTTAATTATTTTGGCCCAATCCTAAACTAGCAAACACTGTCTCACAAACTCACAACAACACACTCTGCAACAGTGTGTCACAGCTACATTTGTAAAACACCAAGTACAAATGTATATGGCTTTCAGGTAGTGATGCACCAAAACTTTGGCAACTGAAAGTATTTGGTTGAATCCCTCAAAATAGTTTTGGAAGGACCAAAATGGTGAGGTTTGCTAACCTTTATTTGAATGAAAAAAAAAGTCGTGACTTTTGCCAAGTATAGTAACCCATCCTCGAAATTGGTGCTCTGCATTTAACCCATCTTCAGCCATGGGTATCGAGGGAGGAAGAGAGCGCTGTTCATTCACAGCCCCCACCTACAACTCCTGCCGGGACTGAGACTCAAACCTGCGACCTTCAGGTGACAAGTTTGAGGTGTTGTGTCTGTTTCATGCATATAACTGGGATAAACTACAACAGGTTAAAATGTCAGTAGTGTGGATAGACTTCAATGAGACCCAAATGATGAACTAGCAATAAGTCAAATTTGTTCAACTCAAATCGCAGTTGGTTGCCGAAGAAGTTTACTACTAAGTTTAATTTATCTAATTTATCATCTGAGAGCGCGATACCCTGGATGGCAGTAAGAGTTCAGTTAGCCATATGTATTCTCTAAATATGATTTTTGGTTTTGATTAATTCTGGTTTCAGTGTAACTTAAAAAAAAAAAAAAAAACTTTTTGGTGCATCACTGCTTTCTTGGTTTTTACATTTTGGGACGTGTGAGCATTCACATCACTATGAGTAAGTTGCTTTTGTTTTATTAAACAGTTAAAACTGTTTGCTTCTCATGTGTTTGATACTAAGGCTGCTTACTGATTTTGTTTCCATGGTGTCTGAAGTCACATGATCAGGGGGGTTTATACTGACTCACTGTCCCCTCACTCTCCCACACCTTCCTTAATTTTTAACAACTTTCTAAAGACAATATTTAATCAGAGAGCTGTTTTTCAGCACCTTTGGTGGAATGTGTTGTTCAGGATATCTAACACACATGAGTCACACCCCCAGTGTCTAAAAAAAGATCTAATAAGGGAATCTTTTGCAAGAACACCACATGGTCTGCAAGTCGGTGAGCCAGGGCTTTGTCATGCGGCGCACACAGAGTCTCGCTGCCATGTGGACAGACGGTCAGCACAGTTGTGCCTCAGTGTGCAGCTGTGACCTGCTTTGCTCAATGGGACACACACCCGTTTTCATACTCTTTACGTTTGTCTCTCATCAGTTGAGGCGTGTGTGTGCACGGCAAGGTTTTGAGGCCGAGTAACAGATTGTGTGTTACAACTTTCTTGATTAAGAGGAAAGAGCACAATTGAGTCCCCACACTTTTTGTTATTCGCTTAGAAAGAGTTTATAAGGGTTATGAGCCATTGTTGTCTGGGAAAATATTTGTTTGTTCAAAATGCCTGTTTGGTTTTAATTAATGTAACCCTCTTTCTCTTTATCCCTTTTGTGGAATAAGTGGCATGTGGTGGACTTGAAATGAGTCAAATCCCCCACTCTGGGTTTGAGGTTTTTCATTTCAACTTAAATTCTGGTTCCAGTTCCTTTTGATGTATGTACACGTTATCAGAGTTAGTCTTTTAAAAAATAGTTTTCCTTTCAAATGGGACTATCAACCAGTGCTTTAATATTTATAATATAATGTGAATTAACATTTATTAAAACCAAGTCATCTCAAATTCCCAGTTTATATATTTTGTGTAGCTTTTATAGTATAATATGCATAGACCAGTGGTTTGATGGCTGTATACTATAGGGCCTTTAGAAAACGCCCTCACCTGCCATGATTTATAACGCTGTGTAAACACACCGTAAACATTGTGTCAACTTATTTTGCAAATATGATGAACAGCAATAGATGGACGTACGCTGAAGTGCAGGCACTTGTAGCAAATATAGCACTGCCAGTTGTCGTTGGAGATTCTTAGTCCTCCTTTTCGTTCTTTCAACCGCTACATGCATAAATCGACGTTCCATGTCCATTATTGTAAAACCCACGAGAAACAACAAGAACACATCTCCGATCACAGCGTCCTCCATCCTCCTGTTGTTAACGTTGTTCTTCTTTGTTAACGTTGTTGAACGTCACGCACAAATTACATCAATGTTGACTGGCTTACGTCACTTCCTAGTATACACAGTTGGTGTGAATGCAACCCTTTAAATGGTACTGGGAAATAGTTCACGCAAAATTGTCCCAGTACTTTAGTACTATACATTTAGTTCTGGAACTAAAGTGGTACGAAAGGCTCTATTGTTCGGTTTTATGTGTTTGTTTATTTTGATTTCTGTCCTTTCCAATTTTTTGGTAGAGGTAATAAAGCAGTATACCTAAACTTTGTGTATAGTACACTAGTCTCACTTAGGGCTGGGAGATATATCTAACGATATGATCATACGCATCTGGTCAGTAAATCTGGTTCCGTGATAACCTCTAAATTGCCATCACCTGCTTTCAAATGGAGCGGCATTTAATAGACAGAGCCGTAGATCACTGACAAGCTACGCAATATCGCATTCATTATCGAAGGCGTTTCATCTGCAATAATGAAAGCGGAATTGCGCATTTGTCAGTGATCTACGGCTCTGTCTATTAAATGCCGCTCCATTTGAAAGCTGGTGATGCCGATTTAGCGGTAATCACTGAACCAGATTTACTGACCAGATGCGCATGATCATATCGTTAGATATATCGCCCAGCCCTAGTCTCAAGAGAAATAATGTAAAATACTGAAATATTGCGTAATACTGAGCTTGACCAAAAGAAAAAAAGCTCTGAGGCGACTGAAATGTGTCATTTAAACATTTGCATAACAGATAATGTCTGCAGGAATCTAGGTGACTGTTTTTTTATTTCTGCCAACTTTTATCCCCACGCTAACAGGAAAAAATGTCTCGACAAAGATGTCCATTGTGTACATTACATGTGCTTTCAGAGACACTGTTGGAAGTGCAGAAATGTCTGAGAAGAAGAAAGGAAGTGAGGGTGGAAAGAATGATGGAGGATTGGGAGACACGGTGGGTGAAGGTTTAGCATTCTGACACCACAGCTGGATTTTTGAGAATAATGCCAGGAATGAGTGCAGCCATTAAAGCCCTGGAGGATCTGGACAGCTCAGTGTTTAAACTGGAATTTCTCTGGAATTAGTTTGGAGTGTTTGTGTGTATGTGTGCTTTTACTGTAATGATTAATTTTCTGAAGACTGAACTCCAGTCTCTTGACCCACTTAGAAATGATAGAGAGTGGATCCAAATAGGAAGAACACTTTTACACTTGCATTAGACTTACACCTGTACTTACAAGATGATTTAAAGTAAAGTATCCTTTTCAAATGCACAATTTGTATTTTTTCAACAATTTATAAAAATATTCAGGGGCATGACGCCGTTCCTTTTTTCTCTTTGAATGTTTTTTTATTAAAAATCGCAAAAATCCAATTCGCAGCAACTTGTATTTATCTCTTTTAAAATGAACATAATTTTTATTTCTGTTGTTGCAATTTGTATATATTTTTTGCCTTATTTATTTTAAAATATCAATAAAATCAAGTAATTTAGTGCGACCAGTAAGCCTAAAATATCAGAGAATTTTAACATTTCTTTTTATGACAATTTTTATGACAACTAAACAAAGCTTTTTGTTGTTGTTGTTGTTGTCTTTTTTAACCTTTATTTATATAGCACTTTATTCAATACTGATTGTCAAAGCAGCTTATTTTTCAGCTAAAGTCAGTTAATTTATGATTCAGTGATGTCATCATCCAGTTCAGCTCTCTTCCAATAGTGTCTGTGCAATCAGTCAAGCGTCAACTAAGCAAGCCAGAGGCGACAGTGGCAAGGAACCAAAACTCCATCGATGACAGTAATGGAGAAAAAACCTTGTGAGAAACCAGGCTCAGTTGGGGGGTCAGTTGTCCTCTGGCCAGACGAAACCAGCATAGTGTGGTTTAATTCCAGGCTGCAACGCAGGTGCAGAGGTCTTGTCTGGTTCCCGTGGTCTTGTGCCGATTGTCATCCAGGTGATGAAGTTTTCGCAGGGGATCTGTGTCTGGGGTCATCTAGTTGACATGGTCTCTGCTGACATCCAGGGCTTTAGAGGTTGTCTCTAAGTGCTGATCCACCATCTGATCTGGATACAGACTGAATCTGTATGGCTATAGTGGCCTCAGAATAAGAGAGAAACAGACTAATATTAATATAGATGCCATTCTTCTTATGTTGTATCTAGTATAGCGGGTGTTATGGGAAGTGTTCCTGGTTCCGGTTGACCTAATTAATGCAGCCTAAAATTCCTTTAATGGATTTGAATTTTAAAAATGCAAGTTTTGAGATTGCAGCGGACGTATAGGACTAAAATGCAATATGAGCTCACTCAAGTATTGAGGGGCTAAACTGTACAGGCATAAGTAATTATCAAGATGTCAAAATGTATTTGATGTTAAATAGGGAGCCAGTGCAAAGTTGACAGAACCGGGCTAATATGGTCGTACTTCCTGGTTATGTATTGCCCATCCATAGCCTGCAGTTTAAAAGGCTTTTGTTTGAGTTCAGACTAAAAATTGTTGTAAAAAAGAACCTAAAGTATGTCCACTCATACTCTGATGTGAAGACTCAGTGACACGAGGCTCTCAGGTGACTTTGCTGTGTTAATTCCAGGTTAATTCACTCGCTGTCTCACCTTTGGCATCTAGATAAACTGGGTTGATGTGTTTTTTTTAGATTACTCTTGGTCACTAACAACCTTTCCTTATTCCCTTATTGCAACAGTGTGTCGCCCAGGCCACAGCAACGTTTGTTTTTTGGGGGGATGGACATGCCATTCCCAGCTGTTGGAGACAAGAAGAGTTTGAGACTCGTGTCATGTCTGTGTGTCCAGCCTGACACGCAACATGCCCTCACAAAGTTAGCAGTTGGCCAGTGTCACACATTCCAACTGTACATGAAGTGTAAAAGAGGAACGATATGTAAAATAGTCAAATGCTTACTATTGTCTGTGGAAGCACTATGGGAGAAGGTTGCATGCAAGAAACAGGAAATGGATATCTGGAGTGCCACAGACTAATCAAATTCACTTGCTTATCATTCTTCCTTAACATGCAGAAACAGAATAAATAATACAGAAATATGCACAGTATGCACATAAAACATATGCTTAATATAGAAAGTATAACAGAACACAACAGTTGTAATTGGAATATAAGTAAAGGTAAATGTATAGGTCACAATAGAGAAGAATCATTGGTCACAACTTTTGGCTCATGCAAACTTTAAACAGTTCTGCTTATCTAAATGAAACCGCTTGTCAAACCACTCGTGCATTTGTTCACTCAGTCCGTAGAGGTTAGACACAAGTGAAATCCTGAATTCAGTGGAATGCTGAATTACAGAGTTGGTGCAAACATTTCCATATGCCTATGATCAGATGCTTTCTTAACTTCTCTTTTTTATTGCTGTTTTATGTTGTTGTGTAACTAAGAAGATTTACTTATTTACATACTCAACTCAGCTAAACACAGTCCCTAGCAGCATGGGTGGTGTCAGAATGTTCAAAAAGTGTGCTTTTGAGCAACTGTTTCAAAATTGTTTTCACCCCTAAGCTAAGAACACAGAACAAAGAACTTTGTGATGAGTATAACATTGCCTTAAGTGTTGGAACACTTAGTGTAAAGTATAATTTTTTAAAGGAATCTTCCTGAACCTAAAACTGTCTCATTAAATGTCATCTTCAAACTTCAGAAAAAAAACATTGTCCCTTCACGCTTTTCTGTAGTCTAGTAACTTCATTGTATGAAAGTGACAAATCAAGCATAGTGTTAGTTCTGGCAGGTCACATGAGTCAAGCTTGCATCAGATGACTCTCAGCTGATCCACATCTACAGTACATATAGGAATATTATGCCTATCACAACATTCCTGTATAAAATTTATTCAGTATTATTCAGCAGCCTTATCGCTTGCTCAGGAGCAAATTTCCCTCCACCTTCCCCAGCTGCTCCTTTTGTCACAGCTAGGGGTGCTCCAATTGTTTGGCTACCAATCAGTATCGGCCGATAATCGTTTTGGCACGACATGCAGCGGCACCATTTCAGTCTCTGTCCAGAGCAGGTAAAATAATAATAATACTGAAGGTGAGGTACAGTTTATATTTCTTCAATAATTAACTTATAAAGTAGCTAATTTGAAAACTTTTTGTGAAACAATTTCACAACCAGCGTGAGTGAATCACTGTGTGCTCTCTATTTCTCTCAAAATGCACAAATGGCTTCAAATCATGTCTGCATGCTGCATGCTGCACAGTTACCACCGTAATTGTCACTTGCACAATAGAGAGTGTCAAGTCATCACTAATGTTTATAAAATGCATTTCTTTTTTATTATTGCCAGTATTTAAACCATTCTGCACTCACATGCTCTCCTGGAGAATGAGTGCTCATGCACACTCGCAGAACACATAATACCAGGTTCACAGTACTCCGTTTTCAGAGCGTATGCGGTGCATATTTTTCCCACACTCATGTTAACGGATTATTAAAGCGTTCACTCTGCACATGGTTGCATCCGGCCGTGTGTTCCAGGAGCAGTGCAGAGATCGTTTTCCGTTGCAAGCCCTAAATTAAAGTGACAGCAGATTGTTTGTGGTAAATATCTGAACATGGATTGACACAAAACTGTAGTAATTACACCATAAATTCATATAATTAAAGTCTACTGTGTTTCACTATCAACACATAGGCTATGGCTTTTTGGCTAGGTTTAAAGGAAAATAGCACTTTTATATAAACAAGGCAATAATAGATGGCACTCGTGAAGTTAGGAAAACAAGGTTCTTTAAGAACTGCAGTACTGATGATTTTAATAAAGATTTGAATGCAAAAGAAAAGGCACTAGAGCAGACTTTCTGTCAGTGGTAAGTTTTAACTAAGAATGTTTGTGATAATGTAAGAAAAGTAGTTTAAATGTTTTGCCACGAGCTTGAGAAACTTAATATATAAATCTAGAAGTAAATACAAAGCAGAAAGCATTGAATAATGTGTTTCTGATATTTATTGCATTTAAACATCTATGAAAGATTGTATTAGCTACTGCACTGTGTAAAAAAATAATTGGAATTTTATGTAACAATGTTTGAATTTACAAATCAAAATAATGAATAAATGTTGTGTACTGTATGTAGTAAACAGCCACGGATCAGTTGCAGCACCTGCTGCTTCTGCACCGCTTATGTACCACACATGGACTGCATGCGCACTGCAAACAGAGTATGTGTGAACCTCACATACAGCTCACAAAATCATGCTTGTGCTGTGTGTAAACTGTTGTGCAACAATTGCACAATTGTAAAAACCAAAAATGTAGTGCTTTATGAAACATTTAGGTAAAATAAATATATATACGTATATTTTTCAAATGTCTAAAAATTACCCCCTCCAACCTTCAAACTAAAGAGGGGAATAAAAAAAAAATAATCAGGTCCTGAATAAATGTCTAAAATTCCTTTTTGGAGTCTTACAAAGCCCGTCTGGCTTTCCTCTGTTGGAATCATCACTCCTTTTCTCATTAAAGAGGATATTTCTTCCTCTAAAACCTGAGCGTCTTCCCCTTGGGCCACTGAAATTACCACTCCATTGAACACAGGAGGTTTTACAGCGAACATCTTCCTCTCCCGCTAACGGATCTTCAAACAGCAGGGGAAGGACAGGCGACACCTTCTCCATCATCTCACCCCAGGAGCTGGAGGCCTGTGGACAATCCATTGGTTCCTCTCTGGGTTGAGCAGAGAGGCATGGGTCTGACTTCCCAGCTATTGCAGCGCGAATCCTTCGCTCGCAGTGGGGACGCCCTCGGGGTTGTTAAAATATCAATAAATGCCGCCTGAGCGTGTTTAGCACCCAAGCAGGAGATGCAGAGACCATGTGACTCTTTTGCAGAAATCCACATTCGGCACGCACACGGATGAGGAGGACAGCCCTTTCATCCGGGGCTCTCCAGCTCTTTTGCAGTGGCCATGAAGCCTGTACCTACGGTAAGCCCACCACAACATGACAACTAGTACAGAGCTATGCTGCGACAGAGAGCTTTTTTTTTGGTGGTGAGCACCAAAAGAAAAATAAATAGAAAAACTGCATTTGGGACGTTACCTTGCAGCTCCGTCTATAAACAGTTTAGCAATAATTCCCAAAGTCCCAAAGAGGACAGCTTCCGAAATCTTTACGGGGAAGAGAACGAGAATGACGAAATGGCAGTTAGCTGTGGTTTATATGCCTCTCTGATCGCTGCAGTGATTGGTATGCCATGGTTGGCAGACGTGGTGTTATAGGTGCTTCCTGAGGCTGTCCCATAGTGAGATACTGAGCGAATGTTAGAAAGAGAACATTAATTATATCTGCTACATTTGGTTCTCTTCTGTTTACCCTGCTGCTCCTCCTGCTCGTTCCTGACAAGCTGAATGGATGTGCAGGAGGTTTTTGTCGAAAGTTGCAGAGTTGTTCTTTACTGCAGATGAAAGCCCCAAAAGCCCACCCTTGTGCTGCTCATGAGTAAAAGTAGGCACATACCAGAGGTGTGGACTCGAGTCATGTGACTTGGACTCGAGTCAGACTCGAGTCATGAATTTGATGACTTCGGACTCGACTCAACAAAATGTACAAAGACTTGCAACTCGACTTTAACATCAATGACTCGTGACTTCACTTGGACTTGCGCCTTTTGACTCAAGAAGACTTGCTACTTCCCATGAAAACCTGGGGGGGAAAAGTTCACACGGCCGCGCCGTCACCTGTAAGAAAAAAAATCCATCTGTGGCTACAGTTTTGCAATCCGTCCCCTCAGTTTATAAACCATACTCACAAATTCATAAACTGTTCCCTCGGTTTAACAAATCGTACCCACGGATTAACAAACCATGCCCACGAATTCCCAATCTGTGCACTCAAATTTTGTAAACCGTACCCTCGGTTTTTGCATCCGTACCGAGCAGCAACCTCACGCTCTCTCCCATGGAGCCAATAAGGAAGTGACAAAAACTGCAATTCATCGACTGGCCGCTTGAGGCTGGCTGCAAAAGGGAGTCAGTCCCATAGACTCCCCATGTTAAAATGCCCAACTTTACAGCAGAAAAAAACATGTTTACAGCCTGGTTCAAAAAATGATTTTAGTCTATATTGCTAATTTTACCCTTCATTACAACTGTGAGGGGGTTGAATTTTTTAAAAACTCAACTGTTTAAATTATATTAAGACTTAAAGTTCTGCATAACTAAGGGCGTGGCCACTTGAGTGACAGGTGGATTGCCGCTGCTGACAATGCCGTCGCGCTAGGTGGGCGTGGCTTCAGCAATCAGCTCCCGCCCTTTTTGCGCATTTTCGATTATCCACGATCAGCATTCACAAAATAGTCTTCTTTTTAGCGTTTATTTTACATCAATCACCAATAGGATAAGACACAGCCGCCTGTGTTTTACGGCCAAAAAAATTTATGCTAAAAAGAAGAAGAAAATAAGGGTAAATAGCAATACAAAACAAATAATATGCTGGTTATGTTTTCATTCCTTTTCCTTCTAACTGAATGCAATGTTATTTTTGGCCTCATTAACAGTGAAACATGCATCTAACTCCGGCAGGTGGGGTGGAGTGAATGGAGCTTAGTATAATGAAATCACAAAAATAAGTCTTCATGCATGTTAAGAAAGAATTGTACACAAGCATTTACAAAACTGTAAAAGGTTATTTAAAAATAAAGCAATTCATGAATTATTTTCTTGTACTCATTTATTTAGCCTACAAATTAAAATTATAAAAAGAAGTTTATTTTTATCATTATTATATATTATTATACAGGTTATGCATAAGAATCTTTTATCCAAAACAATTTACAACAGAGGAAAAAATTACTCCAGAGTTAGTCACAATGCCAGGTTTATTGCACACTTACAATCAAGATTATTCCTTTATTATTATTAAACCTATTCCACATAATAATATTCAGTAAAACTGTATGTTAACACGTAGCTTGCTTAATGAATGAGTGAGTACGGTTTACAGATCCATGGGAACGGATTGCGAAAACGTGCGCACGGATTATGAATTTGTTGGTCCGGATTCAAAAACAATGGTATGGTATGGTTTACAAAATCTGAGCGCACGGATTGGAAATTCGTGGACACGATTTGTTAAACCAAGGGAACAGTTTATGAATTCGTGAGTACAGTTTATAAACTGAGGGGATGGAATGCAAAACCGTTGCCACGGATAGATTTTTTTTTTCTCCTACAGGTGACGTACGACATCTGAAGTTGCACAAAGAAAGGTAAATTTTGAATGAATGCTAAGCACCTTATCGGATGTACCATACTGTATCAATGAGACAGTAAACGCACTTCTCCCTTGTTGGTTCATGCTAACAAAAATAGGGATTTTTGAACCCGGACTATATGAGGTACATGAGTGTAGCACACTCAGATGGAAAACCTCGCCAACATCATGTCAACGTCCTTTTTATTTCTGTGGTAAGAGGACTTGAAATGACTCGAAACTAAAATGGTAGGACTTTGGACTCGACTTGAGACTTGTTGGCTTTGACTTTTGACTCAACTCGGGACTTACCTCATCTTTGACTCGACTTGACTCGGGACTCGAGGGCAAAGACTTGAGACTTACTTGTGACTTGCATAACAATTACTTTGTCCCACCTCTGGCAGATACTAGTGGGCATAATGTGCATGATGGGATGCAGTAAACAGGCAGCAATTATACTGTGGAGTATGACCGGTCATATATCCCCTATATAATTGTTCGAGTGCTGTTCTGAAGGGTTGGGAGGGGTTTCAGTTCTAATATTACTTGATGTAGGAGTTCAACAGTCTGATGTCCTTTAGAAAAAAGTTGTCCCGCAGCCAGCTGGTCTGAGACCTGATGCTGTGGTACTGTCTGTCTAATAGAAGCAGTGAGAACAGTGGCTGGAGTCTCTGGTGATACTTAGAGCTGCAGTTCCTGACTGAACTCATAAATAGCTGATTGTAGGGCCATCACATGGAATATCTAGCATTCCAGAGCTTTCGCCTGTCTTCATGGACACATTTCTTTATTCTTAACATTTCTTCTGGGTTTTTTTTATTTTTATTTTTTAAATATATATCCATTTCAGACTCTGTAGTATATTGCAGGAGAATGTATTTATATATTTTTTTTGCATGCATGCAAGGCAGCTGCATTATCTGCAGCACTGGTTCGTGGTGCAGTGTATTTGGGTGTTCAAGCTCAGTCTTATGACTACACATTTCAAGCCACCTGGGACCGCGGTAAAAGGGATTGCTTACTCATCTTGCCCTAAAGCTATACACACATGCATTTTAGACACTTACGCACACACATAGAGGGGCATACCCCACAGTCAGCACTGTCCGTGTAAGCATGTGCCTTTTGGTTTTTGTTTCAGCCAGTATGTGGAAGAAATATACATATGAATAATAGCAGAGTAGAACATCTGGAGGATACAGCTCATGCATGGAACCACTTTAATTCTACTTAAAAAATAAAAAAAATCACATACCAAGCATGCTTTTAAAGACCAATAAAAATTGTTGAAGTTTCTGAGCTCTACACGGAGAGTATTCATTATGCATACTCCCCGTTTTAAGACTTGCATCAAGAGCTCTGATGTAAGATGAGAAAGTGTTTCAAGTGAGTGGGTTGCCTCACGGGAGCTGACATAATAAGATCATATGACCAGCTCAATGCTACTCACTTTATCCCAGTAACCCTCATTAATGGACGCTTTTGCTCATTGCACCCTTATATAATTCCAAAACCAAATTAATTCTTTCTTCAGTGGAACTAAAAACTAAAGACAGATTTTTTCCATAAAACAGTTCGTGGTAACCACAAAGCTCCAAAAACGAGAAAACATCCCACCATTAAAGTAGTCAAACTGTGCTTGTGTCTTCTGAAACTTCTCAAATAGAGTAAAATATCTGATGTTATTCTTCTCCTAATGTTGACTTAGGTCACAATTTGGTTAATTTTGTAATGATCAATGCAGGGCGTTAACAGACTATTTTGTATGTTTGAAATGGGTCCCATTTTAAAGCAAAACGTTCTGGAAACGCCATTGAATGTTTGCGAATTTCCTTGTTTCATCTCTCATCTCTTAATGCCTGGTAACAAATGTTCCTGAATGTTTGCTGGACGTCCTCCAAATGGCATGCTTGAATGTCCTTTTAATGGTTAAAGGGGTACACAACCAAAAATTATGCCATCCCAGATGTAGAGTATATTACTTTTTTCATCAGTGAAACATTATTTTCAGAAAAATAATCCATCTTTGTAACTCCATATAATGCAAATGGACAAGTCCTTCAAAAACCATGCAAAATATCCACTTCTAATGCAAGTTCACAACATGCTTTTTCTAAAAAAAAAAAAAACTAAATTCAACTTTTGTTCCACAGAATACATCTAGGATGGATTGACAGTGAGTAAATGATGAGAGAATTTTCACTTTTGGGTGAAGTAAAGAACTCTACATAAAGAAGTTGAGGGGATATTCATAATGGACATTCAGGGGATGTTGTGACGGTCTTTCTTTCACAGCTGGGATGTATCTTCTCTAAAAACGAATAGCATTTCACTATAATGGTCTCCAAAGGGTTTCCCAGAGTCTGCATGCTTCTCAGTTTGGTGATTACAGTATTGACACAAGCTTATATGATTATATGTCGATGAAGTTCATGTTTAGGATATTCCTTGTTGCTTGAACATTTTGGCTAACCGTGTCAGACAGAGTGAAGGTCAAACTATGAAAAATTGACACACCTCTTCCCTGGCGAACTTTGGACTTGTGTGGCTCCTCAATGAAAGGAGCTCTTTCACTGGGCCACCGGCTGTGTGTGTGTGTGTGTGTGTGTGTGTGTGAGGGTGTTTGCTTTGTGTGCCATTTGGATAGCCAAAAGGATATGACGTGAAGTGCTGAGTGAGAATGAGTCCACACCCTCATGAAATATCCTAAGACACCATGTCAGTTGATTCTCACAATCTTTTCTCTCTCTCTCTCCGACTGCATTTCACTCTGTATGTGCCATATCTGCCTCTTTCTCATGATTCAAAAACAATCTGTTGTTCTGAAGAGAAAAGGAAATTAGATAATGCACTCTTTTCCATAGGGCCTGACATAATATTGTTTGAGAGAGTTTGTGTGACTAAAACTCCTTTATATCTGTCACTGTGTATGCTTGATAAATCTCCCCAAACTTTACTTTGCCACATGCAGCACAATGACTGAATGGATGCTGGATGCTGAAATAAATATGTTCACACCTCCTGTATGACTCAGTTTTCACTTTCATTTCAATACAAAGTGATTCTGGGCCTGCACTAAACATATATTTAGAATAACCCTATCCAGTTGTCCCTCTTTTTTCAGTCTTTGCAGATAATGGTTTGATATTGTCTTTAATACAGAGGCATAATGGGAAACCTGGGAGGTGCAGGGAGCAATAAAAAAGAGACAATTCTGCAAGTGAGAATGTGAAATTAATAGAGTGTCCAGCTCTCTGGGTTTCAGAGAAAAAGATAAGAAACATATACTCCAGAGTGACAGAGAAGGAACCAGTGTGGTGTAAAGTTATTGCGTTGACACGTTGGTTCCTTTATAAGCAAACAGGAAAATTGTCATTCAGTGTAATGGTCCAGACTTTGATTTTATCTTTACATCTTTAAATAAACATATAAAATACCAAGTTAATAAGTAGCTTATATTTGTTCTCTTGCTTTTCAAGTAAGTGTTGGCTGTCTATTAGAAGGAATATTTCTTGTTGTTTTGAGTTATGAAATAACCAGGGTACTTTTGTCCTGATTATGCAGTCTGTTAAGAGGTCATTCACTGGAACCAAGAAGCCATTCTGAAATTATATATATATATATATATATATATATATATATATATATATATATATATATATATATATATATATATATATATATATATATATATATATATATATATATATATAATATTATTGTTATTATTATTATTTTATTTTTATTTTTTTATTTTTTTATTTTTTTTATATGATAATCGTTTGACCAGTTGTGACAAAAGACTGCGTTCCTGCAGCAAAGTGACTTTATTGATACGATTTTTCATTCAGGTTAAGGTTTATATCATTCAGTGTAATGTAAATTCTGTTACACCACAGTGTCATCCATGATGGTGAATGGAATATCATGGATGGATGGATATCAATGGAATGGATACTTCAAATATATCAAGGAGATGCATGGAGTCATGCCTTCACAGAGGGTGTTTAGGGCTTATTTTAGAATTCACTGAAATCAGTCATTCTCTGATTCAGGAGCCCCATCAGCTCAGGATGTGATGATAGATTACACTCAGCAGTGTGTGTGTGTGTTTGTGTGAGTGAGGTAAAGGAAAAGTGTGGACAAGCAAAAAAAAAGTGGTGAGTCAGCTTGTGTGACTAAACATTCTTAATATGTGTTTTGAATGTTTCACATACTGGTGATTTTCACTGGTTTTTAATTGTACATTGTGTATGTCTGTGTGCTAAATAATAGGAGATTTGTCCCTCAGGTTACATTCTCCCTTCTCACTGTCCTCTTTTTCACTCTGCTCTTAAGATGCTCAATTTGTATCTTTCTCTCTCTTGGTTAGAGCTAATCTGTGTCCCACTGCACTGTAGAGGAATGCTGTCATATGCCATCATCCCTCAGAGACTGTCTGCCATCACACACACACATGCACACACATACAATCATCTAATGTTTTAAATCTAGGATATTTTCAGAGCGTCACAATTGCTCAGCACATGAGATATTATGCTATTTCTGTCTGGAGAGTGTGCTGCATTCAGCTGTGCTTTACACTGAGCGATGATGGATTTGAAAGTGTCTTCAGCTACCGATGTTTAATTTATAACTCTGCTGAAGTTAATAATTATTAATTCTACTTTCTAGTTTCTAATTACTTACCAGGCTTCAACAATGAGATTTTTATATTATTTTGACAGCCCAGCATTTTGCTGTGTTGTGCTGTGTTTTGTTTTATTATTATTTTAAACAAAGATATGGATGCAAGAAATACGGTATATCCTATCCATTATCATCCACTGAAGGTTTTTTTTTTTGTATTATTATTATTATTTTTTTTTTTTGTAATTCATTTTTTGCTGCAGTAAATTATGCCTGATGATGAGAGCTTGTAGGGAGGAGTAATTTCAGCACTTGTCATACATGGTTTTTCATGCCACAAATTCATCTGCCTTTTCTCCTCACTTCCTCACAAAGCCATTTCTTCACCTTGTGTACCACACGATATGAGTCTGAAGAACAGAAGCAGAGCTAAAAACACCTGCTGCTCTACCCACCCAAATTTAACCTCTTTTAGTGAAACATTGATTGATTTTCTGCCCATGCAGATTACAATCAGACATTTGTATGGCAGTACAGTAACATTCTTTAAATGTCTCAATAGGACATGGTCAAAGGTCATAGCTAGTTTTTTTTGGTCACAGAATGACTGGTGTGTTCGTAAAGCATTTACAGGAGTGTTGTGTTAAAACGGCTGTTACTACTGGTTATGAAAATAAAGTGTGTTATTCAAATCTGGAAACAACATCTTACCCAATTAAATTAAAACGTTATATATTTTTTTTTAATGGTTTAGTTGTGTGTGTGTTTAATTTGGAACGGATAAATATTAGTCCGCTTTGCTGTTGTAATATCAGTGTGTGCTCAGAACCAATGGAAAGACCATGTTTTATGCTGATGTGTTAAGTTAACTCAGAAGTTGGCATCTGCTGGTACTGTACGTGATTTATTAGATTTGAATAGCACTCAGATCCATGTGTTGTGTGTGTTTTGCCATATGTAGTGTTTGGGTAGGGATGAATAATAACATTAGCACACATGCTAATTGTGTGTCTGTGTTTATTTGGGGCCGAACTCACAAGTACACTTGTGTGTGTTTGAGCAAGAGGTCAGGGAGTTAAAAGTGCCAGCTGTAGTGTTTCTTGTTGTTGTTCTTTCACACCGTGTGTGTGTGTGTGTGTTTGTGTGTTTGAAAGAGCGAGACTGCACACATGGAAAAGGGTGTTAGCCTGTTCACCCCTCTTCCTTTTCCTGTCCCCATCCTTGGCCAGCCATGATGTCATATTCAGCCTCATAGATGGAGTGTGTGTGTGTGTGTGGTGTGTGTGTGTGTGTGTGTGTGTCAGAGAACAGCTGCTGGAGGGTGTTGGGAGATTCTTAGCAGAACAGCTCGTGGGAAAAATGAAGAATTCTGTACATCCTGGACATTTCCTCTCTTTCCCTCTCTACCTCCTTCTCTTTTTTTCTCTATATATCACTATATAATTCTTTCCATGTTTGTCCACAATATGATTTTCTGAAATGCTATAAGCAGATCAATCTACTTTGTTTTGAATGCTTAAAATATATTTTTCATAATTATGAATTCTGAACATTTGTTATTTTGTTTAATGTTTTGTGTGTGTGTGTGTGTCTGTGTATGTGTGTGTTAAATACACTACCATTCATTTAGTTTCATCAAGGCTGTATTTACCAATTTATTATTATTACTAATAAATAATATTATTAAAATAATTTTACAATATTCTTTTTTTTTTCAATGCAAATGTATGATCAAATGTAATTTATATCTGTGATGCATGCTAAATTTTCAGTAGCCAATAAGTTAAAAATAATTTAGTTTATTTGAAATAGACATTGTCACTTTTGATTAATTTAATGCATCCTTGTGGAATTCAGACCCTAACCCAATTATTTTCAAGTACAACGGAATCCTTTTCTGTGTTCGTGAGGCTTGATTACTGTTTAGTTAGTTAGCTTAGTAGTTGTTGTTTTTTTGCTGCTGACAGCAGGCCATAACCTTGATGACGAGGAGAGCAGTAACCATTTTGCTTTGTAATGTTCCACCCTGTCACATTCACAGCATTCCTCAAGATATTTGTTCATTCATATATTATTAAGCTTTAAATGAAGCAGAAAAGTTTATATTGTGTGTAGTGGCACCATCACCATTTTGCGTGTGTGTGTGTGTGTGTGTGAGAGAGAGAGAGACAGATAGCTTAGCAGAGCTTTTAGTCTAAATCAGCAGCTGTTAAGCAACAGGGTGCCAAGATAACACACCTCTCTTAATTTTCATCTGCTCTCGTTCTCGATCCACACTTTCTTTAAATTTTCTGCTGTTCCATAATTTAGCAAAATCTTTTCTTTTTTTTTTTTTGCCCCACACCGTCCCCTCTCTTTCCCTCTGTGTTTTTATTTATCCTCTCTGTGCTTGACGGATAATGCAGAACTGTGGCCGTTTGCAGTAGAGTGACTGAAGGCATCATTCGTTTCCTGCTGATCTGATATATTTGCGAGTGTGAGTGTACTGAATTAAGCACCTGGGTGAACAGAACCGCCTCTGATTGTTTGTAGTAACTGAACCCTGTAAGAAGCAGCTCACTCAGCAGGGTCCGAAACCATCTCATAATGGTTCAAGCATTCCGTTTAGATTCTGATTCTGAAGAGACTCTTACATTGATACTGTTTCTGTTTCTGTTAGGTAGTGCAGCTACTTTGCCATGCGGGGTTGGAGCAATATTTATCAAACAAGGCTAATCTCAAGAACATCTAAAGAACCATTCTCAACACGGTCATTTGTCTCGAGGTCTAAGCTCTGTAACTACTGTAACTCTGTAACTACGATAATAGTTTGTTTTAATGAGCTGTTAGAAATGCAAGTTCAGTTAAAGTACAGGTTTAGTTTTTTTTATAGAAACTAATTTTTTTTTTCATCAAGGAAGCATTAAATTGTCTAAAAGTGACAGTAAATACATGTATAATGTTTCTAAATATTTTACAAATATATTTTGTTACATTGATAATGATAATAAAATGTATCTTGAGAATATATATATATATATATATATATATATATATATATATATATATATATATATATATATATATATATATATATATACTATAATTCACAATATTACTGTTTTTACTATATTTTTGATCAAATAAATGAGCAGCAGAGACTTCTTTTAAAAACATTCAAAAAGTCGCACCGATCCCAAACATTTGAAGGGTACTGTATATCTTGACTTTGTTTGCTTTAGTTTAGTTCACGTCTTCCTGGAATATGTGATTCTGCTTTCTGATCAAAATATTTTTCTATGTAGATGTTAAAAAAGCTCATTGGGGTTCAAGTGAGCTCAGAATCTCTGAGGGATCATCTCTGCTCTCTTGGGCCCCATGAGGCATGTGAGTAGCACAAAAAGATGGAAAATGAAAAAGAGAGATGGGAATGTGATCAGTTTAGGTTTCTACAGTCTGACATTTTGTGTAATAATAAATATATATTACATGTAATAGTGAAGTGTGGTCACGGGGCCCTTGCTGGTTTCTCCTACTGTGAAAGTGAATCATAAATGCTGAGGCTGTCATTAATATGTCTCAATGCATAGTTAGTTGTTCACGAAAGTTCATCGGTTTTCCATTCACGCAACCCTGACTCAGCATGGAAAGCCTAATGCATGCTCACACACACTCACACACACATGCTGACTCCTGTGTTTTGTCCCAGTTGTAGCTGTGACTGTGCATCAGTTACATTACTGTCCCCTAGAGGACAACCGTCGCCTGACACCCTCAAACCTCCCTCTAATGAGCTCATTACCGACACACCCAGCATCCTCTTTATTACAGTCAGTGTTTACAATTTCACACCTAAAATATGATTTAATTACATTGCATTGAAACATTAATGTTGATCTACAAGTCAAATCAGCGTGTTTTGTTTATGTGTGCTTGACGCAGTGTAGTATCAGTAACAAGTGTAGACCTAAAACCTAGAAGTGACCTAGAAGTACTTTGTGTGCTTTGGTTATTTTTAATATATTAGTAAGTAATGAACAATATTTTAATTAATAAAACAAATTAAAAACACAGTGGAAGATACAGCAGGGGTTGCCATGGCAATGATGGGGGTGAAAACTGATAGTGGGAGATCTAGAGAGAGTCTTAGAGATGGAGATAAGGTTACCATAACAACCACATCACACCCTCTCAGAAGGCAGCCTTGAAATAATGACTGAGTTTACACAGAGACGAACACTGTGACAGAGCACACATAAAGCTTTTGTTTTTCTCAAACGTGCCAGACTAACAGATGATATCCTACGGGATTGCAGTGTCAAATGCAGATTGGAAGGTGTCATATCACAACCCTCATTCAAAAGGAAGATTTAAGGGCTTCGATGGTGATGTGAGATAAGGAACGCTAAATTAATATCGTTTACTGGGTTACATAAGTGGAAACTAAATCAATCATCATGACAACCTGTGATGAATGAATCAACAACTGTGTTGACAAGACGCATCAAACCCAACAAGTCGTTCTTGAAATGTTGGTTCTTTGTCAGCAGGCTGTAATATCTGTGATGTTCTGTATGTTTAGACATCAGGATGTCTGTTGATGTGGACATGGCACGCTAGTTGACTGTATCATGTACTGAGGTGGTGTGTGTGTGTGTGTGTGTGTTACAGCAGATATGGAGCAGGTATCAGATGAAGAGTTGGACCATGCTGCTGAAGAAGACAGCGATAAGGAGGACCAGGATCTGGACCAGATGTTTGGCACCTGGTTGGGAGAACTGGACAAACTCACACAGGTGACACTCTCACCCTCAGTCGCTCAGTGTGATATTGTGACGTATTTTTAACTTGATGTGTCTTCCCTTTGGGGGCTTTTCGCAGGAAAGTTTGATATGTGCAATATGTTTGATTTTTGTAATTCATTCTGTTTATAATATGTTGGCCAACATCAGAGATTTTCCATTTATTTTATGATCAGTGATTGGTTAGCATTGTACATTTAACTGTACATGCTCGTTTCTTCTATTTTTACATTTAGATTATCTTCATTATCGCCATCATTTAATACAGTGGTTCTCGATCAGGGGCCCGGGGACCTCAGCAGACTTCTGGCCTTATCATGAACATTATTTTCTGCCAGAGTTCAGTATTCTATTATAGTTTATGGTTCACAGACGTAATTCAGATTCTTCAGTTTTTATGTACTGACTGTATTGATGATTAATATGTTATGATTGGTATGTCTCCTCGGATCTCACTTTGCCCTGTCTCTCTCTCTCTCTCTTTTTCTCTTTAATGTAGAGTTTGGATGATGGGCGTCCAGAGAAAATGCAGAAAGCTCCACTCAGACAGGAAACAAATCTTGCCAACTTCTCCTACCGTTTCTCTATGTACAACATCAACGGTTAGACTACACCTAGAAACACACCACCTCCGATTACTCAGCATTCATTGGCACTCCAATTCCTGCTCAGAACGCCTTCACATGCATCTGATATGATGGTGTTGTGACATACTGCAGAGAGATTATTATTAGACCACCAGCATAACTGCAGAGATGGTTGCAATTATAGTTTACCATGCACAAACACTACAGTTTAAATGTTTGGGGTTGTTTTATATTTGTAAAAATAAGCCTCTTTTGTTCATAAAGGCTACATTTGTCTGACCAAAAATACCATAAAAAAAAGTAAACGTGAAATGTTATTACAGTTTAAAATAACTGTTTTCTATTGTAGTGTATTTTAAATGTAATATATTCCTGAATTTTCATCTTCAGTGTCACATGATCCTTCGGAAATCATTCTAATATGCCGCTTTTCTGCTCAAGAAATATTTCTTATTATTATCATTGTTGAAAACAGTTCATATTTTTTGTGGAAACTGAGATACATTTTCAGTAGTCTTTACTGAATAGAAAGGTTAAGAGAACAGCATTTATTTAAAATAGAAATCTTTTGTAGCATTATAAATGTATTTACAGTCACTTTTAATCCGTTTAATGCATCTTTGCTGAATTAAAGTATTAACTAATACTAACTTTGAAATGGTAGCATGCTTGGATTAATTGAATTAAAATTGTCTTCTGTCTATCTGTGTAGAAGCCATTAACCAAGGTGAGACAGTGGACCTGGACGCCCTCATGGCTGACCTGTGTTCAATAGAACAAGAGCTCAGCACTATCGGCAAACCCATGAGCAAGACCTCAGATGGCAAATCTAGACAAAGACCCACAGGCCGCTCGGCCAGCACCAAACACACCGGAGGGGGCAGCAGCGGAGGAAGCACCAGCAGCAGCACCAGAGCTTCTCCTGCTTCCACCGTACGCGCTGGCAGCAGCCAATCACGACCCCTGGCCTCCAACATCTCCCTGGATGACATCACCGCTCAGCTAGAAAGGGCCTCCCTGAGCATGGACGAGGCAGCAAGGCAGACTTCTCAATCATCCTCGTCATCCTCCTCCTCATATTCATCTGCAACTCTGTCTCACCCGACTTCTCACACACATCATCGCCGCACAGGATCGGTTGGTACGGTCAGTGACCAGGAAGTGCACTCGATCGGTCATTCATCCAGGTCGAGCATCAATTCTGCCTCGGCATCCAGCATGGACTCACTGGACATCCGAGGGCAGGAGAATGAGGTGCAGTCACAGAATCAGAACCAAAGCCAGACTAGCACAGAGGTAACACACACAAACATGATATGAAATCTTTTTCCACTCTTTTGTTTTTCCTTTTGAATTATTGCATAGCTGGTGCTTAGATTTCTGATGTTTATAAGGCATGAGAGACCATGCTACTCTGAGAGTTTCAGCAGTTTGAGACATAGCAGAGAGAAAACTGAAAGCAGATGTGAGGGGCTCAAATGTAAAGCACAAAACCAGAAAATAAATATCCACTAAAGACAAAGTATAAAGAGGAATTTTCAGGCAACACAGGGATAATGGTTTCAGTCACAATCGCTGCATTCTTTAGCACATAGATTAAAGCCGAATCTCACAACATCAGGTTATGTATTCCAAGTGTGAAGTCATTTACAACCCCATTTACATTTTCTTTTCTTACATTTTTTTTTTAAAATTTACTTTCATGATAATTGAAAAAGTTTTACTTATTAGGAAATAGTGTTGAAGAGTCATCGGAATGGGGTTCACTTGCATGATAAGAAGACTACTCCTAGTAGGTTTTAATTGGTGCTGGTCACCCTGATTTTTTTCGCTATGTTGACATGACGTGATTTATTTTTCTACTGTATGCTGACATGACATGACCGGTGATGTTTCACTTCACACTCATTAGTATCCATCTCCTTTGACAAAACTCAGAGATGATGATGCTGATCCACGCTGATAGATGAAAATTGCTGCATCTTTCAGCATTGTGGTTTTGGTACAACAGCGATGCTTAAGCTAGATAAAGTACTACTCAGTGCACCTTTAATTCAAAAATACATGAAGTATGCAGTTTATACAAACGGTAACTTGAATGCATCGTTTCTATAGTGAGCATTTTTTGGTTTTGTTTTTAACTTCTGAATTAAATTTTATTTTGATATTTTTGTCACATAATGGCTTATTAATATTTAAAATGTTTTTTTTTTAATTCTGAAACAAGTTAAAACTTTAGAGTAAAAAAAAAATCCCCTTGTAATATGTGATGTCAGATGAATCACTAAAAAAAAACAATTAAAATGCATCACAGCAAATAGTCAACTTTTCATTTTATGCTGACTTCAATACTTCATCATATCAGTTGGCCATGTTCATTAATTAAGAGTTGCTTAGTATGGATGTTTGTGTGTATAATATGGGTGTAAAAGAGAAGAAAATTCAAGATTTAATCATCGTTTCCCATCTATGCAACTTCAGACAGGAACTTTAAGACATTTATTAAAAATAGAATTATGACTAAGACTAATTATTGTCTTAATCATAATTCTATTTTGAATAAATTTCTTAAAATCAGTCTAATTACTACCAAAAAAATAAAAAATAATAGTCCTTGACAGTTTAGAAAGTTTATCCTGTTATTCACTGAACAATTTAGAACAAAGAGGGTCTCTTTACTTGGACAGTCAACATTCCCTCTGACCCCCACACACACACACGCACACACACACACACACCAAACGCGTAGAGTTCTATTCATTGCAGTTTGTTTGTTTGTTAAGGGCAAAGTCTGTTTTGTGGCTTTGGGAAACATGAGGTTCGAGGCCCCGAATACACCATTGAATCATTAAATCAATAAATGGCCACATACTTTTCACACACACACTTATTTACAACAAATTTCTCACAAGCACAGACACTGAGCTTTTATAGTTTTTCAGTACTGTTGTCAGAACCTGGAAGACCTTGAGATGTTATTTCGCCACTCTTGTATCCACAGCGTTGCTCATCCGCTCCAGGATGTACAGACCCGAGCACCTCCGTCTTAAAAAATGCATACTGTGGTTTCAGATGTAAACAAGCGCTGTTTCACAGATGGAATAGGATTTCATGATTGTGTGTGAGAGAATGTGTGCAAATATCTCGCTGTCATAATCTTGCATGACATTATTACGTGACATGTAGAGACACAGTCACAGACACTGTGCTGTACATGGTCCCTGTAAACAGTAGTGTGACAATAACACGTTATGCTATATGTCTATGCTACTCTAACTTATCCAAATGCATGATGTGTTGTGTTTTGGCAACATCTTTGTTGTTTTATTGCATGCTTACACTAAAGAAAACTAGTTCTATAGCAGCAACAGATGACACGGCTTCTATAATGTCATCTATATTGATATCAAACAAGGGTTTTCAGCCACTGCTCTGTGGACCCGGGGCTCCATGAATGTACTGCAGGGACGATACACAGTATTAAACAGACAATTGACATTGTCAAAGCATTATATGATGCTTTAATGAAGGTTATTTGAAAATGATACCAACCTTTTATTTATACTGGAGCAAGGATCCATTTGCTTATAAAGCTTGAAAGCGTGTAATGTTCAGTAAAAGTTAAATTCTATGGGCTAATTGTAAAAACAAACAAAAAGCATGTTTACAGTAAAGATCTGAAAATGGATTTCTGTCTGGCAAGGCAGTGCAGCAAGAGGTAATGTAAAATATAGACAAATGTAGCCAAAGACTTGCATTATTTGTGTCAAATATGATGAAAGGTCAAAGTCCACATAAAGCTAATAACTTTTTGTGCAATGATACCTTAGAAGGGACGTGACGTAACTATCTGCAAATTATTGGCTACATTAAGCAAACTCACAGCCACAGGACTTACACTGTTAATGCCTAACTCTAACTATAGGCCCACAGCTAAAAATGACCATTTTGAGAACTTAACAGCTAGTACAAGCCCATTGACTTGTGTTCATCTTCAGAACGGATAGAGATATTTTTAACATTCTTAAAGGAAGACGCCACTATTTTTGGAAATAGGCTCATTTTCCAACTCCCCTAGAGTTACACAGTTGAGATTTACCATTTTTGAATCAATTCAGCCAATTTCAGGGTCTGGCAGTAGCACTTTTAGCTTAGCTTAGCATAAATAAAAAATGACCAAAGAGTTTCTATATTTTTTCCTATTTAAAACGCGACTCTTCTGTAGTTACATTGTGTACTAAGCCCTTTCCCTAACGGAAAATGAAGGTTTGAGATTATTTGAGTTATACTCTCATATCGGCGTAATAATCAAGGGACTTTGCGCACAATGATATCACACAGCGCCTGAAAATAGTCCCCAGCATCTCTGCTATTGCTGCAACTACACAAACTAGCTAGGGACCATTTCAGGTGCTGTGTAATATCCCGTGGTAACTCAGCTGTTTAACTCTAGGGGAGTTGGAAAATAAGCTTATTTCCAAAAATAGTGGAGTGTTCCTTTAATCATTTTGGTCATCATTTAGTGAGGTTTGTTTTCATGCATCAAGCAAGTACGGTTAAGCTGCTGTTTACCACATTTGATGTGCTCTGTGTATGTGCACTGATCAATGTTTGTATGTGCTTATGAGGCTCAATTAAATCCATTCATCATATAAAGCAATCGTGGCTCTTCAGAAGACCTGGATTAAACCACTCCATATATGTATGGATTACTTTACAATGTCTTTTTCTTTATCTTCTTTTTGAAGATTCAAAAATGTTGGGTTGCATGGACATTCAATGGATGAACCAAAATGATTAGAGAATATTAATAATTTAAGTCACATGGGTTAGGAAAGACAAGATTTCAGATGAAAAAAAAAACATGCCCCGTAGAGTTCCACTGTACATGCAATAGTGTAAATTGAGGGACAAATCAAAATTACTTTCTGTACTTATTGATAATATCTGTGACATACTGTCTTTTAGATGGAAATGATATTATATTAAACCAGAAGATGTTTTTACAACAATAGTGGCAGCATACTGTATATTGACCCTTGCTTGTGCATGCCTTGTTTTGCGTTGTCTGCTGCATGATTAATGTGTTTATGTTTGCACCTTTTCTGTGATGTGATGTCACTGCCCTTCCCCACCCCTTTCCCAGCATGTCTCACTGCGAAGGGCCAATGGTAAAGCTACCAGACGGCATCTTGACTTCACCTCACAGGAGGGGGAGGTGGATCAAAGTACTGTAAGTGTGTTTGTGCACGACAGGGGATATGTGTACACAGTATAGCATAACTGTACTAATTCCAGGTTTTATAACATCATCATTTTGGTTATGAAAGGAAAATTGTGGAATGTCAGGAGAGGTTTATTCTCAGCTCTTTTTTTCAAAAAGAATCTGTGATCATGACATTTTATATACAAAACAGTTCTTCTTTTATATATTTGTTTTCCATCCACACTTTTATATGCCATTTTTTTCTGATTTTGAATAATCAATGCTCAGGGAATGCTTCCACGCTTTCTGTGCTTTACCACAATCAAGAATGTATTTTGTAGCATTTTTGAGATCACTGTAATCATTGCACTGATTAATCTCTGTTTGTCTTTTCCCTGCACCATAAAAGCACTCGTATCTGGACAGGGAGACCTCTCTGATTCTGAAAAACATTGCAGGAAAACCCTCTCACCTGCTGACCAAGGTGACGCCTCCTTTCGCTTGCTTCTTTTCTTTTCTCTGCATGTTGTTTTATTTATTTATTTTGGTTCTTCACAGAAAGCCTTTTAACCTCAGTCTTCTTGCCAGACTTTTTGCTCCACCCACACTGCCTTACTTTTTAAGTGCTATATCTCCTATTTTCTCTTTGCTGCCATCTTCATATGTGTGCAGCCATTTAAAGAAGAAAATCAGCTCATAAAATGTCTATAATGTTTTGTCCTCCTTAATGCTTTCAACTTAAAGCACCTCTCATGGGTAATGTCTTTTAATTTGTAACTTACAGGAATTCTTAAAAAAAAAAATATTCAGTCTGATTTTCTAGTTCATAATGGACAGTTATTAGAATATATATGTGTAGATGAAGTATGTAGTATGTTTATGATTTTATGTGGTTTTCATGACTAATGTATTATCCTTTTGGACCTCACTTAAGAAATGGGTTTCTAAAATGCAACGGCGATTTTTAGTAGATAGAACAGGTTTATAAAGAGGTTCTGGGTTTTGTGAGCTGCATTTTGTGTTTATGTTGGATGCTTTGGGGCGTTATCAAAGTTATCGCTGGTTCCCTGAAGAAATGGCTGTTCATCCCTTAAATCATTTCATTTTAGGGCTATTTTAGTAGTAACACTACTGACTCTCTTTGGCCTGAAATTATTAAATATGTTTTGTCACAGACAGTTTGACTTTCTGTGTGATTAACAGTATTATTTTAAAGGGATAGTTTAGCCAAAAATAAAATGTTTATTTTTTTACTCAACTTTTTTTGGTCCAAATCTGTAGGACTTTTTTTTCTGCAGAGCACAAAGAATATAATAGTTTTTAAATGTTGTATATGATTTTCATTGTATAGTAAAAATAAATAAATATAAAAATTCTCATAAAATTTTCTCACAGACGAAGAAAATCATACAGGTTTGAAATGAGGTGACAGGAAGTAAACAATGACGGAATTTTAATTTTTGTGTGAACTATCCCTTCAATAATGCTGTTAGCCATGCAGCAGACAGCCTTCCATTTTGGCTCACTTGAAACAAAAGCCTCCATATTGTATAACTTCTTGCTTTTCATTTATTCCAGAGAACAGCTATTATTATGCATGTAATTCCAATGTTGTCATACAAGCAAAGCAGGTGCAGAGCATTGTGGGTAAGAATGCTTTTGTCACATGGAGCTAAATAATAAGCATCCAAATCTGATGCCACATAGATTTTTCAAGGTTGTGTGAGCTTTTGTTAAACCTTGAAGCTGCTACAGCCAAATTAATATGGTTTATTATTTTCTCAAGTTCATTGTGTTGCATTGCTACATTATCTCCAGTTGATGTGATAGTATAGGAAGTTTTTGAATGAAAGTTTTACATGTTAATGAAGTTTTTACAGAAATAGCTGTTTTGAATTTAATTCAGAAGTTTTTGCTGCATCCCTCATTTGCTTTAATGAGAGCATCCAATTGAATATGCACTTGAAGTTGTATATTAAATTATATATATATATATATATATATATATATATATATATATATATATATATATATATATATATATATATATATATATATATATATAGAAATAGTGCAGAAAATTTAATATTTCTTAATTTTACACCATATTATTTCTTTGTTTACATTTTTCAGAATCCTAAAGATTTCCCTTTATGACTGTTTATTCCTGTGTTTTCAAAGTGTCATTAAATAATGAGTTTGTCTTTTTTAGCTGTTTAGGAATATTATGATTTTTTCTTTAAATGAAGCAGAGTCAGCTTAATATATTTGTCGTGACATTAGACAAAGTCATTATCATTATTACACAAACCGAGACAGAGATGTTCATGAAATCCCACTCTGATTTCCTCATGATTTCATCAGAGCAGTGTTTGCTGCTCTGCTCAAACAGACCGAGAGAGAACCAGAGAAAGGAAAAAAAGACTTACAAGGGAATGTAATGCTTTTTATCGAACTCTCTGCCTCGGCTGTTTGCAGAGCTCTCCATTCGCTCTCTGTCTCTGCATCATGAATATGCATCTGCCATAATAATTCAAGAGAGAGAAACTGTCCTTTCATATCACCTATACTGCACTTTTTTCCTCCTTCTTCATTATATGCGTTTCATTGAATATACCTAGCATATTGAGATCTTTATTTGACTGCCTCTGACTATGTATTTCTTAATCAGCCCATAACCTTCCCATCCTGTTATAAAAAAAATGACAGTAATATTCATAGTTGATTTAAGGGGTTAACACAGTGTCAATTAAAACCCTTGTCCTTATAAAAAAAAACCTTTTTTAAAATGTCAAAAACAATAAATACAAGACCTGGATATTATTCATCCCCATGGTATCCCCAAAAGGGGAGGGTGTTTTTCCACAACCACAGAAAAGGGATCAGAGAACAATATCATCTACGTTTGGCCTCAGCTTTATTGGCTAGTGGAAATAAGCTCAAAGAAACAAACCTCACTGATTGGCTGCAGAGAAATATATGCACTTTCTGATTGGAGAAGAGCTACGAGAGGGTCTTTTATAGCTGATGGTGGCTTGGTCTACTGGTGAGGGGGAATAAACCCTGTGATTGGGCACGCTACCAGAGACATGCAGCTGTTTCACAGAAAGAGAGCGAGACAGTGAAGAGAAGGGGAGGTCTCAATCCCTCCCAATGTTGAGGAGTAGAGTTGTGTGTAAGGTGCTCTGGGTGTAAAGATATGTGAGGGGAAGCGTTTTCATCTGTGTGTCGCGTCCAATGCACATTTCGCCTTTACGTTCCTCCAGATTAAGCAGCAATAAACGTATTTTTGGGATTCTTTGAATGATTTCCATCAGAGGCCAGTCCTGCAGCAGCTCTGAAACTTCGGCCGGAAGTACCTGTCAGGCCTCGAAATAGTTGACATTTGCGACGAGAACGTCCATTTAATGGATTTAAGAAATATTTCAGCTGATACAAATCTGTCTATCTCTTTAAATTTGAATTGCGTAAATGGACAGCCATTTCTCTAAGGAACCATTAACATGAAAGGTGGTCAGGAGTGATCGTGTAACTTCCTTTTGTGTCCTGGTTGCTGGTTGATCAGATTTGCAAGGGTTTAGGGTTTAGGGTTTGTTTTAAAAGGTCTGAATGGATGTGATGACTGCATGTTGGAGAGGGCAGGTAAGTGTAAACAGAAATTCACATGTCTGATTTCATACTACTAGCAGACTGTTGGCGTAATACTATGTGAGGGTGTTTCTTTGTTAACTTGTCACTTTGTCATTCACAGGAGGAGCAGGCGGCCAAAGCGAAGGCTGAGAAAATCCGTGTGGCACTAGAGAAAATTAAAGAAGCCCAGGTGAAAAAGGTGAGTCAAAGCCCCTGTGAATCTCAGTGGTCAGTGAACCTTTTCTTTCACTGCATGATGCAGCCCTTCAGACGCTCTAGTGGGAGAATTCAGAGGATGAAGGCATAGTAGAAAATAGGTCACTCATGTGTCTGTGAGTCTCTGTCTGCTTAGACCGCAAAATGCACAAACAAGATTTCGGTGACGCTTTTGCTTCAAATTACTTGTTGAAAAATGTTCATTGTGGTTTTTTATTGTCATTCAAGCTGGTCTGAGGTTTGCTTTTATTCTTGAGAGATGATCTGTCCTATTACGCTATTCATCTAAAAGGCACTGTCAAAATAGATGCCACCAGGCACATGCTAATACTAAGTGAATGAATTAGACACAGTACAGTGATTGGGCCTCTGTGGCTGAGACAGATGACTGTTTCCATTCATTATGTGTATAAAGAAAACTGACAGCATTGAGCAGCAATGGTGCAGTGAGACTGATACGGTATGATACTGCGTCAAACACGCTTTCTATAATACAAGAACAAAAACAGCAGAATATAATAATATACAGTGGTCCAAAGGTCTGAGACCCCACTGAATATCAACAGCTGGAAATGATTAGAGATTTTAGCATTTAGGTTTAATATATATGTATATATATATATATAAAATAAAAATAAAACGTAACAAAGGTCACATTCAAAAAGCTAATTTCTTACACTGACCATGTTAACTCAATAAAATGTCAGAATTTCATATATAGAATAGAAACATTTTCAAAAGTGTTCTCAGATCTTTGGAACACAGTGTAAACGCTTGTGGAGGGAAAAACTGATTTTGCTGAGCTGAGCCAAAAAAAAAAAAAAAAATCACGTTCAATTTAGTCAAAATTCAAGTCATGTAAAGCCACAGTGATTCGGTTTAGTCGATAAGAGGGAAATGAGTGATTGTTCTGTCAAAATAAGTCTTTCCTACATTCATCAGAGTCAGTTTGTGATGTTTCTGAGTTTGTACTCTGTGTTGTTTCCTTCAGTTGAAATGTTATTGCACAGCTTGATAGAATTTTTGAGCTGAAGTCAAAGAATGAGGCAGGCCAGATATGTCATTTGTGTGTTTGTTGGAGCACATGTGTGAGAGCTACGAGAGCATAAACCTGTAGAGTGTTTTCTGCTGAGGTCAGGCTTGGAAAATTGCCACATGCTCCCTAATATTCTGATGGCTTTCAGGACCCCTGGCAGGGCTGTCTGTTAACACTTTTCTCTCCCTTTTCTGTGTTCCTTACTGTCAAGAAGAAATAAAATGGAATGTGAAATAGAGAGGGATGAAAGCCAGTTATACTTCTTGTTCCCAGTTAGTCTTTATTAAAGCCACGTTTCTGAAGATCCACATCATATTCCAATTCAGGCCTATACATTTTTGAGCAAAGTAAAACATTCAGATTTGAACATATTTGTAACATCTTGTACTCATTATAATTTTTTTTCCATCTATACAATATCCCAACAAATGCACAAGCTTTAGATGCATGCCACATTTTTCTTGAATTTGTTACAAACATTTATTTAATAAATGGTATTTAAAACATTTGATCTTCCTGATATATTTAATTGGATATAGGTGTGACCCAAGGTCTTAACAAGGGTGCCTGTCAGGAGATGTTCGTAAGATCATGTTACAAAATCACATTTGTCAAAACTGATTAAAAGACAGCATCAGCATGATGTTAATTTGCACTTCATATTATGGGACTTGCAGTGTGTACTAGGGCTGGGATAAACGATTATTTTTTAAACTATTAATCTAGCGATTATTTTTTCGATGCATCGATTAATCTAAAGATTAATTTTTTCAGACCAATTCGATTTAGATTATCTCCCCATTAATTGACTACTAACAATTTATACGTTGATTTACATATCTGAATGAAAAAACCATGAATTCCTTAACATTGCAATATATGTTTATTGCTCTTAAAATTACAAAATAAAAGACTGACTAAGAATGCATTACTTTGCACTTGTATAGAGATAGCATTCAATAAAACCTTGAAGCCTTGAAAACACATAGCTTACTGAAACAAGCTTACTGAACACATAGGGCCTAGCTTACTGAAAAAAAGTTCTTTCAGATGAAAATAACAACAACTTGATGTCAAGCATTCAATAAAAAGGTCACCCAAAATACTTGTTTAGAGCAATTGAAAGAATACAGTAACAATGTTAACTTGAAGGCTTTAAGCTAAAACGGAGAGTGCTTTTCCAAAAAAAAAAAAAAGAAAAAATATATATATAACAGTGGGAGCCAGCAGCCTGTCATGGAGAACAAAAAAAAAAAATCTCTGAATGCTCCACGTGAAACTTTGGCGTTCCGCCATTTTTCTATTGTGTCTAATGATTTTGGTTAAAGGGGGGGTGAAATGCTCGTTTTCACTCAATATCCTGTTAATCTTGAGTACCTATAGAGTAGTACTGCATCCTTCATAACTCCAAAAAGTCTTTAGTTTTATTATATTCATAAGAGAAAGATAGTCTGTACCGATTTTTCCCGGAAAAACACGACCGGCTGGAGGCGTGACGTGTGGGCGGAGCTAAAGAATCACAAGCGCCAGTAGGCTTTTACGTTGAGAGCGTTTGGAAGCTGTGACATTACCGTGAGGAAAAACACATCCAAAACAAACCATGGCTAACAGTCAGATTCAGCATATATTTATGATCCAGAATCAGATCCAGAGGCTGAAATTTAACAAGAGCAGCATCAGCAACGACGTCTCTTTGTGGTATGTACTGAAACTGTATATATTTGCTAAGTGGTTCTGGAAAATGACTAAGTTCCACTTTATGTCGTAATTTTTTTTTTTTTTTTTTTTTAAGCTGTACATGTGGAAAGTGCAGTTTGATGACAACATCGCATGTTGTTTACTTGATGTGCTTACGCGCCGATAGCTAAGTTAACAACACAGAGATATTTAAATGCAGTTTTACTCACCGCATGCGGTTCCAACACACGATCGTGACCCTTTTTCGTTGGGGACTGCATTATCCTTAAGAAATAAACGATACGCAAATCCGGCGTCAAACTGGGCCTTGTTTGTAAAACAAGCATCTTCGAAATGCAGGGAACAAACAAAAACACACTCCGTTGATGCTCTGTAAAAATAAACTCCATCCACTGGTCCCTTAATGCTGTTTTTTTGGTAATCTGTGCAGGGTTGTCTTGCCCTTGCAACCAAAAACACACTTCTTTTGTGACTTTTCGCGACGCTCTCGCTCTGATCAGTGAAATGTCTGTGCTGCTCAGCCTCGCTATACGGGAGCGCGCGCTTTTCCGGCAGAAGTGCCTTAGGACCCATATAAGGAAATTCCGCTCCATCTAACGTCACACCAGGGGCGATTCTAAGATTTTGATTTTAGGGGGGCTCAGCCCCCAATAAGGGTATGATTAAAAAATAGTATTTTACTATTAGGGTAGGGTTGTATACTACTAACCTTATTGCAATCCACTATTCCATTGTATTCCCTGTATTTCATATATGGGAGTAGGAGTACTGACTGAGCCATATATAACACTGTAAAAAAAACTAATACAGTTTTTTAGATGTGACCAGTCACTGGAAAATTTTGAATTGGGAATGTAGATTTTTTTTTTTTTTTTTTTTTTTTTTTTTTTTACAATAAAGACTTCCTGATTCAGTATTAAGGCCATTCATGTTTATCCTTTGATGATACCACTGCTTTTTCTTATGAAATGTAAGTGAAAATTGGCATAAAACTAAAACAACATAAGGGTTCAATGACTGCAATGAATCTTGGGAACACAGTGGTATTGTGTGTGTGTGTGTGAGGCTGTCTGTACTATTCTCACCTGACTGTTGCTCATTTGCAGACCTACTCCCGCACGACAAAAAAAAAGTTGTATATCCATCTACAATGAAATATAAATTATTATATTTTATTATTATTATTATTATTATTATATTATTTTTTAGCTTTTTAGCCTTTATATTCAACAATACGGTTGGTTATACATCAAGTCAGCCCCTGAAAATTTATTTCATTTCAAATCATTTAACTAGCCAGCTAATTTTCATTAAGAATATAGACAAAACATGTATTAATGTAATTGTCTATTGGCAATATGTTTAATCTGTTCTATATTTATTTATATTTATTAAAAATAACATCATTATCAATTTGCCACTTCTATAAATCAATTACTTAAAAAAAAAATCACAGATCCCTTTACTCTTACTCTAATATATGTATCATGATACACTAATGATTAATTATTACTTAATACAAAATTATGTTTAATAAAAGAAAACAAAATAACTCCACATGATGATTCTCTCTCTGTGCCGTTTAGTACTTTCAGACAATGATGTGTGTCGTTAATAATTTATTTTGCATGGCTGCATAATGTAATGCCGAAATACACAATAATATGTTTTCAGTTTCAAAAAGTAAATTAAAATAAATCATGATCGTTTTCTAAAGTATGTTTTCATGGGTGTTAATCGCTTCATTTTTGTTGGAAGAAAAAACATCTCTCACACTGTGATAAAGGCTGAAAGTGAACGCAGTGAAGACGTACTGGTATTGGATGCGAGAACACACACACCACACGCACACACGCACGCACACACACCACACGCACACACGCACGCACACACACACACAGGCACACAAACACACACACACACTTTGTACTCTCTGATGTTCGCTCTGCTCGGCGCCCCTGTGGATTGAAAAACGCGCTAAATCCATGCAGACTCAGATAAGGGGAGGAGCCGGAACTTGATGCAGCTTGCCACCGTCTCAAATGAGTTTTTAAAGGGGACTGAAGCGATCACTAATTAATTAATCAAATAATTTTTTAGGGGGGCTGGGCATAAGTTTAGGGGGGCTGAAGCCCCCCTAAAAAGGGCCTAGCGACGCCCCTGCGTCACACAGAGCCATACTCGAAAAAAACTTTCCGAAACTTGTGACAAACTGGAAGGAGTATTTTTGGAACAAAAATACTCCTTCAAACGTACAACTTAATTTTTGAAACTTTGTCCATGTTTAGCATGGGAATCCAACTCTTTAACAGTGTAAAAAACTCAGTATGCATGAAATAGCATTTCGACCCCCCTTTAATATGCACGAGAGAGAGAGCAAGACAGCGCTCGTGTAGTTTGAAAAGACTGTGAGTGCGCGAGCGCGCGTGAAACTTTGGTGTTTTGCCCTTTTTCTATCATGTTTAATGATTTTGATTAACACGCACAAGGTAGAGAGAGAGCAAGAAGCGCTCGTGTTGTTTGAAGACTGTGAGTGTGCGCGCACAGACGGGGCTCTCTCTCGTACGCGCCCTGTCAGCAGTCTATTCTATTCTATATCACTCACCGATCAAATAAGGCTTTGACAGCCGCCAAAAAAAAGATTAATGCAGAAAAACCCTTGGATTGGTTATATAAAGTTGGACAGAATGTTAATCCGGCCATCGCGTATATTCAGCGCACATAAGGTAAACGTTTTGCAAAGATTTTTAGGGAAATAAAAACAGGTTGACGAATCGTTGCGCATTTTTTGCGTCGAAGTATTTTTTTGCTGTTGTCCCAGCCCTAGTGTGTACTGACCAAAAAAACTGTTTAATGTCCAGGCTTGGAAATAAACTTTTTTGACTTACTCAATTTGACTACAACAATTTTAAGTTACTGGCCATTCAGAACATCTACTATTAAAATATCAGAAATAAACATATTTTATGCTTAGATTTCAGCATATTAATTTCATTAATTTCTGAAAAATCTAAATCTGAAAAATGAAAGAGTAGTGCCATGAAGTTAATTCTGATGGTCACAAAATTCTCTGTGATTGCTCTTATAAAGCAACATTTATTTTGTATATAGCACACTCCAAAATAAATGTTTAATGGTAAACATGTTGAAGATCAGAACATAAGCGATTAATAAATTGATCAGTGTGTCTTCAAAAAACTCTTCTAATATCCATGCTAATGGTCGATCTGATGGAAATGTTACGCCCCTTACTATACTGTGATTCTGTGTCCTGGTGCGCATCCAGTGGGGACATAATTACTGATTATAATGACTTTTCTGTCTTTTTATGCGTTGCATCGTGCCACATAAATGTAAAACCATTCATCTGCATTTGTGATCAGAGAAACAATAAAGAGCATGCACTACTTTACACTGCTCATAACTTGCGTTTGAATCATCGGAGGCAAATCCTTTAAACATGAAAACATACTTACAGGCTGTAAATCATAACAGGCGGCATTGTAGGCTACTATCCCAGGTTCAGGAAAAATTCCTCCGTTAAATGCATTGCACACACACACACATAAATATTTTGTTTGAACTGTTCTGTAACAGTGTTGTAAATACAACTTAACCACTGATTTCTAGTTGTGTCCTCTTTTGGAAGGCCAAACATAGTTTGTTTTCAGAAGGAAACACACAGCGTCTCCAAAACATGGCGATAATACTACAGCAAGAATAAAAGTTACGCCTTCTTTCTTTGCGTGAACATTTGGGCGGTGTTATGCAAATCTTCCCACACAGTGATGTAGACATGTGAGGGCATGTTAGAATGAGCCGTTTTAGGGGGAGTGGACTTAACTTTATAAAGAATATATCTTTGGATTTGGGATTTTAGTCTTTGCAACTTTAGGGTTCTTATCCATTCACAAACAGCTTGTAACACTCCAAAGAGAAAGGAAAACTTGAAATCGCATCATGTGACCCCTTTAATGATAACAAAATTGTTCCCTATGACCTTATGATTTCCTGATGACAGCATTCCTGTGCCTTTCATGTCAGTATATTGACAGCTAATGTTTCAGCTGGTTTTCTGGTTGTGTCACAATAAAGATACTAAAGGGTGCTTTTGGTGTCTGTATATTGGTAAAAAAAAATATTGGAAATGTAGAATTTATCATAAGCCTATGCAGTGAGAACAGATTAAATAGTCTTTTCATCATTACGCCATTTTTCTATTGATAAATACTTCTTGTTGGAACGAAACGGAACAGAACATAATTTAATAAAAAGCATAACCTGCCAAATTAGCAAGTGAGTTGATGGCATCGACTTCCACGGTTATTTTTAATGCATTTTTCAGGTTGATGTATGTTGATTTCAGTACCTGATTATTTTGATTAATTCATTCATTTGGGCATTTGGTCAACCAGCTTGTCCAAACTATCCAACATCAGGTGCATCCTAGGATGAATCTTGAACCGTATTGATGGATTTTCCATATTTGCAGTCCAGTTGTTCACTACTTTTCTTTCTTTCTTTTCCCATCCAGTTGATCTATTGCAAATTCAAAAAGATTTATTAAACAGTCATTTATTTATTTTAGTAAAAAATGTACACAATGTTCTGTATATTGATCTACACAATGTGACTTTCCATGAAAATGTATGTGTGCTGGAATAAACTAAACTTTTTTTTTTTTCTTTCCTATTAATCTTCTTCATCAGCTGGTGATACGTGTACACATGTCAGATGAGAGTTCAAAGACCATGATGGTGGATGAGAGGCAGATGGTCAGGCAGGTGCTGGACAGTCTGCTGGATAAATCTCACTGCGGTTACAGTCCAGACTGGGCTCTGGTTGAAACCATCCCTGAGCTACAGATGGGTGAGGATACCTGCACATGCTTAGATGACCTGTGAACCTGAGGGACAACAGGAAGATGATTTTTTGTATCTTATTCTCGCTCACTCTTTCAATTTCTTTCTTCAGAGAGAATTTTTGAAGACCATGAGAACCTGGTGGAGAACTTGCTCAACTGGACCAGAGACAGCCAAAACAAACTCATGTTCATTGAACGGATTGAAAAGTATGCACTTTTCAAAAATCCACAGGTGAAGCTCTTTTTTGTGACATTAATAAAGAAAAAAAATCTGTTTAAACAGAGATGCAAAATCTCTTATAAAACACTTATAAAAAGTAATAAAAATTGCTGAATTAGAACTAGCCAAATTAGAAACATTTTTACACACCTAAACCATTCAAAAGTTTGCAGTCAGTACAATTTTTATTTATTTATTTTATTATATTATTATTATTATTATTATTTAAATACTTTTATTCCAGGAAGAAAAAAAATTACAGATTTTTATATAAACGGACAGTAAAGATGTTAATACTTTTACAAAATTAAATATTTAAATGAACGTTGTTCTTTTGAACTTTCTATTCGTCAAAAAGAAAAAAAAAAAAAATCCTGAAAAATAATATGTATTGTGGTTTCCACAAAAATAAGAAGTGCATTTCTGAAGGATCATGTGACACTGCAGACTAAAGTTATGGCTGCTGAAAGTTCATATAAAAATATATAAAAAGATTGTACCATGCCTAAACTTTTATATGTGTGCACTCTGATCCAAATTTAGGCTTAAAGTAATAGCAAAGAGTTATAATTCTTTCAATGATTTATGTTGTCACCCTGATTTACTTGTTGCATATTATGTTTCTAAGAACTATTTACTTGGGAGGAAGGAGTCCTCTGAGATGGCAGACAGAAACAAGGAGGCATTGCTGGAGGTGAACAACACATTATAATACTAATTATAGTTTGATATCATTATAGTACAATGGTACATTTTCAATTAAAGCACAGTGGGTCTCAAGTAAAACTCAGAAAACTCAAAACCAGCTGAAGCACAAATATTTTTTATAAAGGCCTAGACTTACTAGCCTAACCTCTCAATGCCTGCTGTGCATAAATTGATTTTTACCTTGTTTAACATGCAAATACATACACATAGTTAGTTGGTGTGAGCAAAAGCCTTTATCACTATAATGTTAATTTGGAAGTGTTGATTGTGATGTCCGACAGAGTTTAAAGATACAATTTCAGAATGCTTGACAGTGAGATGAAGTATTTTATATCTGTATGTCTTGAAGGAATGTTTTTGTGGAAGCTCAGTGTCTGTTCCTGAAATCGAGGGAGTGTTGTGGTTGAAGGAGGATGGCAAAAAGTCTTGGAAGAAGCGCTACTTTCTTCTGAGGGCATCTGGCATCTATTTTGTGCCAAAGGGCAAAGCCAAGGTCAGTGTTATTGTGTGTGTGTTTTTGTTTTATCATATGATTTGGTGTCATGTTCCCATTAGATGGACACAGATCGTAATGAACTCAAGTGGAATTTCCTGTTTATGCATTCTCTTTGGAAGTTCTACATAAACCATATGCACTCTGTCATCCACTTACAATAAATCACGGACATTGATACTGGGACACTTTAATTCCCAGACAGACCTTTGGCATTATCTTCTTATAGAATTTTCATGCTCTTATACAATTTGAAATCAGTCACAAGCAAACAAGTGAATAATTGTTTCATGTTATTATTAAATTCTCTGACATTTAAGGTCATAGGCTTGTCTGTATGTAATATGCTTTGGGACAGACTCACTGATATCCTCTTGTGGTTGATCCTGGGTATTTGCTTCTGCTTGGTACCTTGAGTATATAGTATTTTTGTTTGCCTTTATATTTTCATCACATATTTTGATCACTGTAAGCTATAAAGAATAAACCATCCAAATTTGCCAACAGACAGTAATAAACATGAAACCATATCAATATGTTTATTTTGATCACTGTAGGCTTCAAGGGATTTGGTGTGCTTCCTGCAGTTGGACCATGTTAATGTTTATTATGGTCAGGAATACCGGAGCAAGTTCAAGGCCCCCACCGACTACTGCCTGGTCCTCAAGGTGTGTGATGTTATGTTTTTTTTTTGACTTCACCAGTTTAAGTGATTTGCACTTGACGGTTACCTTTTATAAAACTAATTTTCATAGCTTTGGGGACTTTTTTTGTTAAAAACGATTAATACTTTTATTTAAAAAAAAAGGGGGGGTTAAAGGGGACATCTGATGAAACTTTCACTTTTTTAGCCTTTTTTTCCCCTCTTTCATATAGTTAGGTTTCTGGCATATCTGCCAGCTCAGAAACACTGAAAAAAAAAAAAAAAACAAGCAGCCAGTTTGTTATGGGCTGTCTGGGTCTAAAACTGTGTCATCCGGCAAAGCTGTTTTAATTTGCAGCCGGTTTCTATTGTAGATAGCTAGCTATTTGAATGAGACCACCTCTGAGCCATAGACAGCAGACGTCCCCAACCATCGGGTTGCAATCCACTACCAGTCGTGGAAGAATTGCTACCGGGTCGGGAGAACATTCTGGGAAAAATGTGTATAGATATGACACTCTGTTATTAATTGCGTGTTAATAATTGTTCTTATTATTCAGTATTTTCATTGTATGCGATTGACATGGAGTAGCAATTTGACGATTTCATGTTGAATAAGTAAATTAAAGATCTTTTCTGCTCTGATCTGTTACATATTAGGGGCTAAACGGATTGCAGTTGATCCTTGATATATACGGACGAGACCCTATACTGTTCAGCACGCACCTGATTCGCAGATTAATTTGCCAATTTAAATGTTCAATCAATTTTAAACAACAAGAATAAGAAACAAAAGAGATCTCAATTCGATACTCACTGCACTGTTCTATTTGCATATACTGTATGTACACACAAAATTAGCTAATGTTAAAAATGCTTCACGGCACTGTCATTGTGCTTTAAAAAATAATTCTTGCTTATCTAAAAAAAAAAAAAAATCAGTTCTGTGACTCTGTGGCTAACTGTATGGACTCAGATGTGATTGTGTGACAGAGGGCTTTGCATTATGCACATTGACTGAACCAGGGGTTTTCAAACCTGTCCTAGAGGACCCCCCAGCACTGTACATTTTGTATGTCTCCCTCGTCTTTACACACCTGATTGAACTCATTGGCTCATTAGTTGAAACTGCAAGACCTGAATTGGGTGTGTCTGATAAAGGAGACATACAAAATGTGCCATGCTGGGGGTGCTTCAGGACAGGTTTTAAAACCCCTAGTCTAAAACATATTTACTGCCCTCTAGTATTAGCAGTCTAAAGAAAATCTCTTGAACCATTGACGTCTTGAGTGTCTTGTTAGTATTGTTGATTGTGTCCACAGCACCCTCAGATCCAGAAGAAGTCACAGTATATCAAATACTTATGCTGTGATGATGTCAGAACTCTACACCAATGGGTCAATGGCATTCGTATTGCTAAGGTAATCCCACAGCTTGTCTATTATGTTGTCTGTCTATTTAATGACCTGTGGCCTCAATAAATTGTCCTCTGAAGCTATCTAAAATGAATTTATAACCAGAGCTCATGTTGGAAATTGTTCAATCTTCAACCATATATGCGTATATGTTGGGCTTATATAACTTCATCATTGATTGTGTTTTATTTACAGTATGGGAAGCAATTGTATGTGAACTATCAGGAAGCCATGAAGCGCACTGAGGCTGCCTATGACTGGTCTTCTCTCTCCAGCACCAGCATCAAGTCAGAAACAAGCTCAGTCAGTACACCTGGTGAGTAACTTGAACCTGATCACTGACCTTTGTAAAATCTTTTATGCAATCTTTTTTAATTTTTTCAAATATCATTGAAAGTTATGGAGCATTTTCCTTTCATTTTGACTTTGACTTGTTACTGTAAATTCTATTTGCTACTGTCTGATGTTTATGCATATTTGTTTGGGCTTAAAGAGTCACAGTCACACTCCAGCCAGGCAGACAGTGGTATGTCAGATGGTACTTCATCCTCCCATGCCCGCTCCCAGAGTGTAGTCAGTTCAATCTTCTCTGAGGCATGGAAGAGAGGGACTCAAATAGAGGAGAGCACAAGGGTGAGCTTTACTTCAGCTTTACTTTACTTCAGTTAATCTCTTGATGAAACACCACAGAGTAAGATGAACCACACTAAAGGCGGATAGAATATTACACTAAGAAATAACATTATTTTTTTCTTGTTTTATATTGGTTCAGACAAGGCCAGAATCAATCCGTTCTACCCATTCAAGCCATAGCAGCCATTCTTCTCATCGTGTGCCTCAACAGCAGCTTTCACACCCACAGCAACAGTCACATCCATATTCAGTTCCACTGTCACATGGAAGTGTCAATCAGGCACCGACACAGGCACAAGTACCACCCCAGGCAACTCCAGCCCCACAACCACCTACTCCACCACCCCCTCCACCCCCTCCTCCAATTTCCAATATCCCCCACCATGCCACACCTACAGTGTTCGCCAAATACAGCACAATCACTCGGCTTCAGAATGCCACTCAGGCCACAATTCACCACAAGCCTCAGACTGTAGTACAGCAGCAAGTGCCACCTGTCCCACTGGCCTCCAAACCACAATCAAACAATGTTCCACCAGGGGCTAATATCCCACCCCCTCCTCCTCCACCTCCACCTGCCCCAATGCCTCCACCTGGATCAGCTATGGCTGTTTTGAAACTTGGTCCTCCAGCCCCAGCAACAGTTCTTCAGTCCTACCCTCCTCCTTCCCCCTCATCTCCACCACCTCCTTCTCCCATAATGCCCATGCAGACACAGCCTCTACCACTTTCACCTCCCATTATGCCAATGCAAACACAGCCTTTACCACCTCCTCCTCCCATAATGTCCTTGCAGTCACAGCCTTTACCACCTCCTCCTTCCATAATGTCCTTGCAGTCACAGCCTTTACCACCTCCTCCTTCCATAATGCCTGTGCAGTCACAGCCTTTACCACCTCCTCCTCCCATAATGCCTGTGCAGTCACAGCCTTTACCACCTCCTCCGTCCATAATGCCTGTGCAGTCACAGCCTTTACCATCTCCTCAACCCTTAGTGCCAATCCAGTCACAACCCCTGCCACCTCCTCAACCCATAGTGCCAATCCAGTCACAGCCATTCCCACCTCCTCCACCCCCTCTGCAGGCTAATGGCCTTTCCCCTCCTCCGCCTCCCTTTACAGTACAGGCAACTTTCATATCCAATGGACACAATCAGGTCCTTGCCCACAAATTTCCCAGTGTACCCCAGGATGTAATACCACCAGCCAATCAGATCCATTATCCTCCACCTCCACCACCGCCACCATCAGCACCTACACTCCCTCCTCAACAGCATGCAGCTCCAAATCCACCACCACCGCCTCCTCCTCCACCACCTCCATCAGCTACTATGCAGCTGCCGATTCATCCTGCAGTTATGCCCAAAACTTTCACTGGTGGATTTCCACCCCTGACAGCACCAAAACCTTCGTATGGCATTCTTCCAGCATCCCCAGTGGCTCCATCACCTCAAACTCCAGTACCACCACCTCCCCCACCACCACCTCCTCCTCTACCTAATGCACCACTGAAGAACCAACCCCCACCTACACTACCCAAGCAACACAGCATCTCCAAGACACGCCAAACCTCTTCAGTGCCATCTCTGGTTAAGCAGCTTGCTAGCCAGTTTCCTGTTGCATCTCCTGCAACGACCAATCAAACTGAGTCTCAAAGTCACAAAGCTCCCCAGTCCCCACCTGCAGTGAAGGCTAAACCAAAATGGCAGGCTGTAGGTCAAGGCCAGCAGCAACAGAGGTCACCTGAATTTCCACTGCCGCCTCCAGAGAGTACCCTTGTCTTTCCTTCACCTGCAACTCCGACACCACCACCTCCTCCTCCTCTTCCTATGTCAGGCTCCCCTATCAGGAAATCCCCCTCTGGCTCATCTGCAGGGGTCAAGAAACCTCCACTGCCTCCTCCAGAGAGTACCCTTGCTTTTCCTTCACCCCCAACTCCGCCACCACCACCTCCTCCTCCTCCTCCTCCTCCTCTTCCTATGTCAGGCTCCCCTATCAGGAAATCCCCCTCTGGCTCATCTGCAGGGGTCAAGAAACCTCCACCGACTCCTCAACGCAACATCAGTGCAAAGTACAATGCCTCTGTGGACAACCAGGAGTCCTGCAGGAACTTGGTGAGCAAGTTTAACCCCAGTTCTGCTTCATCTACAACAACCTCTAATAGCTCAACCTCCAAGGATCTTTCCACAAGTCCCCGTGCACCCCCTAAACCAGGGAAGCTCAATCTGGCAAATCTTCCTTTGGTTTTGCAGAATAAATTAAATCAGAACCACCAATCGACTGCAGACTTCCCATCCCCTCCACCCCCAGAAAATTACATCTTCCCCCCTCCCCCACAGGAGTCTGACCTTCCTCCACCACCACCCCTTCCAGGTGATCCAAATGGTTTGTCTCCAAAGGTGGCTGTGGTCAATCCTCAGCCCCAGTCTACTTGGGGCAAGAGTTCCATGAAGAAGACACAACCTCAAGCATCAGTTCACTGTAACAATACTTTTAGGGAGTCTCCATCCCTCTCACCACCTTCCATACAAGGGGGCCCTGTTCCTCCTTCTTCCAAAGGCACCACACAGCCAAACTTCTTGGAGGACCTTAATAAGACACTGAAACGGAAGTCCTTACGAGTCTCTGGAGACAAAGTGGACCCTCTGACCACAATGGATGACATGGCTTTGCCACCACCTCCACCTGAACTTCTGCATGATCAATTGAGACACAGTGGTAGTGGCTATATGTCCGGGAATATCTCAGGCTATGCAACGCTACGGCGAGGGCCGCCTCCTGCCCCTCCCAAGCGGGACCACAGCACCAAACTAACAAACTAGAAAACTGCAACTTTTCCTGGACTCTCTTGCTTGCTATTTTCATGTCTGTGTCATGGAGTTGTAGAGGAGAAAGCCATACCTTTGTTGATATCCTCTGCTTCCTCTGTACAAAACAGCTCAAGAAATTTCAGCTTTACTGTGACTTTTTAACAGTGCATCAGTTCCAGTTCCATACAACTGTGGAGTGATTCCACTTCAACACCTTGGTACTGCATGGAAGAAAAAAATACATTAGTCTATAAATCTTATAGTTTTTTTGGGAAGTCAAACATTTTGAACTTTGGGGTTGGGTGGGATTTTCAATTTTAATTTTATATTGTTTATATATTATCGATTATTTAATAATCTGAATATATTTTGTTATTTCAGACTGAAGTTTTTTAAATGGTTGGATGGTTATTGCGGTTTGAGGAGTTTTAGATGGGTAAGTTGATTTAGACAGTGTGTTCGGTTGGTATATTAGTTTGGCACAACTTTAGCCATTTATGTGGCAGATCCAGTGCTCAATGGAGGGATCTAGAATGTATCCTGATCACTATTGTTCTTTGAGTCGCTTTAAATGCGTTTTAGTTGTTATTGTCAAAACTATAACATGAAGGACTTGTTGTTCAGGGAGTTGACTCATTGTCTAGCTCTGTGAGACTGGAATGTTTGCTTTTTTATTAGAACTGTTTAAATTGTAGATATTCTCATTTTCTGCAGTATCTTTGTTTAGGTAAGACAAATGACTGCCTTGCTGTTCCATGTTGGTCCTTGCTTCCTCTGGTGAACATCCATGCTGACTTACAAATTGTTCACCTATGGAGAGATAGGCTTCTAAGCCATGTGACTGAGTGACACAACCATGTGACTGAGTGACACAAACCTTATTCACATAGATTTATCGTATAACCTGTATTACAACCTGTATTATTGGCTCATGATTACAGCCATGCCTTAAGATTCTATAACATGCGTGTACAATAACCGATAAAAAATATTATCATCTTTCAAAAAGAGGCCATTAGGAAGTAAAATTTCCCTGTAGGTTTTACTTGTTAAAGGGTTCTGACATATTTTTCAACTTCATAATCTTACAGTGAGCACCTATAATGGCTCTGTAAGAGCTACTTTGCATTAGTAAAAACAAGAATGCATATTATCTCTTATCCACATTTGATTTTGAAGAATTTGTTTATTGAATGTATTTACATTATCATGAAACATTTCAGGCTGTTGAGAAGTGACTAACAGAAGTTATTATTTAAATTATTAAAGTTTCCGGTCATGATCCATCAAAGGTCTATGAACATCATGCTTTGCATATCTCTCTGCAAAATGTGTAATTTAAAATTAAATCATACATGTTAATGTCATCCATGTTTCTGTTCTTATGCAGGTTTCTAGTTGTATTCAAATTGTCAAAATTGACAATTGCATTGTCAAAATGGTAGAGTTGGGTCCGAGTCCACCTTTGACAAGTACGAGTCAAGACCAAGTCCACAAACATCGAGTCCGAGTCCGAGTCCGAGTCCAAAAGGGGCCGAGTTGGACTCAAGTCCGAGTTCTTAAAGGCCGAGTCCGAGTCGAGTCCGCCCGAGTCCAGAAAGTAATTAAATTAAAAAAGATTATAAATTGGTATTGTACATTTTTACATTCTATTAATATTTTAACCTTTCAACCCATTAAACCAATGGCAATATAAAAATGTAATAAAAAAAATACCACTGTTACATCTAGTCATTGCCATTGAACATTTTTATTTTATGTCAACAGAACTAGTTTCCTATCAAAAAAGTTTTCAAAGGTTTTATTGTATTACAAGTGCATGAAAATACAAATGAACCTATTTTATTATTGTATCACACTATATTGTCCTCCAGTTAAAGATGACATTTCAGTTATTTAATGCCTCTCCCCCACATTTGACAGAGGTAAAGTGCAGCCAATGAGGAGATCCTTAATGATGACATTATGAATTTCTTGTTGTCTTGGGAGAACTTGCATCATAAAGTAGCACTGCTTGTTTGGTCAATTCTGGTCTTGCAAATCCTGCAATGCTGAGCTGTGCAGCATCTGTTGGTTGCTGCTGCTGTCTTTGGTAGTCGGTTGCATCGGTTTTCGGATCACCAGTACACTGAACCGAAAACCGTTTCTTTTGGAGGAGTCCGATTTGAGAACCGATGAACTGATGATACTGCGCATGCGTGAAATTTTTCAAGTATTTTGTTAAACATCGGAAAGTGTGATAAAACTATATATATATATATATAAAAATATATATATATATATATATATATATATATATATATATATATATATATATATATATATATATATATATATATATACGTTTTTTTTTAAGATAGGGGCTACATGTTTCTAATCTGTATATTGTAGATTATGTATGGGCCAAAGGGGTTTTCAGGGAAGTTGGACAATAGTTAAGACTCTAAAGACTCCATGTTTAATATGAATAAGGGATGATTTATGAAATATCTGTACTGTATTTATAGTTAATGATGACAGATTCACAAACTGAGTTTGTAGTAAACAGAACATGGACACGAGTAGAGCAGCTGATGATACTGAACTGCAGCATGTGCCGGTGTCCTGACATTTTATTATACCCTGTCAGATTTTCCTACCCGGGTTTGAGCGATTCTCGTTCTCGAGTCAAGAACCGGTTGTATCAGTTTTCAGATCATCAGTAAACTGAACCGAAAACCGTTTCTTTCGGACGCGTCCGATTCGAGAACCGAGGAGCTGATGATACTGCGCATTCGTGATTCAGCATGAAGCTGACTGACTCACAGCGCGTCTGAACCGAACTGATTCTTTTGGTGATTGATTCTGAACTGATTTTGTGCTAATGTAATGAGTGCGGGTAAACCGAGGGCTTGAATGAAGGGCAATCTGACGAAACGTAAGTTCATTTAATAACAAATACATCGCAATAGATTATGTATCCGGTGAACTGTTTTTTTTTTCAACCGGTTTATTGAATCAAACCGTCCGAAAGAACCGGTTCGCGGAAAAGAATCGAACTTCCCATCACTAATCCACACTGATATCCAGTGAGTGGTGCGTGTGTTTCGTCTGCAAGCATTGAGACTTCTGCCTGCCGGTGTGGTGCAGTAAAATGACAGAAGGGGAGACATTCATTAATTTATCATTTCAATTTTATGCTGGTTTTATTGTTACACATGACGTGGACTCGACTGTACTCGGAATATTTTCCGAGTCCAAAATGTTCAAGTCCGTGTCAAGTCCGAGTACAAATTCACCCGAGTGCGTGACAAGTCCGAGTTCATTCAAAATTGGACTCGAGTCCGGACTCGAGTCCGAGTCCAAGTTCGAGTACCCCAACTCTACAAAATGGTCTCCAAGATTCAAGCATTGAACGGCCCCATAGTATAAATCAGATTATAATCCTAACTCATAAAGGGTGGAAATACATCAACTTCGCGCTGTGTGATCACCAGATCGGCTTTCACCGTGGACAAGCAGATTCCAGCCCAGGGTTGTCAGATGTGGTTGCCGCAAGCATCCAATCCGATACTTATCCAATCCAATTTTTTTTTTTATCAATGTAGAATTTCTATACTTCTCAGTGTTGACCTGATCAACACTCTTTTGTGTTAACCACAATCTACTACATACAGTATAAACAACTTAATTTTAATGAAACATAAGTGAGAAAATATAAAAATAATCATAGTCTATGGCAAAAAATACTATTATAAACTAGGTTAGTGGATAATTCAGCAGTAAAAGATACTCTAGATTCTAGAAAAATCTTGTTTATTGAGCCTTTTCTTTGAACAGTTTTAAACTGTTACTGTGCGCTCTTGAAGAGAGTTTCATTGTTTTGACTGTAGTAACAGAATGCAACACATAGTTTGATTGCTGAATGGGGGATGACAGACAGCCACAGCGGAAAGAAGAGTTTATGTGAACTTGAATTTAATGACTTCAATATTAATCTGTACCTCACATGGAACTACAGTATGGAACAGTTTCAGAACACTTTAAATATGTCCACGAAAATGTTTTGGTGCTTTATAATGTTTTTGTGCCTTTCGTTTGGCATAAAAATAACACAGAATAGTATACACACAATATCGGATTTGGATCGGTCTCGCCTGACCGATAACCGATCCGCAGTAAATGACAGTGTCTGAGCCGATACCAATCCCGAGTATCGGATCGATGCATCCCTACCTGTAAGTAATTTTTTTTATATTTTCTGCAATATGTTAAGCTATCCAATGCAATGTGATTGGCTGAATACCTCAAGAGTGTGACGGAAATGTTACACCACTTACCATACTGTGATGCCGTGCCCTGGCGCAACAAGACAAAAGCAATAACACCCATTACAAATGAGGCATTTGTTGCATCCAGTGGAGACATACAGTAATTACGGATTATAATTACTTATATTGTCTCTTTACACATTGCGTCTTGTGCCACGTAAACATAAAACCATTTGTCTGCATTTGTGATCGAAGAAACAATAAACAACAAGCGCTACTCCACACTGCTCAAAACTCATTTAAATCGTCATTGGCAAATTCTTTAAATATGAAAACATACATACTGGTTCTGAGTCAGAAAAGCCAGCATTGTAGGTACATCAAACTCCTCCATTAACTGTTTTCACACACACTGATTTTTAGTTGTGTCCTCTTTTGGAAGACCAAAACAAAGTAGTTTCGCTTTCACAATGAAACACACAGTGTCTCCACAACATGGCAGCAGCAACAATACTACAGCGAGAATCAAAGTTAGTCATCCTTTCTTTGCGTGAACATTTGGGCGGTGTGCAAATCTTTCCATACAGTGACGTAGATGTGGGGGCATGTTTAAACAAGGTGTTTTAGGAAGGAGTGGACGAGTCTTAACTTTTATAAAGAATATATCTTTAGGTTTGAGATTTTAGTCTTTGCAACTTTAGGGAGCTTATGAACAGCTTGTTTCACTCCAAAGACAAAGGGAAACTTGAAATCGCCTTTAATCAAATTACGTTTACTGATGCAAACCAGCACTTCATTCTAGCCGATCTTGCTTGTTTTCCACACTTACATTTTGGCCTGTATCTACTCATGCAAATGTTTGTATGCGCATGGGGAAATACAGTATCTCTTAGCTTTATGTTGACACTTACCTCCTCACTGGACTCTGTGAGCATTCAGTTCCTGGGAAGTCGTGGCCTAATGGTTAGAGAGTCAGACTCCCAATTGAAGGGTTGTGAGTTCGAGTCTCGGGCCGACAGGAATTGTGGGTGGGGGGAGTGCATGTACAGTTCTCTCTCCACCCTCAATACCATGACTTAGGTGCACTTGACAGCAAGGCACCGAACCACCAACTTAAGCTGCCCACTGCTCAGGGAGTGTGTTCACAGTGTGTGTGTGTTCACTGCTCTGTGTGTGTGCACTTCGGATGGGTTAAATGCAGAGCACGAATTCTGAGTATGGGTCACCATACTTGGCTGAATGTCACTTCACTTTCACTTTCACTGTTCTGTACATCTGAGAGAGATGATGCGAGTGACATCCTAGTTCACTCTGGCTCTGATAAAGCACCCTGCCTCTGATTAAATTCCCAATGGTGTGGAAAAGAATCAAATAATTTTCACTAAAAAATAACTTTATAATCTTAATATTACTGATCAAAATTACTTATTATTTCATAATGCAAGTTTATACAAAGCAATGTTAATATACACATAAAAATGTTGCTGCAAGTTCAACACACATAACATTACTTTTTTAAAGTCCAAAATGTTTTGTGATATACACTATCATTCAAAAGTTTGGGGTCGGTATAGTGTTTTTTTTTTTTTTTTTTTTTTAGGTTTTTTTTTAGTTTTTTTTTTTTACAGTTGCTAGGTGCAATTTTTCTCATTCAGCATTCTCACCTTATGCCAGTTTTTAGAGATGCAGAAATGAAACAGTTGTTGTAAGAGTGTACTAACCCTCTTTTCAGATGCCTTGGACACTCTGTAGAGGTGATTTGTGGCAATGCTTGCATTGATCCAATTGAATGCCATCTGCAGAGCATCGTCTGCTTTTAAGCTGAGCTTAAAACAGAGGAAAGCCTATGGTTGCATGTTGGAGGTAGAGGTCTTCACGGGTCCAAAAATTCTTGCCCGAACCCGACAGAGACCCGTAATGTACTACACCGAACCGACCCGGACCCGTCTATTATTTCAAAAGCTGGACCCGGACCCGTGTAGATCCGAGAAATGCCTACCCGGACCCGACCCGGACCCGTATATTACTTGAAATCTGGACCCGAACCCGCCGGGAAGACACAGACCCGACTGGACCCGACGTTGACATATTCCACCTTAAATTGCTATTACAAGTCAATAAACCTGTTGCGAAGAATACAGCTTTTTGTCTTACCTAATTTAAAGAGCCGTGGTCTCTCTTCCTTGTACCTGACTGCCTATGATGCATTACAATCCTCCGACAAGAAAGTTATTCATGTTATTCCTCTCGTTATTCCAAGTCCAAGCTGAATCCAGTCATTATTTCAGCTTCAAAAGTCCACTTGATGTCACGGTGACGGATGACAAATGCTACTGTGCACATGTACATTCTGACTCGAGTTAATTCGCATAATAACTTACACTGTTTGCCTTTTGAACTATAATAACGATCGCTCGTGCAATGCCATGGCCGCTGACATTATTTATTTACTATCATCTGATCTCTGTCTGTGCTCTCTGCTCAGCATCGAGTCTGAATCTGAACCACTAAAACTTTAAGATTAAACGGTTCATTTATAATATTATAAAAATGGGAGAAAATGTAAAACGCGGTTTGGCGGTCGAAGTGTCCCTCACTGCTTGCCATAGAAACATGACTGCACATGCGTGCTAGCTTTATCAACCTAAAATGCCTTAACGCAATTTGAGCGTAATAGAAAACATTCATGTGACAGTTCACCTCAGATTGTGTTGCTGATTTGAAATAAATTAAACATGAGTGTGTCAAGTCTGCAAGCATTACCGTGTGTGCACTTGTATTAACTCTTGAGTCTGCGAGCGAGAGAGAGAGAGATCACTTTTTTTGGCTCACTCTTTTCTTTTCCTAATTTTACAAGTTGCAAGTTACAAAAAACACAAGCAGTCTTTGATAACGGCCGGATGTTCTTCGAGTCCGATGACTCCAATCAGCGATCGCACGGGTATTACACACAATGTTAAACAGACCCGGGACCCGAGGTAATAGATTCGGACCCGACCCGGACCCGGCTGATGATTTAAAATATAGACCCGAACCCGATCATCAATTCATACAGCTTGTAGTGCAGCAAGTGACATAACGCTCGTTCCCTTATTTCAGGGAACCAAGGTTACGTTAAGTAACCGTTAAGTAACCAATCACGCCACACTACAAGAAACAATTACATGCTGCTCTGCGAGCCCAGTGTTAGAACACTAATAAGGGCCCTAAGGGACTTAGGCATTAAACCACTACCAACATGGGAGGATTAAACCGATAGAATCTGCGCCTGCAGAGCGGGGATGTTTAAGTCATAGAATCTGGCATAGAATGCCGCTGGACCACGCCCATGAAAGGCAACTCTAAAATGTGCAGTTTTACTGTATTCGGGGTCCGAGGGAGTCTAAAAACCAGTTAGTATCTGGTTTGACCACCATTTGTTTCACGCAGTGCAACAGATCTCCTTCGCATAGAGTTGATCAGGTTTTTGATTGTGGCCTGTGGAATGTTAGTCCACTCCTCTTCAATGGTTGTGCAAAGTTGCTGGATATTGGCAGGAACTGGAATGCGCTGTCGTATACGCTGATCCAGAGCATCCCAAACATGCTCAATGGGTGACATGTCCGGTGAATATTCTGGCCATGCAAGAACTGGGATGTTTTCAGCTTCCAGGAATTGTGTACAGATCCTTGCAACATGGGCCGAGCATGATCATGCTGCAACATGAGGTGATGGTTGTGGATGAATGGCACAAAAATGGGCCTCAAGGTCTTGTCACAGTATCTCTGCATTCAAAATTCCATAAATAAAATGCACCTGTGTTCGTTGTCCGTAACATATGCCTCCCCATACCATAACCCCACCACCACCATGGGCCACTCGATCCACAATGTTAACAAACCGCAAACCGTTCACCCACACGACGCCATACACGCTGTCTCCCATCTGCCCTGTGCAGTGAAACCTGGGATTCATCTGTGAAGAGAACACCCCGCCAAAGTGCCAGACACCATCGAATGTGAGCGTTAGTTCACTCAAATGGCCTTATATTGTGGCATGCCTAAAGCACACGGGTGCAATAATCATGCTGTCTTATCAACATATTGATATGCCACACCTGTGAGGTGGATGGAGAAGTGCTCACTAACACAGATTTAGACAGATTTAGAACAAGATTTGAGAGAAATAGGCCTTTTGAGTACACAGAAAAAGTATCTTTGAGTTCAGCTCATTAAAAAGGGAGCAAAAACAAAAGTGTTGTGTTTATAATTTGTTTATATCACAATGATATGATTGATTTTTTTACTGTATTTTTGATCAAATAAATGCAGCCTTGTTGAGCAGAAGGAACTTCATTAAAAACATTTTAAAATCACAATGTTTACAAACGTTTGACAATTGCTGTATATACAGTATTGTTAATAATATATTAGAAATTGTTTATTCCACGTGCACACTGTAATCCCATTTGTTTAGTTAAGGTTAACCATTTAAAGAAACTGATTGCCTTGAAGTTTAAAATCAATATATTTTTTTTGTTCCTCTGAGCCTGATCAATTTGAGTCCGCAAAAAAAAAAAGAGAACAATTTCTCAATTGTTATAAATCAGTTCAAATACTTTGAGTAGCTTCTGCCACTTGATAAAACTGCATAAAATCTAAAACACTAAGAGATCTCCCTTATTAAACTGTTATCTGCAAAAACACACAGACAACACAGCCTCAACATTTAATCTCCTTTAACAGTCTGAAGCAAAGTAAAAAAATGCTGAGAAAATCATATCTGCTCTAACTTAAGTTTTGAGTTTTGCTAAGTATAATCACATACTGAGTTCACTTTTTAAGAGTACAAGTACAATACACTTTAAGCAGTATTTAAGACAAATTTACTTGTTTCATTTAGTACATTTGATTGTTAGGTTTTACACAAAGTTGAAGGTAGAATTCTGTTACTAGCTCTTCAAATACTCTCAACCCTCTCAGTCCCTCCTCTTTTCCCAGATGTTTAATTTGGCCTCTCTCTCACTATTCCTATCTACAAACACTGGTTTCCTTTCCCAGAATCTATGCTCCTGGGACAGCTTTTTAGTATATTATATAATAAGATTATACCAGTGCTTTATAAATAAATATATATATATATATATTTATAAAGCACTGGTATAATCTTTGAAACATGTCACTTTTTTCATACAGTTCAGTCTTGTAGTGTAAATCTCTGAAACCTGTTACAATAAAACAAAAACAAAAAAGCCTATTATAATTACACACTATCTCATATAATGTACATATAATATGTATGAAGGCAAAACTGCACGTTTGCTTTTAAATTAAACAAAAACTACTGGTTTCTGTTTTTATTTGCAGTAATCTGTCATCCAGTCTCATTGAATTAAAGCAAAAGGTGGCATCTCAACAGAACTGGCATTCCCATGAGGCATCCCTTACCTTAGTGATTTTACTTAAAGAGCAAATTTTCACAAAACAGGTAGAGCTCACTTCTGCTCTAGACAAGGAATGATTCGGAGTCAGCATTATGGGGCCAGCACACGCTTGTATGAACTAGACTGAACTACATCAGGCTGATTCACTATATTGAGTGACCATGTACCAGAGTACCATGACCCCCTCCTGGATCACTCACAGTCTTAGTGTTGACATTAGAGGCTCCACAGCTGCAAGAAACGAGCCTTCAAACTCCAGGTCTAAGAAGCATGTGACAGACAGACGCGCCCGGCGTCGGATCTCTAACTGAGCTGCAGGAGTCATAGAAAGGATTTGTTCCATGGCTTCTGCATAACTGTCTTCATCGCCTGCCAGGAAGCCAGTTGGACCACCATCATAGGGAACTACAATATCCAACTTCGGACCACCGGATTTGTGAGCCAGAATGATAGTTCCTGCAGCCATACACTCCACTACACCTGTGGAGATGTGGGAGAAGATGAGCCTTCTCAGTGGAACACTCATGCAAATAAAATAAAAAATAAAATCAGAAAAAAAAGTTTTTTTCAGTTGAGCAAGTAACTTAAACTGATAAACAAAAACATATATATATATATATATATATATATATATATATATATATATATATATATATATATAAAAAACTATATAGACATTTAAAGAAATATATATAAGAATGACAAAAACAACAATATAAAAAACTAAAATTAAGGATATTAACAGAAAATATAAAATAAAATCTAATTCAAAATATTAACAAAAAATTAAATGTGTATCAATCATACTAAAATTACACTGGAAAATAAGCACTATAGAGAAAAATAGTATCCAATTTTTTATATATATATATATATATATATATATATATATATATATATATATATATATATATATATAAAATACATAAATTTTTTATTAAATATTAAACTTAATATTTTAATATAATACTGTTTTAATTACATTTGAAAAATAACTTAGTTAGATTTTTTTTTATTGTTTAATATTTAATCATTTTATTACTGGTCCATAAACCATCCACCATCTTTTCGTTCTTTTTTTTTTATGTACATCCGTACAGTTTTGCTTAGAGCATGATATTTCTTACCGATACCGAAATGTTCATTCCACATTGTTCACTCCACCCGATCTGCCAAATCCAGATCCAGACACAATCCCCGCAGCATCGGTACCCTCTCTTCATCTTCCTGGTTCCGACATCCGCAGTTGGTGGTCTTTTTCAGGTAGGAACTGACCCACAGAGACCACAGAGTGACACTTCTTTCTCTCTTTCTCTTCATCTTCATCCCTAATAGGGACATCCAAGAAGGCCTGGACGTCACATGGTGGAAAGACCACACTGGTGCGGTTAGGGGCGCGCCACAGTGTCAGAATGTGACCTAAAGTCCAGGTAGAATTTACCATGACTACGTCACTACAGCAGCCAGCCAGGCCGTACAGCAGCGCAAAGACACAGTAGTAAATCACTTTGATGGCACTCAGTACAGGGTTACTGGAGATGTAGTCTGCATTATTGAACCTAGAATAAAGATATAGATCAGATTTCTATAGGCTAAATATATATACACCACTGTGCAAAAGCTTGGGGTCAGTTAGACATTTTGTTTTTGTAAGAAGATCAATAATACAGTAAAACAGTAATATTATAAAATATAGTGTAAAAGTATTGTTTTCTATGTGAATATATTTTAAAATGTCATTTATTCCTGTGATGCCAAGCTGAATTTTCAGCATCATTACTCAAGTCTTCAGTGTCACATGATCCTTCAGAAATCATTCTAATATGCTTGCTTCTCAAAAAAAAAAAAAAAAAAAAAAACCTTATTATTATCAATATTGAAAATGTTCCACAATGCTTTTAGTGGAAACTGAAATCTTAGTATTTGATGAATATAAAGTTCAAAAGCACATTTATTTAATAATACAAAAAACTTTTGTAAACATTTTAAATGTCTTTACTTTTGCTTTTTAACAATTTATTGAATCATTGAAGAAGAAAAGTATGCATTCATTCATAAGAAAAAAAACTGACCCAACATTTTTGAACTGTGGTGTATGTAAATACAATTATGCACATGAAACAATTAATGCATCATACACAGAAAAGATGCATTTATAAGACAAAGAAATGCTTGTCAGAGACATTAAGGGTGACATATTATTTGAGTGAAAAAGGATAATAAACGGAAAAAGGCAGTACTAAATTTCCAGTTATAATGTACTAGCTAAGGAATATTTTTTCATGCATAATGTTTATCTGATAAAATATTTTAGAGTTTGGCAATATTACTACATTGTATAATAAAAAAATAATAATAATAATAAATAAAATGGCTATGGAAATTAATTATATTCATTTGCATGACTTTTCCAAATCCAGATATTACACTTTAAGATTAGGCTTCCTTATATATCTAGGTTCTTTAAATGGGTTAAAAAAAAATGATGAAAGGGTTCAATTAAAATATTAAAAATCTTTATTTTAAATGTTTTATTTTGTCTAATTAAAAAATATATATTATTCTCAGGCCCTATTGTAAGTTGGTTTACTGCATTAATTCATCATGGACATTAAAAATTCCAAAAAATATTATCAGTAGCCTACATGAGTTTTGAAGTCATTATGGAGTTCTTCTAACCTCTACATCAGCTACGAAACTAAGGTTTTAAGTCATTAAACATTAAACAGTGGAATCACACATTCACGTTTTAATTCAATAACAATAATGTGACTTTCTTGACTAACCTTGGGTTTCTTTCTCGAACCACTGAGAGCATATCAGTGCTGATGGTTGGGTTGCACATAGCTTCCCACATGACGACCACCCAGATAACAGAACACAGGCAGAGTGAAGGCATAGACCATCGAGTCAATGTAGAGGTCTGGAACAAACTCAGTCAAGGCCTCCCACCCCAGGAAGATGGAGCCCACGTGCTGCCCCAGAAGGGTGAAGTGTGGGTAAAGTTTTGCCTCCACTAGGAGACGATGCTTCAGGAACACAAACTTAACGGCTCGGGGGAGTCTGATGTTGAAGCGCCGCCGCGCTCCATCTAAAATCTCTTCTGCTGTCACGCCTTGATCACCTGTGTAAACCACCAAGGAAACATCTTGGTACCTGTGAAAGCATATGGGATTAAAAGTGTGAATGAATCCATAAATTATAAGAATTTTTCTCATGGTAATTCTTTGGTTAAGTGCATACTGAAGCCCAGCCCTGCTGATTTAAGCATTCAAGATAGCTTTAGTCAAACTTAATACATTTATATAAGGGTCAGTGACATGCAATGCTCACTTCGCTGTCCTAGGCTAATTCAAATGATAAGAATATAGCTTTTAAATTAAGAATGCCTAGTGATTCAACTGCATAGTCTTAACCCACATGATGTATTCTAGGGATTTTGTCTTAATACTTTTTGGTGTTACATGAAGTTAAATATTAACAAGGATCCTAAAGGAATAGTGTTAAAAGGTAGTCTGTCCAGATAATTTCTTTAAATATACTGTAAAATGTGTAAATTACCATGTCATGGAAAATTACATATTTTATAAATAATATGTGATGTAAATATTTTATACATTATTATATATTAATTATATATTTTACTTATAATATTCAGTTGCATGTAAGTGGAGGACATTGTTAATATCTATTGAAAGTCATGGTATAGTTTTCCACCAGCAGCCAAATTAAAAGGTTCAAGTCATGCTGATAACATTGTAGTTAGGCATGATTATTTTACAATAGATTTTACCATAAGTCTTCTGACTACTTATTACTTGCCAGTCTTTGTTATTTATTACATATATATGAAATAAATTATAATTGTGTAAATATTCTGTAAGACATTTTCTGGGACTACAATCATTAACCTGAAAATAGTCTACAAGCTTAGGAAACATACACATAACAATTTTCATATAGTATGAAATTATTTAAATTGTGGATTAGTATTAATGTTATTATGTGTAATATTTATACTTTTGCAGGCTTTCACTCCCTATTTGACAATGACCCATAGATGTCTGGCTTATTAAACAGCACACGCTTAAGAGCTGAAATATCTGACCTGTTTTGAAGAGCACGTAAAGCGCACCACAGCACTCCCTCTCCTCCTCCTCCTGCATTACAGTACGGGTGGAAGAAGGCCACGGCGGGCCGGCTGTCCTGAGCTCTCCTCCTCGTCCTCTTCATCTGCAGCCAGGCTCTCACTCCCATGATGAAGAGGAAGAGGATGGCTGTCAGGACTAGACTCAGATAGAAGCATGGAAACAGCAGGGACCACAGTAACCTACGGAAGGCAAAAAAAAAAAAAACACATACCATAATACACCTTGATGATTAATATCAGTTTACATACAGTGTGTCCTATCAAAATGCATACTCTCCTTAATATGAACAGAACTTATATTGGCTCCGGTTTAATTTGGGTATATCTAAAGTATAAAAATAATACAGCGCTTTAGATATATATATAGATATATATATATTCAGATTTATATTATATACATTTTTTTTTTCAAATAAATTTATTCTTTCATTCATTCAAAACAAAAAAATAAACTGAGCAAGTAATTTAATAAAACGTTCTTCCTGTGGCAGCAAGGGTTCAGCAAGATTTCAGTGGTTTTCTCAGTTCAGGCATTGGCTTTAAACTCTAACGTTACACAATGAATAAATAATTAAAAATGTTTACCTAATTAAATCGCACAGACAAGGAGACAGGTGATCGTGCCCTGACATCTTCCTCAAACATCTCTCGTCAGAACCCGGAAGCGCTTACCACTGGTCGGATGTTTTGGTTTTATTACTTCTTTTGGCATTTTAATGGACGTTGACAAACAACATTTTCGCCATCTAATGGACACGAGTCTAAATGATCATCTGGAGCCCTTTTGTAAAATATTTAAATAAATAAAAAATAAATAATTAAAAAATATATATATCCTTGTCTGCCACCTAGTGTTAAGATTTAATTTACGGCTGCGTTCTAGCCTTTGTGATGTGTTTTGTAATTGTATTGATAATGACCGGCAAGGAGTGTTCTCCTCAAGCTGAGATGAAATGACAGCATTTGTTTTCTGATTATACTTAATCAAAATAAAAAACGTAATTTATTTATTTTAAAAGGAATGAAACAGCAGTTCTCTTAAATATTTTACAAACAACCATTTGGAATCTTTTAAAATATAATCTACACAGATCTAATTCAAAGAAAAGTTTAACCAGCAAACAAACAGTTCTAGATCAATACTGGCCCAGTGCCTTGTCTGCTTTATTGCACAAACTATTGGGAGACAGAACAGAACAAAAACATGAGGCCCCCAATACAACTGACTTACTTAATATGTTTTAACATCTTTCTTGAGAAGTGTATCAGCAAATCGGAACAGTAAGTCATATTTTTCCTAATATTATGCATTATACAATCATATGTTTAAGTTGTTGCTCTAGCAACACCCAGGATTGAAATCAGATCTCTTTTGTATGTCAGCATTAGCTTATTGTAATCAATGTGAAACTTCACTTTAAACAATAAAATGTGAAAAACATTACCTGCTGTAGAAAAAAAATGTGATCTCACATTAGTTTTTTAATTTGGGTAACAGAATAATAATAGATACAGTGTTTGTATCTTTATCTAATAAATGTGAATATACAAACATTGTAGCTTCATAATAACTACCTAAAACACTACGAGTAAAATAGCACATTGTTAATAGTTGAGATGTTATGACAACCAAAAGTCTGAAATAAACAGAAAATTGTACTTTCTTTGCTGAAGTGTTTATTGTGAATAATTATGTACAATTATGTAGTAATTGTTAGTATTGTTATATATCAAAAGTATATATATATATATATACACACACACACACTACTATACATACTATACATATATACAGTGGATATAGAAAAACCAACATGTCAGAAAAAATCATAAGAAGAAGAATCCCTTTTGTCAGTATTTGTTTCTGCTGTTTTGTACAAATGCATTTATTACATATTTGTGGAGACTTTGTGATATTGTTGTCACATGCACACAATAATCACTCTTTGTCATAAATTCCTGCAACTGCTTCAGAGTTGCTATAGGTCTCTTGGTCGCCTCTCTGATCAGTTTCCTCCGACTCTTTTATTTGGTGTGGAGAGATGTCCTGATCCAGGGAGGGTCTGTTTGGTACCAAATACCTTCCACTTCGTAATAATAGATTTCACTGTGTTTCTAGGCATGGATAAAGCCTTTGACATTTTTATCCATCTCCTGAATTGTGCCTAGCCACAACTTTATCCAGGAGATCTTTTGACAGTGCCTTGCCACCCATAGTTGATTGTATGCTTCAGTCGCACTGCCTAGGACTGAAATGCTCCAGGAAAGCTGACCATAGATCACAGTTGAAAGTCAAATGCAGCACCAGGTGACTGAAACTTAAACATTTTTGAAAATGCCTGCCAGGGTGAAGATTTTCAAAAACTCTAGTTGCAGTGTTTTCATGACAGCGAAACCGGCGCTGATATCTCCGTCTACTGGAAACTTTTTCAGGCTTCTGATTGGCCAACATGGCTTTACGCATGAGATTACATCATCACCTGTTGGCTTGGCAGGCTTTTGACAATGCATCATAGCATGCGTTTGCATTTTCATGTGGAATTGTATTTATTTATTTTTTTTATGTAAGAGGGAAAAACATCTCAGTTACATATGTAACCACTGTTCCCTGAATAGGGAACGAGATGCTGTGGTGATGTCACTGTATGGGAACACCCTTGTGTGTGACGAATGTCTGAAGCCCTGTACCATCCCGCCAATTTTATTGGCCAAATAGCACAAGGCACCACCCTACACATGTGCACGCATAGTATACCTGCGAACCGTGTGCTATTTCACTCAGATTTCATGATCTATGGAAACGCTTTCAAGGTACAGAACGGCCCGAACTGCAGCATCTCGTTCCCTATTCAGGGAACCGTGGTTACATACATAACCGAGATGTTCCCTTTCAAAGGTCACTTCGATGCTGCGGTGACGTCATTGTATGGGAACCCTATACCATCACGCCTGACGTACCTTAGATAGCTGGGATCCGAGGAAAGCATCTGCTCAAGCGAAGAACCTGGGAGCCAGGAGCCATCCCCACATCCAGACTGTAAAACTTGACAAAAGTGCTCAGTGAGGACCATCCTGCCGCAGCACAAACATTGACCATAGAAGATCTACTAAGGAAGGCTTGCAATGAAGATCTCCTAACCCCGCCTCTGTGGGGAAGAAAGCCTCCAGGACCACCTGCTGTAAAAGATAAAGGATTTAAAGCAACCTTAGGGACATAGCCAGGCCTTGGTCGCAGCAAACTTTCACAAATCCTGGTGCAAAATCCATGCAAGAAGGTGAAATAGATAGAGCTTATAAATCCCCAACTCTCTTGAGGGAGAATAAAGCTAACAGTAAAACTGTCTTTAGAGTCAGGATTTTTTTTTCAAGGGATAGATCCCATGATGGAACATGCGTAGGATGGAAAGGCCACTGCCATCACGAACCCTGCATAAATCGAGAGACCAGGGGATGACAGCCCAATGAGATGCCGTCTACGTACACGTGGTTAGCTGATATGGCTGCCATGTACACGTTAAGAGTGGCTGGTGATACTCCCTTTGAAAAACAGTCTTGAAGAAACTCCAGTACTTAAGCGACAGGGCAGTAAGCTGGATCCATATTACAAAGTCTACATCAGGAATTAAACAGTTTCCATTTGAAGGCATATAAATGTCTCATAGAAACTGTGTTAGAATTAATTATAGTCTCGGTGGCCTCACTGAATTCTGTATTGAAATAATACAAACCTCACTGAATTCTGGATAACACTGCTGGAATCAGAGGAAAGGGCACACAAAGTGGTTCTGGGCCATTTGTAGGCTAGACCATCCAGTCCCAGGGGCGATGGGGGGGATAGGGAGAAACATAGCGGGCAATGCACAGTCATGCTTGATGCAAATAAGTCCACTTCCACCTCTCCAAATGCTCGCTATATATCATAGCTCACTGTTTGGGGGTGCAACCCCCATTCCCCTTCCTCCAGGTTCTGTCTCGAGAGCAAATCCACTCCAAAGTTCAAATGTCTGGGGACGTGAACCACTCGGATCGACAGAAATCTGTTCTGAGACCATAGCAGGATTTTCCTCGCCAGCCTGCATAGGGGGCGAGAGTGTAATCCTCCTTGGTGATTCAAATATGACACAACTGCATGGAATTGATAAGCTTTGCCCTCTAAAGCGAATCTGAGGAACTTCCTGTGTCTCTTGATGATCTGAATATGAAAGTATCCATCTTTCAGATAGAACGTGACAAACCAATCGTTTGGCTGAATCTGAGACAGAATAGATTTTACCGTCAACATCTTGAATTTGCTCCCCCTGAGTGCAAGATTCAAACAGCGTAAATCCAATATTGGTCGTTAATTTCCGAGCCCGGAAAGCTTGCGGCGTCCGTAAGAACAGGAAATGCATGTGTCAAGGTGATTGCGTTTTGTTATATATAAGCCTGAAGCGTATTTACAGCAGGATTTATTCCAGCAGGATGCACATCGGCCCCCGCTGCTAGCAAGAAAGCGGCAGCTTTGTGGAAGTCATAAAACGAGTTGTCTTTGACAGACCCTTGGGCCGTCCCTCAAACTTTGAAGGCTGGAGTGCGCAGAGTGACTGAGGGGGTGCTCGGAGTGGTTGCTCGGTCCAACACTACTCGAAACGCATTTGTGGCAATGTTAGAGCCTGGGGACTACAGTGAGAGTATTGGATGCACATTAGCAGTCCAACAGCGCTCTTTATTGGAGATTAGACATGACTCGACATGCCTTCAAAGGAAGAAGGGGGCGAGACTTCCATGCCGTGGCCGAGTTCGGTGCGAGATGTTTGGCTAGAGTGTCGTCCACCGGCGGCATCATTGTATAACTGCGGTCCGCCATGTCAGCAATGGTGGCGAAATCTGCGGCTGCGGCGTTTGTGATGTTCGCTGATTAAGGTGGCTTCCAGGACCTCGAAACCCCTTGGTGGAGGTCCGGGAAGAAGGGCAGTGTCTTACAGGGCTGGGCAGGTGCACGACTAGTTAAAAAACTGTCGTCCAGCTTAAATAGGGATTGGGCCTGGGCCGCATCCACTTCCCAATCCAAACCCAGTTTATCCACCACACAGGTAACCACATCTGACAGCTCATTGTAGGAAGGAGAAGTGCATTTCTCCTGTCCACTCGGAGGGAGAGAACCGTATGTGAGTCTGAATCCGCAGTGGGCAAGATATTGTTTGTAAAAGCAATTCTGCTGATTTATCCCACTTGAGTGGGGGAGAGCGAGCGAAGTGCTAAAAACTAGAGAAAATTCTACTCCCGAGCACAGAACTTAGCCGCAGGCTATCACAGTGAGAACATGTAGAGAGGTTGCTATGCGTACCTCTCATGAGTGCCCCAATCCCCCTACAAACACCCCACCCACCCCCACCCCCGTGATAAGCGTCTTACATTGCTTCTTACCTTTCGTTGACTCATCTCATCTGTGAAGAGGAGTTTAATACTGCTCATATAATTGTTGCTGAGAACACGAGATGCTTTCCTATGGAACAGAATATTTGCTTTCCTGAATGAAATGAAATCTGAGCGAAATAGCACGCAGCACCAGGTATACTATACGTGCGGTGCATAGGGCAGTGCCAAGTGCTATTTGGCCAATAAAATTGGCAGGATGGTACAGGGCTTCAGACATTCATCACACCAAAGGGTGTTCCCATACGGTGACATTTCTGCAGCATCAAAGTGACCTATGAAAGGGAAATCTGTTCATAAAAATACCAGTGTTCTCCTGGACATGGCCTTGAGTAATTTTTAGGAGGTGGGTGATCACTTTGAATTCATATATATATACTGTCCAGTTTCACAGACTGTTGGAGAGAACCTCCTAATCACATGCAAAAATCTTGCAAAGCGGTCTTCCTCTTAGCCGCCGTCATGATGCTTGCGAGAGAGCGCAAACTCCGCACACTAAGCTTTCCCGAAGCACTGAGGAGAGGAGGATTATGGGAAACTGGAGGACTGGTCTTCATATTGCTTTACATTTCTTGTTTGTCTGAAGTTTCAATAAACTCTTTCGTTAATAATGATAATGATAATAATAATACTTTTCTGACTGTTGAAAAGTGAAACAAAAAGAAGAAAAAAAAGAAAATAAATAAATAAATATTTAAAATATTTATATTATAAAATATATAATATATAATATAATATATATAATATAAATATTTTAAATATTTATTTATTTATTTTCTTTTTTTCTTCTTTTTGTTTCACTTTTCAACAGTCAGAAAAGTATTATTATTATCATTATCATTATTAACGAAAGAGTTTATTGAAACTTCAGACAATGCATGCAACTAACCCTTTAAAGCATTATATAATGCTTTAAAGGGTTAGTTGCATGCATCAGTCAAAAAAAAAAGTGCTCATCTATAAAAAAAATATATATATATAATATATAATATAATATATATAATATAAATATTTTAAATATTTATTTATTTATTTTCTTTTTTTTCTTCTTTTTGTTTCACTTTTTAACAGTCAGAAAAGTATTATTATTATCATTATCATTATTAACGAAAGAGTTTATTGAAACTTCAGACAATGCATGCAACTAACCCTTTAAAGCATTATATAAAGGGTTAGTTGCATGCATCAGTCAAAAAAAAAAAAAGTGCTCATCTATAAAAAAAAATATATATAATATATAATATAATATATATAATATAAATATTTTAAATATTTATTTATTTATTTTCTTTTTTTTTCTTCTTTTTGTTTCACTTTTCAACAGTCAGAAAAGTATTATTATTATCATTATCATTATTAACGAAAGAGTTTATTGAAACTTCAGACAAACAAGAAATGTAAAGCAATATGAAGACCAGTCCTCCAGTTTCCCATAATCCTCCTCTCCTCAGTGCTTCGGGAAAGCTTAGTGTGCGGAGTTTGCGCTCTCTCGCAAGCATCATGACGGCGGCTAAGAGGAAGACCGCTTTGCAAGATTTTTGCATGTGATTAGGAGGTTCTCTCCAACAGTCTGTGAAACTGGACTTGACGCATCATTCATATTCGGGTAAAGCGTTTTTTTGTTTTTGTTTACGGCTTCTTTGGCAACAGTTTCAGCGGTGTCATTTTGGAGGCTTGTGTTATCCGTGTAGGCCGCGCGACACTTGCACGGTTTTTTTTTTTTATTAATGCTTGAACGCCAAATGCAAAACAAAAGTGCCAAGGGTATACACACAGAAATACAACAACAGAAAAAGTATATGTTAATCATACATGTGTATATAAAACCAACAAATAAGATAAAATAAAAGAAAAAGGCCTTGCTTTAACGTACCGCTTCTCTCTACAAATGAATGACAATTTGAAACACGCAAATGAATAGAATTCTCCTTTTTTAGTGAAATCTCGCATTCGGAGCTAGTAGCTTTAACTGTTATAGTGTTAATGTTATAGAGAGAGGCAGGCAGTCGCATTTGTACAAATGTAAATAATGTAGTGCTTGTGCTAATGTTTACAATGTTGGGGATAGCATTGTTTTTCAGACATGAAATTGTCACGGAAATGTAATAAACTGTTACGCATCATGGGAATTTGTGGTGGTGGTTGTAAATTGCTCTGCATGGAGGATAGGAAAGCATAGTCATTCGTTGGGGTGCTTACAAATCTCAGTCTGTGTTTGAGACTTTGGTACCAAAATAAGTAGATTATCATTGTGTATTATTGTTGTTGTTGTTAATGTAGGTATTGGTACCGGATATGAATCTTACTCTATAAGATTATAATCTCTTTATAATAGTTTTAAAAATACATTTGCATTGATAATAAAAGTCACAGACGTTTGTTGGTTAAGTGAAAAGTGTTGGAAGCCACACCCACTCAATGAAAAACATAAATTACATAATCCATATTTTATGCTGTAGGCTGAGGTCGAAACAAAGTTTTGTTGACAATCATGTTGTAGAAATGTGTATACCTTAAAAATGCAATGTAAGTCACCAAAGCATCTGCCAAATGCAAAAATGTAAATAACTTGCTCTTGGTCTGGACAGAGTACAAGACCATATTTTCCTTGGTCTTTACATGGAGCTTGTGGAATTGGGCTTTACTAAAACTCAAGGCTCCTTTGGTCTCAGTCTTGACTTGAACTCAAGTGAGTGGGCTTGACTACAACACTGCATTCAGCTTCATCATGCTGGTGCCTTTGAATTGCTGTTTTTCTGACAAAGCCCTGCAGAATGTCCAAAATCAGGCGGAAGGTTACAGTGGAGAATTCGAAGACCATATCGGACAGCAGCAGTAGCACGACCACCCCCTCCCGCAGGCCCAGCGTGTTTGAGAGACTCGGGCCCAGCACGGCCAGTAATGCAGCAGAGGTAGGAATACTGGTCACCCACTTTGCTGCTTTGAAATCCTAGTGAGCTGCCTAACTAGACAGTACTACCCGTGCCTAGGTAGTAGCTCACTTAGTTTTTGTGCTTTTGTAAAGTGTAGAAGTCAAAGGAATGACCCCCATTTGCCTCCCCTGCAGACTCATTGTAGAAACTGGTTAAAGACTGGGAACTGCAGTTACGGTAACACGTGTCGCTACACACATGGAACCCCATCACGAGGAAAAGGCTTCTCTGGAACATTCAACAGGTGCGATTCTAGTGAAGAGATGCTGTTTTATAAGTGTATCTGCTCCAGTATCTGGCTGAATGGTTGACTTTCGACATGTATGTCTGCTGTGCAGGTCAGCCGAGAGGCCCACTGGGGATCTCCGGGAGAGGATGAAGAATAAGAGACAGGATGTAGATGGTGACACTCAGAAAAGAGATACAGACGAGCCCACTTCACCCACAACCAGAGTACGATGTTCTAACAGCTTGGAGCTAAAGTCTCATTACAGAGTTTATTTTTTTGCATTTGTTTATTTATGTCTTTGTTGTTGATAAAATGTCTCTTTCTCATTAGCAGCGAGATTCATCCCGAGGCAGACGCAGAGAGAAAGAGGATATTAAAATCACAAAGGAACGCACTCCAGCTAGTGAGGAAGAGACCGCAGATTGGGAAGCCAGTCGTGAAGGTGAAAGATTCTCTGAAGTACCTGCAAAATTGATGTATATGATGAGAAGTCATTTAAAAGAATAGTTTGCCCAAAAATGTAAACTCTGTCATTAATAACTCACTCTTATACTAGGGGTGTCACGATTCTCCAAATCCTCGATTCGATTGCATTTTCGATTCTAAGGTCACGGTTCGATTCGATTCTCGATTTTTACATTGAGACAGTCACTCGTGGTGTCTAACTAATGGTTAGAGGGTAGGACTCCCAATCGAAGGGTTGTGAGTTCTAGTCTCGGGCCGGATGGATTTGTGGGTGGGGGTAGTGCATGATCAGCTCTCTCTCCACCTTCAATACCACGACTTAGGTGCCCTTGAGCAAGGCATCGAACCCCCAACTGCTCCCCGGGCGTCGCAGCATAAATGGCTGCCCACTGCTCCGGGTGTGTGCTCACAGTGTGTGTGTGTGTGTGTGTGTGTTCATTTCGGATGGGTTAAATGCAGAGCACAAATTCTGAGTATGGGTCACCATACTTGGCTGAATGTCACTTCACTTTCACTGTCATGAAGCTCTGTGTTGCTCTGGATGTCCAGCAATCTGTAGTCAAGGCAACTAAATGTGCGCTGCACAGACCTTCAATAACTTTCTCTTTTACATTATTGTACATGGAGGGAATCACCGTAGCTGTGAGATGCGTTCTACTTGGGATTTCGTAGCGTGGCTCTAGCACGCTAATTAAATGCCTAAAACCGGAGTTTTCCACCACCGAATAAGGTCGCATGTCCGCGGCTATGAATACTCCTACCGCACGCGTAATTGCATTTGCACGAGTTGAGTTGCTTGGAAGTTTAATTCCAAATGAAGATGGAAGAGTAGTTTGTGTAGTTGTTGGTTTAACAGATAAATCTATGTTTTTGTGGTGCCTGCGGAGATGCCCTGCAATGTTAGTCGTGCTGCCAGTGAGATAATATGGTACACGCACATAGCACAGCTTGCAAACTGTTGTTTTTTTGTCGACAACGTGAACGTTGTCAACATAACTCACTGGAAATCCAAAATACTTCCACACCAGCGACTTCAGTTAAAGAGGAGGGGATTCAAGTTCTGTTGATGGGTATCCTGCATCTGCAGTTGCCATGCTATCTTTTGAATGGCTGTTGTTAGAGGAAGTTGACTCGCAGCACTTCAACACATGTGTTTTTTTCCGCTTGGCAAGTAACCAGACGCAACATGGGGGCGTGGCAGCATCGACGATTCCATTTTTTATTTCGAAGTTTGAGACTGTGACTTAATTTCGATCGATTTCGATTTAAAATCGAAATCGTGACACCCCTACCTTATACCATTCCAAATCCAGAAATCACAAATTAAGTATTCCTTTTTAATGAAACCTGTGATATTTCTCTCCCTCCATCACTGTATATGAACCAATTAAATGTAGGCTTTTAATCGGATATAAACACTGAGCAAGCAACACACACAGAGCACATCCAATATGGTAAACGGAAACTTAACCATACTAGCTTGATGCAAAGAAATTAACCGTGCTTGTTTTTGTGCATCATATAAAAGTGTGTATCTTCATTTTCGTTTTGAAGATGAATGAATCTGTTATGAATCTGGAACTAGATGAAGGTCATTTTGGGTGAGCTATCCTCTGAACTGGTTTTTAAAAGAAAACAAGGATGATTGATGTTTGTGTTTTTCAATGCAATACATTATTTCCTCTCTCTTTCCTTTTTTCCTTCTCTGAATGCTGTGCCATCTTTTTCTCTCTCTTTCCTATGTTGTCTCCCTGTCAGTTTTAGTCCAGCGCTTTTATATTTGTCATTGATTTTACTAGATTCTGATAACGGTGACTACGATTACGAGTTATCTCTTGAGATGAAGAGACAGAAGATTCAGCGAGAGCTGATGAAGCTGGAACAGGAGAACATGGACAAACGAGAAGACATTGTCATCAAGAAAGAGGTAGATTGCATAAATTTAGGTTTGCCGCATAAACTACAAATATTGAAAGAAAGTGAATGTCAGTTATCCTAAAGAGAGTAATGGCATGTATGTTCTCAACAGGACCCAGTCCCTAAGACCAGGACGAGTAATACTTCAAAGGACAGGGTAAGTTATTTTACCAAAGACAAACGGAAGTGAACAGTAATTGAGATTCTTGGTATTATGTAGTCTTTTAATACAGACTGTTATTTTGGTGTGATCTTGATCTGTTTTAGGCTTCCCCTGAGCGCAGCAGTTCTAAGGGGTCACCTTCGTCCCATAAATCCAGCTCACCCAAACATAGAGCAGGGAAGAGTGGGACCTCCAGCAAGAAAGAGAAGAAGTCCTCCACTTCCTCAGTCATCTCCTCTTTAGTGTCTGACCAGACCAGGGCAGAGGAGACAGACAGCAGGTTGGAAAATGATCAGCATTTAATCTGAACAGGTGTTTTATCAACTTAAATATTTGACGATTGTTTAATGTTTTGACCAGGTCGTCAAAGAGTGGCCATGGCAAAAGAAAAGGGCCACGGACACCCAGTCCTCCACCACCTGTCCCTGTGGAAAACCCAGTGACTGGGAAGAAGCACAAAAATAAACACAAGAACAAGGAGAAATGTGAAGACAAGCTTAAAGAAGGCAAAGAACGAGGACGTGATACGGAGAAACACAAAGAGAAAAAGGAAAAACGCAGGTATTGTCAACTTCGAAAGAAGTCCCCAAAAAGTATCATAAACAAGTGTGATTGGGTACAAATTGTATACTTTTCAAAAATGTGACCGCTGTTTTGCATATTTATGTTCTGTACAGAAGTACCAAAAGTTTCTATTTTCAATGTGAGATAGTTTTTCACTACTTTTTGCTATGGTACTGAAATTGGTACAGAGACTACAGGTTTTGGAATCGTGACAACATCAATAGATTGTCATAATGTATTATATTTGCTGATATCGGTGGTGCTGGCCAAGATGCATTTGATCATCCATGTTTTATTGGTGTATGTGAAAACAAATAATAAAACATAATAATCTTTAACCTTTCCTTCATTGCAGGGATCGGTCCGATAGTTCTCATAAAGCCAAACGCTCAATAACATCAGAGGAACGTTCTGGAAGTCTTTCCCCACCCTCCAGGGAAGTATCGCCCCGAGGCAGGAGGAGGTCCTCCTCCCCTAAATCCACTTCCCAAAAACAGTCCTCGCAGCAGAGGTGAGAAGAGCTGCACTTAATTATATATCAATCCAGTGTCTCACTGATTAGGGCATTGTCACTTTTGACATATCTTTGAGATATCCATCTAGTTTTTAAATAATGTGATATGAGTTAGATATGAGTTAGAGGGCCAAATCATCAATCAGATCCTTTTTTAATAAATCATTCAGTTCTAAAGCTTTGTGTGTGTGTATAGACGGTTTCAACTGCATCAACATAAACAAACGTTAATGCGCGTGAGCGCTTTTGTGGACCTAACTTAACTTCCGGTAGACTCCAAATAGAATCAATAACAACAGCCAAGTCCATCTAGAGTAGATTTTTTGATAACAAACAAAATGTGTTTTCTGTGTGGATCAGGCGGACTTAATGAAAATGCTAATTCATTATTTGCCAGCAGGAGATGTTTTAAAGCATAGACATAAAGCGCGAGAAATAGAGGTTTCCCCAGTAACAGCTGTAAACGAAGCAGAGCTGGTACACTCACACGCGTCTTTATCAGGCATATAACATGCAAATCTTCTTTCAGAAATACAGCGATATAAAAACACCCGTGCCTCGTTTTGATATTTAAACATAAATGTAAGGAATTATTATTAAACGTGCAGTACGTTACGTAATGTTACGTTACTCATGTTTATTTAACGAAGCCTTTTTGAAAATCGATTAGTTTTAAAATTGTGGCGAGTCTCCAAAAATAAATAAATGTATGGGAAACACATCCTGCAGCACAACCACCTGAGCCCAACTTCAGTTTACTCATCACCTTGGCTTTAACTGCGTTTGTAGAAGGCACTGCAGCCAGACCGATATACACAACACAGACCGGAAGTTAACTTAGGTCCAGGCGCGTGCGCCCGAAGAAACCGTCTATATGTGTGTATCAGCAAAATCCACTATCGGTCGACCTCTAATATTCAAGGTTTACCGATAGTGGATTTTGATGATACCGATAGCTAGGTTGGACAACGCTGGCCAATACCGATTAATAAAGCAATAGTTTTTTTAATGTATTTTTTAATGTTTTTTTAAAGTGGATACTGCACAAAAATGAAATAGTGCTTTATTTAAAAAAATATAAAAAAAACATTAAAAAAAAACACCGGTACTGTACCATACTAGTAGTAGTAGTATTAATAATAATGGTTATAGTAAATGTTGAAATTACCACACTCTAATAGGGCCCTATGAAATCAGTTTTATTTTATTCCTAAATTCCACTTTATTTACTTCTACATTGCGTTATTTAATTTTTCTGTATTCTGTTTTTTTTTTTTTTTTTTTTTTCTCCACTCCTTTTTAATAGTTAGTTTATTAATAATAAAGAAAGTCTAATTAATTAAAATCATGAAACTTACACATTTTCACATCAGTTTAATAAGTTTAACAAGAATGACATGTTTTAGGCTCCCCTCAGAAGATCTGTGTATTAACATTTTCATTATCAAATCAAGGCATGAAACATTAATTTCATTTTTTCTTTTAATTACTGAAAATGAAAGGTACAATTTGTAATATATTTGCATAAAATATCCAAAATCCTCTAAGCTAGTGTTATATATTTTGTACTTTAAAAGTACGCTTTAAAATAGAACAAATTCTTAATTCATAAAAAAATGTGATGCTTTAAAAAAATGCATAAGTAATAGACCTAAAGTAAGTGACAATTTGTGTTCATAAAAAAAAAAACAAAAAAAAAAAAAGGTGTGTGTGAAATATATCTGACTTAATTAAGATAATGGATTTAAAACAGAAGTATTCTGACACTCAAAGATCACAGAAAGATAAGGATGATGACACCTATTCTGTTTGTTTGCTTTTTTTTTTAAAAGAGCACGAATTTTTTGTTTTTATTGTTAGTGTGCACAAATAAAAGTAAACACTTTTGCTGAATATATCTTACTCCAAAAAGTTTATTTTTTATCAATTAAAAAAAAAAAAATTCTCGGCTGTTCAATTGCGTTGGTGCCTTTTTTTTCCGGTTTTGCACATCCTGTCATATCGGTGAATGCGTGCCGTTGCAATAGATGCATTTTGCAGCATTAAGATTAATAATATATTGGAGTAATTGATCATTAATTTAAACGACGATCGATCATGGAAATGATGGAAAATTGACATTCCTAGTATATAATAGTATGTAGTGTAATTGTTTTTTAAATTGAGGTTTATAATTTCTTTGTTTTTATACATTTGTTACAAAAAAAATAATACTTTTGAACATTCTATTCATCAAATTTTAGAAAAAGCATGTGACCTGACAGACGTCAGTTTCCTGACATTTAACTTGCATTAGTAGTTTGTTTCAAAGATATTATCATCAGTTCCATCTTCATCTTGTGTTTTCCTTTCTCAGGTCTAGGACTCCACCCCGTCACCGCCGCAGCCCCTCCCCTCCGTCCCGACAGCACCTCTCCCCATCTTCACGCTCTGGCTCCTTAGCCCAGAGACACTCCCCATCTCCTCGCCACAGACGGTGTTCTATCTCTCCTCTTTACCGAGACCTTCCTCCTCCATCCTCGTCCTCACCACCTCCCACTCAGTCCTCACGCCGCTCCCGCTCCCGATCTCCGCTCACCCCGCAGAGAGACTCTTCACCGACCCCCGCCCCTCGCAGGTCCAGCCCCAGTGCCCGTCACCGCTCCCAGGGCAGAGAGAGGGAGAGGGGGAGATCAGAGCGAGACCGGAGTCCCGCACTGCAAGAGAGACGGCATGAGCGCAGAGATGGTGAGGCACATGTCACAGAGTTATTATTGAGGAGTCGGGGGAGGGGGGTGTTAAATAAAGGATTTAAATGGATAAAGACAAAAAAAGAACAGTAAAAAAATATTTATTTTAAAATAGCCATATGTATAAGAGCAAATGTGTGCAGATGTTGAGAACACAAAACGGCAAAATGATTCTTGTCTCCTCATATTCAGATATGAATTACATTACATGCCTACAAAAATAATGAATCCTATATTTTCAATTCCAAACGGCAATATTTTACAAAGTCCAGTAGATTGCATCACAGGATATTACAGGGCTCCAAACTGCGACTAAAACATACGACCATAAATATTAAAATGCGAGTGAAGTTTTTGCTGAGGTCGCCACTGGCGACTAGGCATATGTATTTACATGTTATAATACATATGTTATGTTATAAATTGCATGATGCCTTTTTTACTGATTGTTTTGCATTCACATCTTTTGTTATGTTTGCGCATTGAGAGAATGTGCATCGAAGTTTTAGTGGGAAAAAGAGTTTTAAACTGTCCTCATCTGCCGCGCAGCAGCGCTGACACACACCTGATAAACGCGCGCGAGAGAGAGAAATGATAGAGACTTGAAGAGAAAGTGCAGAAAAACAGCGTCTATTTCGTTCATAACTTGAACAAACAACAACAGGTAAAGCTGTCAACTGTGTGGATATTGGCAATATCGTTATCAGTTCTCGTTTATAATCATAAGGCTTCTTCTTAACAAGATCTTAGTCCATTAATTATTTGACGTGCACTTGCCGTCCAGTAATCGCAAAAAGCTTTGTGCTTTGTTACTTTTTAATTTACAAAGTATCAGCTTTAAAATTATTCCAAATGGTTCTTGTCACATGACCTGCGGTACGCTTGCGGGATTCTGAAAAGTTGAGATGTTTTTAACTTGATGCGGTGCGGCCGCGCCTGGAAAAAAAATGAGCGCGTCGCTTCCATTATGAGCACGCACGCATACCGCGTGCCTGCATTAGAAATAACGAACTTGACCGCGCAAAAGACTTGACATGTGAACGGTCCCTAATGCGGCAGGCGCGATCGCGAGTAGTGCCTCAGTTCAAGCAGCACGAGAACCTATCATACCTTGCTCTTTACTACTAGAGTACATAATGAACATGAATTAACATCAAAAGGTAGGCCTTTTTTATAAGAGATTCTACAGTACAACACTTTCAAACTGCAGAAAACGTGTAAAGCTTGTAAACATTGCAAGGTAATATTATCCTCAGTAACCTTTCGGTGTCCATCATAAGTCAGCTAGAAAAATAACTATAAAGAGGAGCATTTTGCTATATTTATGAGCTATTGAATTTTAATAATTTTACTTAACCTGTTGTCTACATGATTCAACTCCTCCTATAAAATTTAATTTGACTAATTAAGAAAAACAGACTGAAAGTGTGAAAGCCATGCACTCTTAAAAATAAAGGAGCTTAAAAGGTTCTTCACAGAACAATTTTGGTTCCACAAAGAACCATTCAGTCAAAGGCTCTTTGAAGAACAATCTCTTTCTGACCTTTTCATAATCTGTTATTGTCTTCAAATGTAAAAGGTTCTTTATGAATCCATTTAGACAGGAAAAAAAGGTTCTATAGTACCATGAAGCACCTTTATTTTTAAGAGAGTATGACAACATTTACAGGATGCATTGAGGAGAACCCAAACTATACTCAGGGGCCAAGTGTTGCTTATGGTCCATGATATTGGTACAGATTTTGTGTAATAAACAACACATGACTGTATATTTCAAGTTGGAAAAAACATTTAGCTCCCACTTTAAGTGAACCTTCATTCCCAGGTCATCTACAAGATGGATTAAAATGCTGATAAAGTCAAGAAAAGATGAGACATAAACACATCAGTATGATTAAAAAGTTAAAATATAAAATAAATCATTTAAATAAAACACATAAAACATGTTTATTCTGTGGCACCTAAAAAAATCATTTGGCACCTACGTTTTTTTCTTATAGGAGCCAATGGCTCCTTACTCTATTTTTTTGTTTGGAGCCCTGATATTACTATTGGTTGTTTTAACATTTCTGTCGTGAAACAGTTGTTATTTTGTGATATTTAGTTAGTTAAGTCTTAACCGACACTCTTTAATTGAAGCATCATGCTGGAATTCTTGTTCAGTATCAGTGATCAGTAAAGCCCACTTGATTTGATTGACCATCTTAAACTGGGGGCAACAATTTGGCCATTTCTATTATGTAGAGGGACTAGTCCAACTCAGTGTCTGTTTTTAACCTATTCTTGTCCATCAAAACACTCAGAGACTTGTTCAGACCCATGACTGACTTCACTGACCCACCCATGGCACATTTTTTTGTTGTCTTAACCATGTGATGCATAATTTAGGTTCATGACGCATGCATTATTCTGTTTAACTGGTTGTTCATATGTCAGTGTAAGTACAAATACCATTCGAAAATCTTACTTGGTATGGGTTTTTTTACATTTGATTTTAATTTCTTCAATGTTGATATTTTGTAGAAACAATCATCAAAAAAATTCCGTATTTTTTTATTTTTTTAAAGTGCATCTTTGCTGAGTGAAATTAATTTATTTCCACAAAAAAAAAACTCAATGTCCCCATGCTTTTGAACTCTAGTTTTACATTCACAGTATAGATGTGTTTTAATAAATGAGTAGTGGTGAGATTAATTTTTGTAACACTGTTTAACAGCTAAACCTCCCAGTGTTGTTGTTTTTTTATTTTTTTTTTATTGATGTGGTGTTTGGTTTCCACCATACTTTTGGCCATGTGCAGCTAATGAATAATTTAGTCCGTGACAGTCTTTTAAATCTGCTGCTCATTTACTTTTTTACTTTCTGCCCTCAGAGAGCCGCGGAAAGCGTGAGAAAGACAGCAGCCGTGACGAGCGAGACTATGAGATCGAGCAGAGCTCTTCTCGAGATGAGCGTGATGCCAGGGATGGCCGAGACCGGCGTGGTGAACGGGACCGAAGAGATGTCCGGGAAGAGCGCCAGCACCGCGGGGAGGCCAAAGACACTCGGGATACCCGTGCAGGAGAAACGCGAGACCGCTCCGGACGAGAATCCCTGGAACGTAGAGAGAGAGATCGGGACCGAGAAAAAGAGAGGGAAAGGGAGAGAGAACGAAATGAAACCCATAGAAAAGAGGAAATGACAGCCCCGGAGGAAAGGAATTATGGAAGGGGACATGGAAGGGAGGAATTGAGAAATGACAGTAGAGTGGACAACAGGAATGAATCTCGGCCTGAAAGAACAGGCAGAGGAAGGGGCCGAGGGGATGCCACAGAGAAAGGTGAGAAGATAAACGACATGCCATATTCTTCAACTACATCTACAAAGGGCTATTACACATCAAAATACCACTCTAATGTATAAAAAGCTGGAGGAGAGAGGGCTTCAACTTGAAAAATGGTAGTAAACATCAATACAAATTGTACTTTTAATAAAATTGCGTTTTAGGAGTATTGCAATAATATGAGTGCTTGAAACCCAAGTCTTGGGCAGAGGGTTCTGATGAATTTTGTGTTTCAGGGTCTGTTCGTGGTGGTAGAGCGTCACAGGCTGACACTAGCAGTGCTAGTGGGCATGACAGCTGGGAGTCCCGCAGCAGTGGCCTGAGAGAGAGGAGCTCGGAGAGAAACACTGATCGTGATCGCTACGATAATGACAGACCGAGAGGAGAACAGCCCAGAGATGAACGGCGCGGAGGACATGTAGAGAGAGACCGCCGTGACATCAGAGAAAGAGGTGACTGATAAGCAAGAGAGCAAAAGTTCACTCCAACAGCAAGTAGAGATTTACAGAGAAAAACACTATACATCCTCCTCAAATATTCTGACCGTTGGCATATCGTCGTATTAAACTCCTTGTAATTTGGATCTAGTGTTAATGAATCTGTTTTTTTAAATTAATCTTTTTATGTAAGGCTTGAATTTTTCTGACTGATTTGTGGTTTGCAACGAATGTTTAACATCAAAGGACATAGAGAGAAACTTTTAGTGTTTTTGTTCTTTTTATTTTTTGTCCATCAGAACAAAGAGCGTCCTCTCCCGTCCGCCAGCAAAACCGTGGTGAGGACCTCGATCGTGAAGAGAGAAAAGATGATCGAAGGACCGATCGAGGGGATGAAAGACGAGATGACCGCACGCGCGATAGAGACAAGGACAGGGATAGAGAAAGAGAGAGGGAACGGGAAAGAGAGAAGGAGAGAGAGAGGGAGAAAGAACGGGAAAGAGAGGCTGAAAAAGAACGTGAAAGAGCTAGGGAGAGGGAGCGGGAGAGAGAGCGGGAAAGAGAGCGAGAGCGGGAGAGGGAGGAGAGAGAAAGAGAGCGGGAAAGAGAACGAGAGGAGCGGGAAAGGGAGCGAGAAGAGCGGGAGAAAGAAAGGGAACGAGAGAGGAAGGAGAGGGAACGGGAAAGGGAGCAAAGAGAGCGGGAACGGCAGAGGGAGTGGGATGAGAGGGAAAAAGGGAGGGAAGAGAGGCGGGACCGAAGAGATGAGTCGCGAGATGACCGCCCCACGCGAGATGCTCACGAAGAGAGAAAGAACACGTAAGTGCTCCAGTGTTATTAGTCATCTTTATGAACAATCTCTCTGGAATCGGTCAACCATTTACTGAGCAAATATGTGACCCTGGACCACAAAACCAGTCTTAAGTGTGAAATTTAGATTTATACATCATATGGAAGCTTAATAAATAAGCTTTCGATTGATGTATGGTTTAGAAGTATCGGACCGAGTATTTGGCCGAGATACAACTGAGGGTGGAAAAAAAATCTAAATACTGAGAAAATTGCCTTTGAATTTTCCAGATTAATTTCTTAGCGCTGCATATTACAAATCAAAAATTAAGTTTTGATATATTTACAGTAGGATATTTTCAAAATATCTTCATGGAACATGATCTTTACTTAATATCCTAATGATTTTTGGCATAAAAGGAATATTGATAATTTTGACCCATACAGTGAATTTTTTTATTTTTTTTGGCTATTGCTAAAAATATACCCCAGCAACTTGAGACTGGTTTTGTGGTCCAGGGTCACATATTGTATAATGGCTGCTAAACTGTAAAATACTTCATTGTCCATGGGAACATGATGGTGCTGCTTAGTCACATTAGAGACTTCTTTCAAACATATTAAGACATTTTACAGACCAGAACTTTTGAGCGCTAGTTCACGTTATAAACCGTTTGATGTCAGAGATATTCTCAGGTGTTTAATATTGTTTGCCCTTCACTTTGTTTGCAGTCGTAAGAGACATCGTGCTGAGAACACTCCCAGTCCACGGCCATCTCCTAAAAGATGTCGAGATGTGAGCCCTGTAGACAGTGACGGTTACAACAGCACTGAGGAGAAAGGTAGGAGTTTAACTGAGCAAGGTTATGGTTACACCCATTAGCACTTGGTGTAACCTTCCACATAGGTCTGTTGTACACACATGCAGAATATTTGGACATTACACATAGGGTTTTGTTTCAGGTGAGAAGCACCGACTGCTGAGTCAAGTGGTCCGTCCTCAGGAAACTGCCCGCTCTCCTGCCCACTCCTTTACTGATGATAAACACAACCGCTGGAAGGATGATGACCGCCGGGGGGATAAAAAAGAAAGCCGTGTCCGTCACGAGGAGGTTGATTCCCGCGGTGAGAGAGGAGCAGGAAGAGGAGCAGAGCGACGTGGAGAACATGCTCCAGACATTTCTGCTACAGGCATTTCTGATTCTAAAAGGGGAAAAGAGCAGAGGGACCTCCCTACTGTCGCCCTCACTCCACCTCCTCCTCCTCCTCCTTCCATGGAGGACAGAGACTCTTTATCAGCCATTCATGAAGAGGGGAAGAAAAAGACTAAATCTCAGAAGAAAAATCTGAAGAAGAACCGTAAAGAGGAGGAATCTGGCGGAGGGGACCGTAGCAACCCTGAGCCCCCGACCTCCTCCTCTGTAGCTGAAGCCCCCCAGGCTCTGCTGTCACCTCGCAAGACAGCCAAGAAGAAAGCCTTAGAAAGGAAGCGCAAGCGCTCGCGAGGTCCTGAGTCAGATGTATCTGAGGATGACCTGGTCGCCCAGCATCCCCTCAGCAAGAGGCGACGAGGCCCACGTACACCTCCGCCAATCAACAAGGATGACCTTCCTTCCCAGAGGGCTTTAATGGCTGGACAGAGTTCTCTTCCTGCTAAAATAGATGCCAACTTCAGTGACTGGTCTGATGAGGATGTACCAGAGCGAGGCGAAACTACTTCTGCCTCCCTGCCATCCGACAGGCCTCCGGAGCGGCTGCTTCCCTCTGAACGTCCCCTTAGAAGGGGTGCACGTGGTGGTGGCCGGGACCGTACGGACCCCCCCATTGCCCCGCTGCTTCCTGACCCTCCAATGCTGATACAGTCTCTTCCTTTACAACCGTTACTGCCGCAACACATGCTGCGTAAACCACAGCAAGCAGACATGCAGCAGCAGCGCAGCAGTAGCATGGGAAGCAACCAAAGCCGTGCGTCTTCGAGAAGGCTACGCTCGCCCTCCAATGAGTCGGCCCACCTTGATGAAGGCCCACCGGGACTCAGGGCCCGTAGAGGACTCATGCAAGGTGGCAATTCTCGGGAGAGAGAGCGAGAGAGGGAACGGGACCGAGAGAGGGAACGAGAGCGGGAGAGAGAGAGGGACAGGGCCGCGGCCAGCGAACAGATGGGAGGAGAGAGGAAGTCGAGGATTGATCAGCTCCGGAGAGGAGAACCCAGTCGAAGTACGTCCTCAGGTGAGACTACTCCGAAATCTTGGATTTTTGAAGAATTTTTGTTAGTATTATTGTTAAAAATTATATTATTTTTATATTGCAAAGAAGTTCAATGGTGTGTGTTTAAGAAATACTACTACTACTACTAATCCTAATATGTTTTTAGTAGTTGTATTATTAGAATTTATTACTTCTTTAAGGAATTTCTGGTAAAAGTTTTTTTTTACTAGAGATTTTGGATGCAAGTGATCGTTGCCAGTAGCGTATTTTTCAGACTATAAGTCGCACCTGAGTATAAGTCGCATCAGTCCAAAAATACGTCATGATGAGAAAAAAAAAAAAACATATATAAGTCGCACTGGACTATAAGTCACATTTGTTTAGAACCAAGAACCAATAGAAAACATTACCGTCTACAGCCGCGAGAGGGCGCTCTATGTCTTCAGTGTAGACTACAGGAGCACTGAGCAGCATAGAGCGCCCTCTCGTGGCTGGAGACGATAATGTTTTCTCTTGGTTCATGTCAAATTAATTTTGATTAATAAGTCGCACCTGAATACAAGTCGCAGGACCAGCCAAGCTATGAAAAAAAAGTGCGATTAATAGTCTAGAAAATACGGTAATTTGGTATTAAAGCACACAAGTAACAAAGAAGTTCTCAAAATGCAATGTGAATGCAAAATTCAAAGTAAGTTTTGAATTCTCCATAATACATATGTAAACATGTATTGGCTTCCACAGACCGGCAGGACTCCCGGAGTCACAGTTCTCGTCGTAGTTCTCCAGAGTCTGAGCGTCAGGCTCGCTCCAGAGCCGGCTCCTACGACAGCCGCGAGCGGGAGCGGGATCGAGATCGTGATCCGTTGGATCGAGAGCGTGAGAGAAAAGATCAACGTCAGATGCAAAATCAACAAACCCAACAGCGAGACTGGGAACCAGAACCTCGTGAGTGGGGTGGGCGGGGCAGAGAGCCCCTCCTCCGTGGCAACCGCGAGCCAATTAGAGAGAGAGACTTGCGGGAGATGCGTGAAAGGGAACGACTCTTACCTGAAGGGTTGCTGGCACATGAGCGAATGGATCGTGAGCGTGGTGAAAGGGACCGTGAGCGTGAACGGGAAAGGATGCTTCCGTTTGACAGGGAACTAAAGACCAGATCTGAAACTAAGATGGAGAGAGGAGAGTATGAGCCTCTGTTACCCAGAGAAGCCCTCATGGGTGTAGAAAAGCCGGCCGACAACTCCCACCTGCAAGGGGAAGCATCTGAACCGAAAATGGATAGTCTTGATGGTAGGGTTTTTTCCTCAGCATTTCTCAAACTATTGCCTGATGTGTAAGAAAAATGTGTTTTTTTTATGTGTGCATTTGTTCTGTTTCTCAGAAGAGGAGGATGGAAAGGGTGATGATGCGCAGTCTGCGGTCTCAGATGGTGAGGAGTATGAGCCCATCAGTGATGATGAACTGGACGAGATTCTGGCTGATAGCCAAAAGAGGGACGAACAGCAAGATGATGAAAAGATTTCTGGTACATAACACCACTTAAAACAGGATCCCATGAAGACACATTTAAATCTGTGCAAAGTCAGTTCTTAGGATTGTTTCTAAACACATCATAAATTAAATTAAAATTAATTTAGCATTATAAATGCTAGAAATGCATTGCTGAAACGTTACAAAGACTGTGAACTTGTAGTACTTAATAGACTGTTAAAAACGGTCTTTCACAATTTTCGTGGTTTCACCATCACTGGTGGACACACCCACAGTGTTTTAGAGCTGAGAATACTTGATGCCTTATTTTATTTACTTGCCATTTTTTTTATAATACAAATCTGGCTGGGAGGTTAATAAAACATTTTTCTGTGGTGTGACAAACTCAGAACACATATTTAAGATCTCTTTACAAAGAATCTGTTGATTTGTGTTTTGCCCACTTGCTTTGGAAAAATATCCATCAGTCATACTAAATTGAAATCCTGATTTGGCTTGGTGTGCTTAAACTGCTTCTCAAAAAAGGCTGCGATGTAAATATAGAGTCAGATGTTGAAGATGGTGAAGCATGACTTCGTAAATACAGTGAACACCATCTCTGTGTGAACTATGAGTTTAATGCTTTTGTGAATGCGGCATGCAGCAGTAATGCTTTGCTTTCAAATTGGCAATATTTGCTAATCCATTTCACTAAATTTGTAATGACACAGATTTGTTAAGCTGTGGTCACTTAAACACAACCTTAAAGGTTAGTTTTATGTAAAAAAACAAAAAACGCTTGAGGATTTAATGTGAAGAAACTGTGAAGGAAAAACATACATATTGTAATTTTACTACTTTAAAGTAATTAATATACTTTAATATACTATATTATTTTCTTTTTCATTAAACATTCTTCTTTTTTTTAATTTAATAACAACGTGTACTGAGACACTGTCACAACTAAGTCATTGCAAAGACTTTTTATTGCTCCATACAAAAGCTATTAATTTGATTATTATTATTATTTTTATACTTTATCACAATGCAGCAGCTTAATGCATTTAATTTTAAAGTGTTCAAAGTTGTTCTGGGGGAGAATAACTCCTTACCCATCTAGAGGGGTTGAGGTCCACCCACCATTGTCTCAAAATTAATTTATTTTTTTTTCTCTGTGATTGCTGAAATGGATTGTTAAATCAGGTCAAAAAACCTTCAAATGCATGTGTCTGCAGTGACAAAGGCAGCATAAATGCATATGCCATATATGATATTTGCATGTTCTGTTTCAGGGCCTCTAGATGTGATTGATGTAGATTGGTCCAGTTTGATGCCCAAGCAAAAACAGGAGCCCAGAACTCCTGGGGCAGCTCTTCTCCGATTCACCCCAGGGGCTGTTTTGCTCCGAGCGGGAGTTTCCAGACGCTTAGCTGGGCCTCAGCTCCTTGCCAGAGTTAAAGAAGTGTGTTCCAGAGAGTTGGAAGACCCTAAAGGTAAACCTACCTTTGAAGGAATAATCCCATTTGAAAGTAACAGGTCACCCAAACAAGAAAAAATGCGCTTACCCTAGGGCCATCCCAAGTTATAGATGGGTTACTTCATTGGAGCAGATTTAGAGAAATGAGGCATTACAATGCTTACTTACGAATGGATCCTCTGCAGTGAATGGGTGCCATTAAAATGAGGGTCCGAACAGTTTGCACAAAAATCTGAAAATCCACAAAAAATCCACACAACTCCACTCCATCAATTAAATGTCTTGTGAAGTGAAAAGCTGTGTGTTTGTAAAAAAACATCCATCATTGAAACATTTCAACTCCAAACTGCTGCTCCTGGCTAAAATACGAGTCCTCTATACATAATATTGCTTTCTCCAGTGAATATATTGTCTCGTCTGAATCAGGAGAGACATTTGCACAGATCAAGCACCGTTTACAAAACAGTTAAAAACAAATATTTTGATAAAACAGGATGGGCTTTTTCATTGGAGGAAGCATCGTCATGGATTAAGGACTCGTAGTTTAGCCTGACACAATGGTTTGAAGTAAAAGCACCTTAATAATGGATTTGTTTCTTACAAGCTTCACACTTCCTTCATTAACTGATGGACTGGAGTCATGTGGATTTTGTTTTAATTGTAGACTGTATAAAAACATGGACGTCGTGTCCTCGACAGTGGTGACAGCAGCAGCAATTCACCTGTCATTTAAGTGACCACTCCCCTAATTATACAGAACTATAAGGCTTGATATAATGTAAACGGATGAGTTATTAAAAAATTCACCCCCCTCACAGTGGTAATGAAGGGCAAAATTTTCTATGTAAATCAAAACCACTTTTTGTAGCAGGCTGTAAATATATATATTTTTTTCTGCTGTGAAGTTGCCCATTTTAACATGTCCCTTTTTGAGCCAGTGTCTAGCAGCCAGTCAATCAATTGCACGTCACTTCCATGTTGGTTTCAAGAGAGAGTCTGGAAGGATGTTTTTATTCGCCGTTTTGATGGTCATTCTGATGGCACCCATTCACTGCAGAGGATCCATTGTTAAAAAAATATATATATTTATTTTTTCCCCATAAATTTCTAAGTTTCAAATTAGGCTCTACATACGTATGTTGCCTCGTAAAACAATTGTTGTTGTAATCAGTGTAGTTATACAAACATGGCTATTTAATGAGTGATTTTAATCTTATTTGGATCCATAGATGCTGATAAACTCTTAGAGCATGATCTGGGTGCTCTGAACATGGCTGCATACAACAGAAGAATGGAGAGGGCCAACCTACTGCGGAGCCAGGGCCCTTGCTGCAAGGCACTGTGTGCTCGCAGAGACATTGCCATACGTAGACAGCTCCTGAAAAATGACAAGGTGCTCTTTTGGTCTTTAATCACAGGCACTTTTTTTGGTATAACTTGGGCTTTCCGATACCGTATTAATTAGGAATGTAACGATTAACTGCAAACTGTTGGAAAATCGATTATAATATGTGATTATCCAAATCGGTTGAGATAAGCAAATCGCAATTTGTTCACGGGTAGGAGTTTATATGAATGCATGTCTGAGGGGAACTTACTGTCTTTAGACAAGTTTAGATGTTTGTTTTTTTTTTTTAATTGTTGCCTCTGTATAATGCATATTAAAGTTCATAAGTGCAGCGCTGCTTCGTTTACAGCCGAAACCAAGGTAACTCTTTAAGTGCCACCTGCTGGCAGAGAGTGAACCTGCGTCTCATTCAGCTCATCTGCTGTTTCATGCAGATATTTTTTTTATGTAAAGTTTTACAAAACTGAAGTCAAAACATTTTGTTTTTGCTTCAGAATTTCGAAATGATACAATCTAATTTAAATAAAAAAAACTGCTCATGTTGCGTGTATGCAGCATCTTTTTTTGGATCATGATATACATGCAGTTGATGCCTCCAATTGTAATAGGCAAGCACAGACAAAGCCTTATTTTGTTTATATAAAGAGCTTTGTTTTATTTGTATTATGTATTTGATTTGGGGCTTGTTTTAAAATGTAAGTTTAGTTTTGTTATTTACATTTACATTATATTTAAATTGTGTCTTTTAGCAGATGCTTTTACCCAAAGCGACCTACAAATGAGGACAGTAGAAGCAATCAAAACCAACAAAAAAGCAATAATATCAAGTGCAATGTTAGGATATTGTTCAGGTGTGTTTGATTAGGGTTGGAGCTAAATTCTGCAGGGACACAGGCCCTCCAGGATCAGCGTTCTCCACCGGTTTTAAGTGTTCATTTCTTAAAAACTTGTAACCCCAAGATTAGAGGTTCGAGTATCAGTATTGACAGGGATTGTCGTGAGGGGAGTAAACGGGTGTGTGTGTGTGTGTGTGTGTGTGTGTTCACTACTCTCTGCTGTGTGTCTGCACTTGGATGGGTTAAATGCAGAGCACAAATTCCAAGTATGGGACACTACATCACTTACACTTTAATCTAAGTATTTTTAATTTTTTTTGTTCTCCTTTAGTTTAATAAGCTAAGATGCACATGATTCAGTATTTGGTTTAATGCTTCTGAATTCCTTCTCGTGTAGGGCACAACCAAGCAGATCTACACCAGTGCTCCAGTGGTGGACAATGAACTTGTGCAACAGAGTTTACGTCTCTTTAAAAAGAAAATGGCTTCCAGCCTGTCCAGTGGACAGGAGAAGACTGATTCAGCCCAACAGCTTGGCACACTGGCAGAGCTGAGTGTCTCCTGATTGTGCTCAGTGGGTACAGTCTGAAAGTACTGATCTCAGATCACCCTCAACTCAATTATTTTCACACAATGAAACTGTTTAAGTCAGTGCTGATGGAGGATTGCTGTCCTAAATGTCAGAAGAACCACAGAACCATAGAGACTGGACATACTAGCCTGTGGAGATTTCACAACCTTGAACTTTGAATCAGAAGTGTGATAACAATGTACTGCATAAGAACTTTGTCATTTACATTTGTTTTAGAGAAGACTTTTGTAACGTTAGATGTGTGAACAATGTTTGTGGGATTATACAATGAGTACAGAATATGTGCATTAAAATTACTGTTTGTTATGTGCATTTAACTTCTGTTACCCTTGCTTTTCAGTTTTAAAACATTTGTGATCAGTCTCAGCAGTCTTGTTCTCAGTGATTTCCTTGTTTTATTAAAATATGATTCAAGAAGAAAAGGTGGTTTGTGTATTAACCTTGTTGCTTTAAAGCGGTATCTGTATTAAATTATAAAAAAAAAAAAAAAAAAATGAGACACAGGATGATGTTTTATTATACCCCTAGCCCTACTATGTATAAATAAGAAATTTCTGGGGAAAAATAATAATTCATTGGTAGTAAATATGCAAATGGTATTATTTAAGTATTGGTTGTATTTAAAAAAGGTGCTGCATGAGATATTCAAACAGCTCAAATTTAGAAAGCGCATAATTTTCACGATTTATGTATAATGCTTTCGTTGTCTTTCGCAGTGGAGTCCTCCGCTATCCCATCATGCTTTTCGTGATGGATGACGTGTCTGAGCGGAATCAGATGCTGCTACGCAGGCAGCAGCTTCGCTAGCGCGTAGATATCACCAATGTCTGAATTCTGACTCGCGCATCTACATTTCACGCATGTAAATACTTCTACCGAATCCTGAACTAGTCGGTCGAGGCAGAATGGCCGTTTTCCACGGTGTCCGTGTTGTATTTGTGTTGTTGTTTGTGAGCGGGTCGCTACGGGACGCGTTAAGTTTCTACCTCCCTGGTTTGGCCCCTGTGAGCTTCTGCGAGAAAGAAGAGGGCGAAAAAAACAACGACGTTCCAGACTGCAAGGTAAATATTCATATTAATACGCGTAATAAGTGATTTTCATTCAACTGTATAAGATGTGCAGTGTTTCTCTGTAGTGGGGTGTCTGCTGTGTGGTGCTAGCACGAAATGCTATTGCTGGGTGTCAGTTGTGGAGACGCTGTTGCACTGATAAAGATAACATTTGCAAATTCCGTTGCTTTCAAAAACTTTGTAACGTTATCATCATAATACTGTCTTTCATAGTCGATCTGTCTGTGAAGCTGGTGGAAGTGAAGTGATCATGTCTCTCTCTCAAGCTGGACTTTGACTGTAAAGAGAGTTCTCCTAAAATACTGTATTCAGTTACTCAGCCGATGTTGTTCCTTAACTGTGCCTTTATTACATAAATCATTAAAGGAGACATTCGGAATAATCATCAAATAAGTTTGTTTTGATAAGTACCTTCATATGCATGTTTATGAAGATAAGTGTTTCACGAATGAATTGAATAAATCCCATTAACTAGTTATACATTTTGTCAAGAAGTCACTTTCTTTGTAATACTTTTTTCAATTATGTAATGTAATCATGTGGTGTTTAATATGATCTATGTTTCTCTCTACGTGAGGTTGTTGATGACGCACACAAACAGCTCTTTATGTCCATATCCTCATGTGGGGGTCGGTCATTAAAATACTCCGTTAACAAGGGGGTTGTCAAATATACCTTGTTATGTTTTTATAATAATAACAATAATTGTAGTAGCTATGACATTTTAGTTGGGGACTGTGGTTCACATGTTGTTGTTTTTCTAAAAGTCTTTTATTCTAATAATTTATAAACATGTGTTGTGTAAAGATGCCCTCACATGAGTAATTGCATGTCAGAAAAGTTTATATGGAAGTATTTCAACATTGCCGTAACCTTTGCTTTTCTTTTTGTCAGTCAACCATCGAGCTGTTTGTGAACAGGCTGGATTCTGTGGAATCTGTTTTGCCCTATGAATACACCGCGTGAGTATGAATTATACTGTGTGTAATAGTAGCCTATTTAATCATTCAAATCTGTTTTTAGTTCTTTATCTTAGTTTTAATAATTTATTTAAAACATTTGTATTTTATTGCAGTTTTAGTAATTTGAGTGCTTCGATTAAACTTTTCTTAATTTATTACCCAAAGCAATGTTTTCATTTTCTTTTATTTTTTAATTGTGAGCTTTTCATCTAGTATAAATATATATTTAACCCTCTGGTTGTGTTCGGGTAACTTTGACCTGAATATGATTTTCTTTTTCCCAAAAATACTACCGTAGTTAATGTTCCCTCTCGAGAACGGTCTCTCGACATGGCGTTAACGCCTTGGGGACTCCCTTCCTTCCTAACCTACCTGAAATCCTATTGCACAACACCAGTGAATTTGCAACTCTCACTGACCAATGCCAGTCAAGACGGCAAATATGGGCGGGGCCTCGCCACTATATATTGTGCCGTGTTGGCGGCATAACCTCAGAATCTTCCTCTTTCAATTATCCTACGAGACAGCTGTTGAGAAGACGCAAGAAGACAGATTTCCCTCTTGGCGTTCCAGCATGTCGAAAGTTTGCACGCTGTGAACACCTACGAGTTCTGCATCCGTTGCCTGGGTCTCGCCCATGCGGAGGCAGCACTCAACAGGTCAGGCTGCCCACACTGCGAAGAATTCTCAGTGCGGGTGCTTAGGGCCCGGAAGAATATCGCCCTCGGTGATTTCTCTCGGCAATGTCCCACTGCCGCCAGCGAGCTGCTGGTGGGACGACAGCCGCACCTGGGCGACCACGCGGAATGGCGCAATTCACCTCCCCCCCGCTCTCCAATGTGCTTGGAGGAGGATCTTCAACCTGCCGCTGGAGCATTGGAGATTATTTCATTCGGTGCGGCGGGGGGCAACGATATCGACGAGGCGCTGTCCCAAACGACGTCCGAGAAGGACTGGGCCTGCTCTCCGGAGGAGTGCTCTAAAGTGGAGGGACACGCTGCATTCCAGGATGAACTCGTCCGGATTCTCACTAAGGCCGGGAGTGGTCTAGGCTTAGAGTGGGAATCCCCCGACAAACCAGCTAAGAGCAAGCTGGATTCTTGGTTCCTTTACTCGGGCCGTCGAGCTACTGCTCAGAGGAAACGAGCCCCATTCCTCCCAGACCTGCATGATGAGGTCGCTAAGGCGTGGGCTGTGCCCCAATCGGCTCGCGCTCACGCTGGTGGGTCAGAAATTTTCACCAAAGTCGATGGAGCGAAAGCCCGTGGATATACGCACATGGTTGTGCTCCACCAGCACCTGTGGCTTACTCTCACTGAGCTGAAAGATGCGGACAGGAGGGCGCTGCTCAACGCTCCTGTATCTCCATCTGGCCTATTTGGAGATGCAGTCGAGGCTATCGCGGAGCGTTTCTCAGAGGCACAGAAACGCTCTAGGGCGATGAGTCACTTCCTGCCGCGCTGGGCTGCAGCACAGCCTTCTGCGCGCAGTAGATCCTCATCTGCTTCCAACCGGCCGTCGAAGCGACCCCCCGCTGCTTCCACTGCATCAGCACCAGATCCTGAGCCGTCTGTTCACGCCGAAACCCCTTGGCAGAGGACACCGAAAGAAAGGCGTCACTGCTTCTAGAAAGGCGGGAACCGTCCCGGGGGAGCTCCTCCGTCGGATCAAAAACCTTGTTCCTGACAAGTGGGCGCGGAGGAGGAGAGCGCTGAGTGGCGGGCCCGCTGCAAAGCATCTGAGATATTCTTATGAAGTCCCCTTGGAGGTTGCAGGTGACTACGAAAATGTCTGTGTTTGTTCAAAATGCAATAAAGTCTGACTGAAAGACGCATATTTTCATATCCAGATCGTCCCTCGTCACAGGCGCTTTCTGAGATTTCCGTTCGAAGGCATAGCAAATCAGTTCATGGTGATGCCGTTTGGGCTAGGGCTTGCACCTCGTATGTTTACGAAATGTGTGGATGAAGCACTTTCCCCTCTGAGAGCGAGCGGAACGCGTATACTGAACTATTTGGACGATTGGCTGATCTTGGCACATTCAGAGGATGTGCTCAACAGCTACATACACGCTCTGTTACGTCACCTGGAGAGTTTGGGTCTCTGTGTGAATGTACAAAAAAAGCGTTACGCCCCACCCAAACAATCATGTATCTAGGGGTGCAGTTGGACTCGATAACAATGAGGGCGCGTCTGAGCCAGGAGCGCATACAAGATTTAATGTCCGCTCTGAACGCATTCAGACTGGGCCGTCCCGTAGCACTGAAGGAATATCAGAGGCTCTTGGGGCGGATGGCAGCGGCCGCGACGGTCTGTCACCTCGGTCTACTCTATATGCGCCCACTCCAGTTATGGCTGAAAACACTAGTACTGAGAAGGGCGTGGAAATTGGGCCATGCCCGCATTGTGGTCACTCGCAGGTGCTTAAGCGCGCTGAAACCATGGCAGAACTCCGACTTGTACCAGCGCGGCGTCCAGATGGGTCTGGTCACGCGGCGGAAAGTGGTCACGTCAGACGCGTCAACGACGGGCTGGGGAGCTCACTGCGATGGCTTACCGGCTTCGGGCCACTGGACGGAGTCAGGGAGAACATAGCACATAAATCGCCTCGAGCTGAGAGCGGTTTCTTTAGCCCTTCAGAGTTTTATGATGCAGGGGGCACCACGTGTTGATTCGCACAGACAACATGACGGTGGTATCGTACATAAACCGCCAGGGCGTAGTAAACTCGAAAGCCCTGTACAGTCAGGCAGCACGCCTTTTGCTGTGGGCCGATCATCATCTGCTCTCCATTTGAGCAGCGCAAGTTCCGGGATGCCTGAACAGTGGCGCGGATATGCTGTCAAGGAACGGGATTCCTCACGGAGAATGGAGACTGAACCCTGGTACAGTGAGGCTGATCTGGGAACAGTTTGGGAAAGCAGAGGTGGACCTGTTCGCGACAGAGGAGAACACGCATTGCCCTCTGTTCTTCTCGCTGTCGCGCTCTCCCCTGGGCCCTGCACTCACAACGCCGTGGCCGAATGCCCATCTGTATGCATTCCCCCCACTAAAGATTTTGTCACAAGTGCTGCACAAAATCAGAGAGGAGAAAGCGTCAGTGTTATTAGTCGATCCGTACTGGCCGAGCAGGCCTTGGTTTCCCGATCTTCTAGAAATACTAACAGCTCCCCCGTGGCCGATCCCGCTGAGAAGAGATCTCCTGTCTCAGGCAGATGGCTCGATATGGCACCCCAACCCAGAATGGTGGAAACTTCATGTGTGGATGGTGTGCGGGAACCGGTAAACCCGGGTTTGTTGTCTCACCGAGAAGTGGTGCGAATCGAATGGTCGAGACCCGGAAAGCTGCCCCGTGTCTGACATTCTGGATTTTCTGCAACAACGAATGGACTAGGGATGTGCAACAGTGATCGAGTACTCGAGTACTCGACCGCAACAGCGATGATCGATCATGTAAACGATGATCGAAATTATTATTATTTTTTTTTTTGATTGGTTATGGCACAACGTTGGGCGGTGCACTGATCTCTGATTGGTTAGCTTCCCACTTGATGCCTCAAAAGACGTAAGAAGACATAATAATGGCCTCAAAGTCACGTAGTGATGGCTGGCTTCCCTTTGAGAAGAACAATGAAAAAACAGTTCAGGGTAAGCTTTCACACAAATCTACAACAAATACAATGTGCTATCATCTAAAATTTGTACATAAAATATCTGGCGATAACAGAGCGGCAACTCAGACGAGCATTGAATCACTTACCGTAAGACCTAAATGCAATGCGGGCAGAACCGAGAAGACGACAAAGCTATTCGCTGAAATGGTGGTGAAAGATGTGCTGCCCATTAGTTTCAGGGACAGAGAAGGTTTACTTGTCCAGTGGTGCCTGGCTGTTCCTGCAACATCTGTTCCAGCGGAGTTAATTTATTCCACTAAATGTGAACAGGCTGTGCACTCGGCTCTCATCTGAGCACTTAGACCACCTTATCTTTTTGAATAGACATTTGAATGTTTCACCGGTCATGGTAAATATAATGTCCATTTTTTAAAATAATATTATTATTTTAGTTTTGAGTTTTAGACATAGTTAAAATATCTAGGCTATTTGGTCTCTGTTTTATACCTTATAATAGCCTTGTTTGGTTAAACTTGGTGAACTTTTTTTTTATCTTTTAAAAACTACGTTTCACCGCTCGATCAAAATATGCTGCTAAAGTTATACTGGAAGACAATAAAAAAAATGCGGTTGAATAAAGTAGCAAAAAAAGAAAAACTATCTTTGTGTGTTAATTTTTAAATCACAGACAAATAATGAAATGGTCTTTATAAAATAAAAATGCACTGGATATATTTGTAGCCTAATTACATTATATTTGTAGAGATGACAAATCAAAATTATTTGTTTGTCATAGTTTTTATCTTAAATATATTTTAAATCTCATTCAATTATTTAGCAATAATCAGTGATTTCCATACTGTTAAATAATATTTAAATATTTTGGTTGATCAGAAAGTGCAAATTGAATACAAAATATTAATTAAACATTAAAATACATAAAAAAAATAACGATAGTGACACTAATTTAGATTTATTGTACGTTTGTGTTTGTAAAGCACAATCCGATCGAGTTACACTTTCGGTCAAGTTCACATCTGCATCGGCAAATTTTATTCAGATAAAAGTTGCAAGAGCTAGTCTACGTCTGATTAATTAACATGAACAATTATGCTGAAATCGCTGCATATCATAGATTCGTTTCATGCTCATATAAGCAATGCCCGATAATGATATTGCTCTTAAATGTTTTATTTTTCTATTATTATTGATATTTTATTACTGATGTTATGATAATGCAGCCGAGCTTTTTTTCCGTCATATTTGTGGGCATAATTCAATTCATATGGCTTCGAAAACGCGCAGGTTTATGGAAATTAAAACTTAACTTAAAAATAAAACTTAATTACAACTATTACACTTAATAATGTAGATGAAAATATAGCACTTATCTGCCATACATTTATAATGAGAACTTTATAGGAATCTATAGTAAAATCTGTCCTTGCCCATCTTTCAGGGCGCTGTCATGAAAACGCATCAGCGGGAGCTCGCACGCACTCTCTCTCTCTGTCTAACGCATAACTTAACATCCTATTGTGCTGATACAAGTTGCAATGTTACGTCTGATATGTATCTCAGTTATCTGATTTATCAAAGGATGTGTCATAGAATTAGCTTCCGTTTATTGGTATACTCTTCACCTCAGGCAGATATTTCTTGCTCCTTTTTTATCATTATCATTATCTAACCTGTCCTAATCATGTGTTCATGTTTTCATAGACAGATTTTCATGTCAGATTTTTTTTTTCATTTTCATAACAATCTTCAGATTTTTTCATTATATACATTATGACCATGCCCCAAATAATCCCCACCCCCGATTAATCGATTAACCGTTTTTGAAACCTATCGATGATCGAAATGAAAAATTTCCCAAAAGGCCCATCCAAGACTAAAACCCTCCCACCCCCCTACAATGCCATCCTGGGATCTGGCTCTGGTGCTGGGAGCGCTAGCCCTTCCGCCATTCAAACCACTTCAGTCTGTCGGCTTGAAGGAGCTCACGCTTAAATCCGCGCTGCTGCTCGCCCTTGCTTCGTGCAATCGCGTGGGGGATTTGCAAGCGCTCTCTGTGAATGCGGACTGTATGCAGTTTGGACCAGGTGATTGTAACGTCACGCTCAAGCCAAAGTTTCGCTATGTGCCTAAATCGCTCTCAACACCATTTAGAGCGCAAGTGGTGGCTCTTTCTGCCTTCTCTCCAGAATCGGAGACTTCATTGGACGGCACCCCGGAGTCAGGTGTTGTGTCCGGTGAGGGCTTTACGACTCTGTCAACCGCGCGGCTGCGTTTCGGCAATCCGAGCAGCTGTTTGTATGCTTCGGAGGCAGCACCAGAGGACAGCCTGTCTCTAAACAACGGCTTTAATTGGTGACTTCCAGCCAATCATCAGAGGTTTTCTGCTCACCGTGTATATTACAATTAAAGGGATAGTTCATCCAGTTTACTCAACCTTATGTTGTTCCAAACCTGTATGCATTTCTTTATTTAGCAGAACACAAAATGTGGGTAAACATATGGTTTTATTACCATTGACTTCCACTGTATGCAAGAAGGAATCCTGTTGTGATATTTCTCAAAATATATTCATTTATGTTCCACAGAAGAAGTAATTCTTAAATTTTTTCTGAATTCCTCTGATGCATCAAAACAAAGATTTCTAGACATATGTAAGAATATTCTCACATAGAAGTTTTTAAGATGCTACTCAAGCATCATTGCTGCAAACTGCACCTGTCTTATGTTTTTTTTTTCAGTGATACAAAAAAACCTCTGTGGTCCATGTATGTTTGGGTTAAATTAAAGTAACAACTAAATTTATTTGAAAACCTTTGCGTTCTTTTAATGGCCACACACACGCACAGTTTAAAAATCTGTCATGTCACCTGATAAATTATTATTACCTTTTTGCTGAGCTTTTTGATTATGTCTGATTAATACTTGATTATTTGTATTCTTTCAGGTTTGATTTTTGTGCTGATGAGTCCGAGAAGCGTCCATCTGAGAACTTGGGTCAGGTGCTGTTTGGAGAAAGAATTGAGCTGTCCCCGTATAAGGTATATTACACGAGGTTCTTGTATGTCAGAGCTTGGCACTAGCAATGTCAAGGCCATGGGTTCAATCCCTTGGGAATCCATGGACTGATATAATGTATATCTGAAGAAGAGTAGTCAGCGAAAGTGAATGATAGGGACCATCAAACAAACAAACCTCAGTAGTTACTACAGAGACCCTGTTTCCACAAAATCCAACCACAGAGAATTTATAAAGCTAACATCCATGATATAAAACTTTAATCATAGACACCAATGCTAAAATGTCAAAAAAGAATGGTGTCATGATCAAAAAACCTGGACAGTTGAAGCACCAAGACGAACCTCAACCTCTGCCCAGGCCACGCAAATCACTTGAATATGATCAAACTACACTGGGCAGTTTTGGAGAGAAGAGTGAGATACAAATTGCCTCATCAAACAGCTCTGAAATAACTGGCAGATGTTCGGATAGACAACATTCATCTGTACATTCAAAAGTTGTATAAATGTATTTTAAGAAGGTCTGGAGCTGTATTAAAGGCAAATGGTGCTAAAACAACTTAATAATGAATGTTTTTCTTCTAGTTTTCCTTCAAGAAGAATTTGGAGTGCCAGAGTGTCTGTCTTAAATCTTACAACACAGAAAAAGCTGAGGAAAAAGCCAAGCTGGACTTTCTCAAGAAGGGAATGCTCCTCAATTACCAACACCACTGGTGAGGCAGTCTCTCAGTCTCTCTCTTGGCTGTAACACAGCACTACAATCAAGCATAGCATCTCATCACTCACTTGACTCTCTCAGGATCGTCGATAATATGCCGGTGACCTGGTGTTACGATGTGGAGGACAATCAGAAGTTCTGTAATCCAGGGTTCCCCATTGGTTGCTATGTCACTGATACGGGACGGGCCAAAGATGCCTGCGTAGTCAGCGTGAGTGACACTTACCAGCCTTTTCAAGGTCATACGAGGGTTCGGTTTAATGCAACTTGTTCAAGCAGTGGTCATTTTCATGCAGGCCGACTTCAATGACAAAGACACCTTCTACATCTTCAACCATGTGGACATCACCATTTTCTACCACGTGGTGGAGAACGAGGCGGCTGGTGCCAGACTGGTTGCAGCTAAATTAGAGCCCAAAAGGTATTTGAGGCTCTTTAATCAATTCTAATCGATAAAAAGGGTGCCATTTAGCTGATTAAGATTGAATTTAAAAAAGCAACAGTATATTTAAATATTTATTTGTCCAATTGAGCATATATTGGGTTTAATATGTTAATATTGATTGTTTCTTGTTTCTTTTTAAAGCTATAAATACACCGACATGGAGAAACCAGACTGCAAAGGACCTCCCATGAGTCTGAACAACAAGTTCAGTGGAGAAGTCAAGATTCCCTACACTTACTCCGTCAAGTTTGTGGTAAGTGATTAAGATACTTACATATCAGCCATAAAGGATTGGTTTATATTAAAATGAATATTCTGTCCTCATTTACTCACCCAAATGTCGTTTGAAACCCATTAGATTTTTGTTCATTTTTGGAACAGAAATTAAGATTCTTTATTAATCTCATAATTTCTGTGATTATTATTACCGTATTTTCCGGACTATAAGTCGCACTTTTTTCATAGTTTGGCTGGTCCTGCGACTTATAGTCAGGTGTGACTTATTTATCAAAATTAATTTGAGATGAACCAAGAGAAATGAACCAAGAGAAAACATTACCGTCTACTGCTCTATGCTTCGCAGTGCTTCTGTAGTCTACACTGAAGACATATAGCGCACTCTCGTGGCTGTAAACGGTAATGTTTTCTCTTGGTTCTAAATAAATGTGACTTATAGTCCAGTGCGACTTAGGTTTTTTTCCTTCATCATGACGTATTTTTGGACTGATGTGACTTAGGTGTGACTTATAGTCCGAAAAATACGGTATTATTATTTTTAATCTATTATCTTTTAAGTATAGACAGTCAACATTTTCAAGCTTCGAAAAGTACACTGTAAATGTAATCCATGAAAATCAAGCAGTTTAATACAAGTTTTTTGAACAGAGACGATCACTTTAGATTTTAATTTAGTTTTTTTGTTTTAATGTTCACATATAAACAACGAGTAGCGCATCATTATAGAGCACGTAAGCATTTTTGTTCTCATGCATCAAGTTTGAGCCTCCATTTAACATTAACATTTAATGTGCTCTGTGTACTGTATGTCTCTTATATGTTGAATGAAAAGCTAAATTAAATCTGTTCGTTTTAGAAAAAGATGTTGCTGCCAAGATTTGGATTAACTATTCAATTCATTTGGATTTTTTAAATATGTCTTAATAACATTTTAAAGCTTGAAAATTTTAATTTCTTAGACTTTCAATGTATGCACAGAAATGTTAAGAAAATATTAAAAGTGTTAAGTCACTTCCCCTTTACTTCTGTAGCACTTTATGCAATACAGATTGTGTCAATACAGCTTCACAGTGACTAACATGAAAATAGCAGAATCAGTTATGGAAACTGACACACGGCAGGTTACGTAATGTCTCGTTCCCTCCTCTCAGGGAACTAAGGTTACGTGAGAAACCGGAGACGTTCCCTTATCGAGTCGGTCTCTCGACATTACGTATGGGGAACAATAAAACCCCCGCTGTGTGGGAAATGCTGTCCGGCCTAGCTCGCATCGAGCCACAGAAGAGCATAAGCACTAGTTCTTACAGCGCATTAGCTCTAGGTTGGGTACCGGACCTGGTTGAAATGCCTCTTGACACAGAGCCAAATCAGCTCTTACACCATCGTAATCCAGTGCACCCAGATAAGCAACACTGGTGTGATATGGGGAAAATGCAGCAATATGTTGGTGCTTGGGAATACACTGCCGGCTTATAATGCGGGCATAATAAAGGGACCACATTAGATAGTGAATGAATAACTCAACCGCAGCTATTACTAAAATAAATGACGCTGTCTATATGACATGGCTAGTGCACGCGCCAGGCAAGGCGTGCCCATAGCCTAGTCCAATGACTGCTCAACTCCCTCCTCCTGCACTGACAGCACATGTAATGCGAACGAGGGAATGTCCAAATGATAGAATCTCACAAACGTGTTGCGAGACGACCAGCCCGCTGTGAAACAAATGTCCTGAATAGACATGCCTTTCGCCTAACCCCATGACGACGCCAAACTCCTTGTGGAGTGGGCGTGCACCCCGATTGGGCAGGCGGTTCCCTGGGAAGCATAAGCTAGTCACACAGCCTCCACTATCCAGTGTGATAGCCTCTGCTTCGACAGCGCACTGCCCTTCTTGGCACCCGCGTAGCAGACGAAAAGCTGCTCTGAAGTTCGAAACTGGCTAGTTCTGTTCACATATGCACGCAGGGCACGCACAGGGCACAAAGCGCACTTCTGAGACACTGAATTACTGTCCTCCTCGGGGCAAAATGCTTGAATTTTAACTATCTGAGCTCTGAACGGCGTTGAGAGTACTTTAGGCGAATAGCCGCGTTTGGGTAAAAGTCTGACCATACAAGCGTCCAGTCCAAACTGCATACACGTGCTGTACACTGACAGGGCATGCAAGTCTCCCGCTCGTTTCTCGCAAGCTAGCGCGAGCAGCAGCGCCGTCTTAAATGAAAGCACTTTAAGGTCGCTAAACTCGGCTGGTTCAAAAGGTGGGTCGGACAGCGCACTAAGCAATAACGACAGCTCCCAGACCGGCATCTGACGAAGGCGGGGTGGATTAAGCCACCTAGCTCCCCGAAGAAAGCTCGTTATCAGGGGGTGCCTCCCCGGCCACATAGACTTTCACTGTAGATGGGGTACTGCCAGCATCCAGACGTTCCTGTAGGAAGGTCAGAATAATAGAGATATCGCAACTCCTGGGGTCCTCATTTTTGACAACACACCAGTTAGCAAATACTTTCCACTTCAGAGTGTATAAATGCCTCGTCGAAGGGGCTCTAGCCTCTGCTATTGTCTGCAGCACTCGCTGATATGCTCCACGCTGATCTGCCACACATGCAGGTCCCAAAGCTCTGGGTTGGGATGCCATATGGTGCCCCTCGCCTGGGATAAGAGGTCCCTTCTCGGCAGGATCCACCACGGGGGAAGCCGCGCCATGTTCACCAGTTCCGGGAACCATGGCTGGTTGGGCCATTTGGGTGCTACCAGGATCAACGCACATCTCTCCTCCCTGATCTTTTGCAGCACCAGCAGCTTTAACTTGACTGGGGGAAAACCATACTTCTGTCCCTTGGGCCAGCGGTTCGACAGCGCATCTCCCCCCAGGGGACAGAAGTACCCTGTCCGTCCATAACAGCAGCTGTCTCGCTAATCCCTGCAGGGATCGCGAACGCAAACCTCCCTGGCGATTGATGTATGCCCCCACCGCTGTGTTGAACCGCTTCCATCTCCAAGCAGTTTATATGCCAGCGCGTCTGGTCCCGTCCACGTACCGAATGCTGGTCTGCCATCGCATAGGGCTCCCCAGCCTGACAGTGAAGCATCCGTAGTGACCACTACACGTCTGACCACTCTGCCCATAGCAGCACCCTGCTCGAATATGGTCGTGCCGAACCACGGCGACAGAGTCTCGAGAAATGAACGCATTATGATAAGGCGTTCCGTTCCCGTTCTCCACGCCCACGGCATCACTCGGCTCTGTAACCAGTGTTGAAGCGGTCTCATGTGTAACAAGCCCAGTCTGCAGATGGAGGCTGCGGTCGCCATCAGACCGAGCAACCTCTGAAATGTTCTTAAGGGGATAGCTCTGCCTTGAACGAAGAGGGCTAGTGTATTGTGAATCGACTGGATTCTCGGCTCTGACAGCTTTGCGATCATAGTGCGCGAGTCCAGTATCATACCCAGGAATGTGATATGTTGGCACGGCTGCAGTGTGCTCTTCTGAATGTTCACAGACAGCCCCAAACCTGTCAGATGGGCGAGTCTGTGTTTGTGTTCCTCGAGAGCGCTTCTCGACCGTGCGATGACTAACCAGTCGTCGAGATAGTTCAGTATGCGCTTTCCACTGAGCTTCAGGGGAGCGAGCGCTGTATTCATGCACATTGCATGCACGGGGAGCCAAAGCGAGCCCAAACGGCAACCCTTTGAACTGGTACGCCACACCCTCGAATGTAAAACGCAGGAAGCACCTGTGATGTGGGGCTATCTGGATGTGGAAGTAAGCATCCTTTAGATCCACTGCAATGAAGTAATCGTCAGGCTGAATGTGCTCGAGGATCTGCTTCACAGTTATCATCTTGAACGTGCATTTCACGAGCGCTTTGTTCAGTAATCTCAGGTCTAAGATGGGGTGCATACCTCCGTCCTTTTTCGGAACTAGAAAATAACGGCTGTAGAACCCGGAATTTCTCTGTTCCTCGGGCACTATCTCTACTGCTTGTTTGGCCAGGAGAGAGGATATTTCTGATCGTAGCAGCGGGGCGCTCTGTTCTGATACTTCTGTCATAATCACACCACTGAAGCGGGGTGGTCTGCGAGCGAACTGGAGCGTATAGCCGCATTTTATCGTGTTGATCACCCAATAAGATGCCACGGGGAGCGTCGCCCACACGCTCAGATGACTCAATACAGAGGGTATTAATGCATGCTGCAGCGGGGTTTGCGCACCAGCCACCGGGGAAGCATTGACCGCTATATGAATGGCAGGTTACTCGTTCGCAGCTTCTTGCATGGGAACATACATAGTCACATCCTCGGGTTTCCCCGAGCTTCCGCTTTGCGAAGCGTCTCTCGGAGGAGAGGCTTCGCTTATGTAGCGGGTAATAGTAGAGGGAGGAAGAAAGCTCTTTTGCTGAGGCATGTAATGCATGTTTATTAAAACAGAACACAGCGGTTTCATTATCACAACATTTACATCGTTGACGAACTCTGGGCAGGAACACGCCCTCTTCGCCGCGGGTCCGACGAACACGTCCCGCGCTCTCTTCCCCCTGGCACGAGCATCAGGAATGCTGCTCCTTCTTGCCCGCCGGGCGCCCTTGGCTGCTAGAGGCCGGTTTAGGACCAAAACGAGGCTTCCTGGGCTGCCTCTGGCGGAATAGTGGCTCTGTCTCACGACGCTCTGCCGCGCTCGGGAACGCGTGCCTGGTATTTCCCGCCTGGCCCTGTGCCGAAGAAGACCTGGACCTCGCTGCAGGGAGGGCTTGAGAGCGTTTCGGCAAAAGATGTTTCTCCGACAGAGATTCCACCGCGACACCGAAAAGACCGGTGGGGCTCACCGGTGCATCCAGGAACTGCCTCAGGACCACAAGGCTGCTCATATTGCGGCCGATTCCCTGCACTACCTTTTTAGGTAGATGCGTTTGGAAGACCTGCAGGATTGCCATCGTGTGGAGGGCAGATGCTGCATGTCCAGCCGATATGTACGCCTTGGCGGTGTATCCTAATTTCTCCCCCCCTTCCACCGTCATCAGCAGCTGGGTCCCCTGTGCATGGGCTCGGGGAGCGCCATGACCAGGTGAGTTCCTCGTGGACCTCAGAGAAAAAGGGCGCGGGTCTCTGCGGGGCTTCAGCCTGGCGGCCCGGGCTGAGGAAGGAACCGTCCATCCATCTCTTAGACGGCAGCTCCTTGGGGGCTGTCCACTCCAATTCCATATCTGCCACCGCCTCCGTGAGGATCGCCATAAGCTCGGCATCCAGCGAGGCGGCTTCAGACGGGACCTCGGACCATGCTCCCGGGTCTGAGGCATTAGTAGACATGGCTACGTTATCGTCATATCCAAACGAGACCATTTCCCGCGCTTCTGGTGGAGGGCGGCAACTGGCCTCAGAGTATGAGAGGGGATCTTCCACGTGAGGGTGGCGTGGGCGTTGGGCGTTGGGCTGACGCCAGTACCTCGACAGAATCCGTCGATGGAGCTGTCTGCAGTCTCCCGGTTCGCAGCTCGACGGCGGCGGACGGGGGAGAGGCAGGAGATACAGGGCCACCGTTACGGGTAACAGCAAGCCTTCCACGAAGGATCTTGATGGGAAGCTCCTCACAGGCACGACAACCCGATCCTTCGAATGCCACCTCTGCGTGAGCCCGACCCAGGCACAGCACACACTGCTCGTGTGCGTCTAGGAAATCAATGGGCCCACCACACATGCGGCAAAGAGACATTTTAATAGTAAAATTCACCGGAACACGAGAGGGGATAATTCTCCACAATTTTCCGCTCTGTATGCATGAATCCACGGCGAAACCAGACTCAAGTGAAGAAAAAAGATTCTGAGGTTTTTGGCACCCGCCGTCACCTATATTGATGGCTGTCAGCCAATCAGGTGAGGGCGAGGGCGCCATTGGCTATTTGCAAGCAAAAGAGTTATTCAATCAGACTTCATAATTTCGAGGAAATGGATTTCCCTATACGTAATGTCGAGAGACCGACTCGATAAGGGAACTTTTTTATTCTTTACATCACTCTTCCTCTTAATTTCAAAGTGAGAAGTGTTGTTCATACTGGCATCATGCCACGTTTTCTGTAAAGCAGTGGTTTCCTGCAGGGTATCTGCCCATTATTGTCTAATAAATGTAATTTACTTTTGTGGAAAATACCGTATTTCATGAACTCCATCCGAAGCAAAGCGAAAGCGTCATTGTTCATCCCATGCTAGATGCATGAAAAATTAAATTATCATTACATTTAAAATTAGCTTTTCAAATGCTTTGCAATCTATACTTCATAACTATGTACATATGTTAATTTGGGTTTATATTTATCTCTGTAAGAGATTGTAGCTCCCTAGTGTAAAGTGATTTATTATATCAATATTTCTGCAGAGTTCTTGGTTTTTATGTATAACTGCTGGTTTGGTGTTTGCAGGAGGACAAACAGATTCGCTGGGCCTCTAGATGGGATTATATTCTTGAGTCTATGCCACACACCAACATTCAGTGGTTCAGGTGAAGGCACATATCACACACTACACGCATCCTATTGCCCTGTTCTAAAAGACACACTCAAAGTGGACATGTATTCTTATAAACTCCTCCTTGGTGTGTACTATAGATGCATCCTTTGGAAAGCTCACATTGGTGTGGGCTTCACAGCAAACTACCCACTAGTGTGACAGAATTATGACCCATGTGAATATATATATATATATATATATATATATATATATATATATATATATATATATATATATATATATATATATATATATATATATATATCTGTTTACCATAGCTTCTAACACTTTATGAGCTAGCGGTTCCATCTAGTGGCTGTCTGCAGAAAACCCTCAGCCAGGGTCCAAAAGCACTTAACCAGTGGCAAATGCAAGAGTAAAAGACTTGCATAATGCTCATGGTCTGGTGTGTTCAGTGTCTTGGAATCTGCATTTGAAAACGCAACATGACAAACATCTTCCCAAATTAGAGAAATAATGAGAAGCATTTAAAAATCTGTTGTCAACTAAAGAGAAGCTTTAAGACCTCCCAGTGGTTTCCTGCCAAAATAAAACCTTTATATTTGACCATTTGAAAGTAAAAATGTTACTTATTATTAGTCATTTTCCTGTTGTTCTGTAATATTATATTAATCATATTATTATTCCTATTAAATATTTTTCAATTTTTTTATTTAAATTATATTCTTACAGTACTAGTTGTGGAAAAAGTAAATATTATTGCAGTAGTAATGTATTTATTTGTTTTAATTTTTACAAATACATATAAAGATAAATATATTTTGAGTAGTAGTTGTTATTGTTAAATACTATAGTATTACATTCATTTGTATAATATAAATAAAAAAATATATATATTTAAAATAATGATGTTGATTAATCATCTCCTCTCTAGTTTAGCTTTAATGTGGAGGACCCCTGACGTTACGTCACCAAAGCTGGATTGCAGGATTGAGTGTGTCATTTGGCCCAGGGTCCATATCCTAATAAACCTATGATGTAGTTGAGCAAATAAAACACACATGCTAAGACGTTCTGTTTTCTGCCTCCAGTATCATGAACTCTTTGGTCATCGTACTCTTCCTCTCGGGGATGGTTGCTATGATCATGCTCCGAACACTCCATAAAGACATCGCCCGATACAACCAGATGGACTCTGTGGTGAGTTCACCTCAGAAAGTGCATAATCCAGTTTGTTCTAAACATGTGACAAGCTTCATATTAAGGCCTTTAAAAACTGGTAAGACATAGTTTAATGTTTAGTTTCACATTAATTAAGTGGCGCGGCCCATCAGATGCTAGAGACCAGGCTAATTTTGTTCTCATTTATTGACATTTTTAGTTAAGTAATTTAACTTCCACTTGAAAAGCCTTATTTTAGTTTTTAGTTTGCAATGTCAGAATGAAATGTAATTTTTACCCTTTTTTGCCCATAATATAAAGGCTTACATGGTTACATTCAGTTTATTTGTTTTCATAGCCTTTAATATGTATTGTTTTGTTGGACAACATTGAACGGTTAGTCAAAAAGAAATATATATAGATATTTATAATACAGATTTAAATAGATTTATTTTGTATTCCAAATACAAAAATAAAAGTACAGAGACATGTACCGTATATTGCAAATTGGCCAAAAATGCAGAGAGATTTTTCTGTTTGTTTTTTTTTTGTTTTTTTTTTGTTTACATTTTTTCCCATATCGCCCATCTCTAAAACATAATAGACAATGTTTATGTTTGCATGTGTGTGAATGTGTGGCACTCAATGTGTTTGGTTTATAACTTAACAATGTGTGTTAATGTATGTCACTTATGTTTGTGGTCTGGGTCGTCTGCTGCCAACAGTGAGGGTCACACTGATGTGGAGAGACAAGTGCGGACACACACACACACACACACACACACACTTCAGCATTCAGAGATATATCTCTTTATATATCCTATATTTGGCCCCTCCCATCCAGGTTTTGGGGTCAAACAGGGTCAGGCGTGATGCATCTGTTGCTTTTACGTGCTCTCTCTTTTCTGTTTCACCATGGCCCCTCCTCGTCCTGGCAGATCAGACTCATTAAGGACAGACTGAGAGTGGCACAGTGTATATCACTGGTCTGAGCAGCAGCCGGCGTCCTTCCTTTGATCTCTGTTAGCTGTAATTGGGCTGTAGACCCAAACCCACGCCTGAACGGGGTTCTGTTAGCTCCTGCTATTGTTGAAGCCTGGCTTTTCCTCTCCATCTTTTCCAGGAGGATGCCCAGGAGGAATTTGGCTGGAAGCTTGTTCACGGAGATGTCTTCAGGCCTCCCAGGAAAGGCATGCTGCTGTCTGTGTTCCTGGGCTCTGGGACTCAGATCTTCATCATGACCTTTGTTACTCTCTGTAAGTGTATAGAGAGCTGAGCAATCGAGGAAAATTCAAGCCCTGATTGTTAGAAAAAGACCAATACCAGGTCAAAAAGTGGTTTTCTTAGTTTGCTTTAGAAATTTGTCTTTGCCATAAAAATTAAGATAAGTATACTACCATTGAAAAGGGGTCAGTAAAATTGCATTTATTTTTAAAGAACGTAGTGTTTTGACTGGTGTAATGAGTGCTGAAAATTCAGCTTTGAATTCCTTACACACAGAAATTCACATAGAAAATTGTATTCTTTTAAATTGTAAAAATATTTCACAATATAATTTTTTTACTGTATATTTGATCTAATTGTTCCTTGGTAAATAGAAGAGACCTTTCAACCACATAAAAAAATCTTATCAACCTCATACTTTTAATCTGTAGTAAAAAAATTGACAAACTGCAGGCATAAAAACTATTTAAAAATAGCAGTGTTAAAAACCTAACAATGTCTTGTGATCATTAAATTGTCGAGAAAGAAAACACTGAGAATAAAAAAATAAAATAATCAAGACATTTTTATCAAATGCGATTTGACCAATGTAGTCAGATTTTTTGACAAATTTATAATATATGATTAAAAATGTTACGAAAGTTACTACATAGAAATTTTTTTACTTTGTGATGGCTGATACAATGTATGAACCTGGACAGTTTTAAAAGTTCGTTTGGAGCTCTGCCTCTGTTACATTTGCTGCATCATCTAAATTATGATATAAAGAATTTTGTTGAATGTTTGATTGACATTACGTCAAAATTTTGAATTCTTGCAACCCTGAACTTGACATGTTTTCCCCCGTAGTTTTTGCCTGTTTGGGCTTCCTGTCACCTGCCAATCGTGGGGCTCTGATGACGTGTGCAGTGGTGTTGTGGGTGCTCCTGGGTACTCCAGCTGGTTATGTGGCTGCCCGCTACTACAAATGTAAGTCCGCAGCAAAGGATTGACCTTTGATCTCTGATCCTCCCTCCATTAGGGCTGTCTGCTGTTCGTTAGATTGAATTAGTGTCAGAGGAGCCATTTACATGAACAGGCAGGCCGACCCACCCCTGCTGCTTTTTAGCTTTACTTGTGTTGTACAGCTCGTGCAGAATACAATGAGAGCTTACTCTTCTGCTTACTATGATATCAGATGTAGATCCATCTGCTGAGCTGTTTTAACATCATTCATATGACACATTTAGTTGCCCCCTTTGATCTTCTCTCAGTTTTTCCTCTCCTATTAGAAACTGAATCATGGACACACAGGAATTTACATTCAATCGTTACAACAGCCATTTCTGGTAACACTGTACAATAAGGTGTAAGGGAAACAGGTCAATTTAGCTCAAAGGGAATCTTTTTTTAAATCAAGATTTTAAAGGGAATTTGAACAGAATCACTGTTTCACGGCTGATCACTGAGACGCCCTGCGAATTCACTGAACGAGCCGTTTAACATCAAATCTGCGCTGGATATTAATATCCAAAGTATAGTAAAAACACTATCAATTAGTACAGTAACAAGATCGGCAGTTTAAGAAATTAACTTATAAGCACAAAACAAAAGATCCTTCTCTTTTCAATATGAATAAGGCTTTATTAGATAAATCTAAGACATATAAACTAATCTAACACATAAACGCAACATTTGTACCAGGAACTTTTTTTCCCAGGAACTTTTTTCCCCCCAGACCTGTTGCTTTCTGCGTTTCCACCATGGTGTAAAGTACCGGGTAGATTAGGCAAATAGACTGGTGACGTAGGTCTGCGCGTTTCTCAATACAAAGTACCGCTGATAAAAAAAAAAAAAAAAGGTACGCTGATTTTGGACGTGCATCATCGGTAGTTAGTTCTGACTTCGTGCATTCGACTGGGGAGTGTGATGTCAGCGACGATGCGAATCCTGTAATTTTTCTCTCTGTATATTTACAATAAAACGAAATAGGATATAAAATACCACTGCCTCCTTTGGTTTTCATATTAGCGTAATAACAGCTGCAGAAATTTACTTAGTTCAGGGATATGTGTATATGCTGCCATTACAATGAAACGAAATATTATATAAATTTGCCTTTTTTATTTTCATTTAAACATATAGATAAATTGAAAACAGACCAAATATAACCTGTTAGGTTTACCCCGCAGCTGAATTATGTTATGTTTAACCACTAAAGAGACATCAGAGCCAGCGGCACATATCAGAAGGTCTAGCCGAGGTAAGGCTGCTCTCTGCGGATACATGAGGACTGAGCTCCCGCTGATCGTGTGGAGCTCACCGTCTACGAGATTGGCGAAACACATTTTTAAATAAGCGCTGTCTTTATAAATAAACCATAGGTTTGAGTTTTAAACAACTACATTCTCGCCTGAAATACTTTTAAAATTACATTTCATGACACAATAACAGTAATATTTGAAAATGATCCGAATAAATGGTGTTTGAACTCAACCAATGCTGCGTGAACTCAACCAATCAGAATGTTTAGCGCCAAAGTCCCGCCCCCGAAAGTTCCGGAACTTTGAAAAAGTACCACCTCGCCAGCAGGGACTTTCTGAGGGGAATTTTTTTTACCCGGAACTTTATTTAGTTCCTGGTTCCTGCGGTGGAAACACACCAAGTACCAGGCCAAAGTCCCTAGTTCCTGGGTAAAGTTCCTGCGGTGGAAACGCGGCTTAAGTAGCAGCAGACATGCAGGCTGAAGCACGCTGGAACAGCGCTCAAAGAACAGTTATGACTAACAGCATGGCTAAAAGCTAAAGCTAGGAAGCAAAGCTACAAGCTAAAAGCAGGCATGACTAATAGCAGAAGCTAAGAAGCATAGCTAAAACTAAAAGCAAGATTTTATGGTGTCCTAAGTATTTAAATTGGCCTGTTGGCCACATCTCAAATGTTGTCTTGACCAATCAGATATTGTCTTGGCTCGGGGGCATCATAAATCATATGTTATCTTATCAAGCATGTGGTCCGAATTTTCCCTCTCTTGCAGCGTCTAATTTTGGACATGATTCCTATAACAAGAATATGATACATTTGACAAATAACTGATGGTCATGACTGTTTCGACTCTTTAATTTGTCTGGTTCGAGTCAGATCAGCTACAAAAGTGTCATTTGTTAACATTACTTAATGTATTAACTAACATGAATTAACAATGAACTACATTTGTTACAGTATTTTTTCATCTTTGTTAATGTTAAAGATTTACTTATACATTTTTTTGTTCATGTTAGTTCACAGTGCATTAACTAATGTTAACAAATACAACTTTTGATTTTAATAATGTAATAGTAACTTTTGAAATTAACACTAGCTAAGATTGATAAATGCTGTAGGTAGAGTTTTGTCCATGTTAACCAATTCAGGTAACTGTTAATTCATGAATTTTATTGTAAAGTGTTACCCAATTCTTTTTTTTTTTTGTCCGTCAACCACACAAACTTGATGCATAGGAGTAGTAAGTTCTAGGAAGTATCCCAGTAACTCAGGACTTCTGTGTTTCTCATTGCTTGGCTCATGTGAAATGTGAAAATGAGTTTCCTTAGCTTTAGGAGCCACTGGAAAGTAGTGGTGGAAATTGATTCATTCAAGATATTTGTTCATGTTCAGTTCGTTTTTTTAAATGTTTGCATCTAGATAACGAAAGAAATGAAATATAATTATTTTTGAAATGAAAAGAATGTAAATGAATTTAATTCTATCAACTGCTTTAAAGTCAGAAATAAAGAACAAGAAAATATATGTCTGTAGAGGCTGAAGTACTGATGCATTACAACTGTATTACTTTAACTGCAGTTTCTCTTTTTAATTTAATATTCGTTTTGTGATCCTTGTTGAAATGTGAGGTGAACTGGTCTCTCTCTCATTCCAGCCTTCGGTGGGGAGAAGTGGAAGACCAATGTTCTGCTGACAGCATTTCTTTGTCCAGGGTTGGTAAATGGAGCAATACATCATTTCTTTGAATTGAAATTTCATTTCATTAAGCAGTTAAATGTTACAGTTAGTGGAAGATTTGGGCCATTTTGCCCTTGCCCAAGTCTTGTGATTGATCGTTGATTTGTAGCTTAAATATGACTTGTTGTGAATAATAACTATAAAAATAATAAATTAATAATGCATGTTTTTTTTTCAGGGTGGTGTTTGCAGATTTTTTCGTAATGAATCTGATTTTGTGGGGTGAGGGTTCATCAGCTGCCATGCCCTTTGGTACTCTGGTGGCCATCCTGGCTCTGTGGTTCTGTGTCTCAGTGCCCCTCACCTTTATTGGAGCATACTTTGGTTTTAAGAAGACCGTAAGCTTTCTTTACTTTCAAATTGTTTCCCAAGAGCCTTTTTTAAAACTTCATTGTGTTTGGTGTCAAATAATCCAATTATACCTGTTTCTCTTTCTTATAGTTTAATATGTTTGTAAATTTGGTTCTATTTCAGGGCATTGAACATCCTGTGCGGACCAATCAGATCCCCAGACAGATTCCAGAGCAGTCCTTCTACACCAAACCTCTTCCTGGCATTGTCATGGGTGGAATCCTGCCATTCGGCTGCATCTTCATCCAGCTGTTCTTCATCCTCAACAGCATTTGGTTAGTGCTGATGATTAACGGTTGCCATGATTCCCATTGACCTATCAGTAAGCCCCTCCCCTCAAATTCAGATGAGCCAATAGAAGTTGAGTATCAGTTGCATGGGAAGCGGAACTCTGACATCAGTAGGTTTCAGCGTCATAGAGAAACACTGGAAGATCTGAAGCTTTCATCGGTTTAATGGAGTTTATGCTACGAAAATGGGAAAACTATGTGCCTGTGGTACTTGTAACACTAATTCCAGGTATCCTGAGAGGATGGGCAATGTAATTAATTTTATTCCATTTCCTAAATCCATCCAAAACGGAGCAAAATGTCCCTAAGCATTCAACCCTAATCACAATGAAGATGAAAATGTTCATTTTCTGGTTGGCATACTCATTTAAGTTGCACTTTTCTTCTGCTCAAGCAGAACGTTAATGTCATCTTCTGCTTCGGCAACGTGTCTCTGGCTAAAACTAACTTATGTTAGCATTAAAGTTACTGAGTCTATTCTAACAAACAAACCAGAACAGTGAACTGTTCCATGCAGTGAAAGTCAAAAACACATAAATGAAACTGTCATTGTGAGACAGTGAGGAACTCCGTTTGTTTGTCCGAGTGACCAACAGTATTTAAGGGGGCAGGGCTTACCGATAGGTCAATTCCAGTGTTTACAAAACACTGATTCCGTGAGTCCTGAAAAAGTCTTCAATTTAGTTGTATCAAAGGCCATAAAAAGTCTCGAGCCTTAATTATGATTTCAAGAGGTCTTAAATTAGGGGACAAGAATTGGGATATGGCTGAATGTGACGATTAAATTTCGAAGGCGATTAATTTATTAAATCATTATGAGTGCTGGTCGTTTCAAAGTCTGTGCTGCTTTATGTTCTGCTCTGTGGAGTGAATGAACAGCGCTCTCTTCCACCCTCAACACACATGGCTGAAGTGCCCTTGAGCAAGGAACTGAACCCCCAGTTGCTCCCCGGGCGCTGGATTTAAAGCTGCCCACTGCTCCGGGTGTGTGTTCACTTCTCACTGATGTGTGTGTGCACTTGGATGGGTTAAATGCAGAGCACCAATTCAGAGTAACCATACTTGGCAAATGACATGACTTTAACTTTCAAGCGACCGTTCAAAAATTCAAAAATCTTTTATTATTGAAAAACAATGTTTATCAAAAAAATTTCTTAAGCTACATTTAATTTTGCAGGTCTTTAAAAATGTCTTAAACTCTTAAATTTGAGCTTTAAAATCCTGTAGAAACCCTGCAAAAGCAAATTCCAAAGTTCAGGTTTAGGGTTCAGATCAAAATAAAATCCAATCTCCTTTAAAACACTTCCAGTTTTATTGAAATATTGTGTAAACTGTTGATATTGCAGGTCTCATCAGATGTACTATATGTTCGGCTTCCTCTTCCTGGTCTTTATCATCCTGGTCATCACTTGTTCTGAGGCCACCATCCTGCTGTGCTACTTCCACCTGTGTGCTGAGGTAAGAGTTCACACAGCATACACATGTGACGATATGCATATTTTGGACAATCGAGTCTTTTTATTTTTTATTAATTCGTTTTGTGTATATACTGTCTCAGGACTATCACTGGCAGTGGCGCTCCTTCCTCACCAGCGGATTCACAGCTGTTTATTTCCTGGTCTATGCCATCCATTACTTCTTCTCTAAACTGCAGATCAGTGGGCTCGCCAGCACCATTCTTTACTTCGGCTACACCATGATCATGGCACTCATCTTCTTCCTCTTCACAGGTTTGTGTGTGTGTAGAGTTAAAGTGACAGACAGCTCACACACAAGGCATTTTCAAAACAAACAAACAATTCATGCGACCAAATTGAGTGAAAATTTGTGAAAATCCTAATCACATGGATTCCTATTAGATTGACTGAAATATGGTTCAGTTTGTATCTTGATTTTGACTTTGTTAGAGTTGGAGTATTTGAATATATTAATAATAATGTATACATTTTAAATACATTTAAGTATTGGTGCACCAATCGTTATTTTTAATAACTGATTCAGATTATGTTTGATTGTGGGCCAATTCTGATAATGGTTGCTGATTTTCTTTAATCCTTTTTAATATTTTTCTTTAGTCAAGAGACAAGTTAGAGTAAGAGAGTAGATAAACAAGATGCTTATTTGCTGTTACAGGCCAAACTGGGCTTGAAAAAATATCTGTAGCCACTTCTGCACAAACAGTGCTTTGAGTTTTATATATTCATTTATTTAATAAACTGACGGACATAATGGTCTGTAAAATTGTAACATTTTAGTAATCTATAGTGTATTTTTGCCTCTAGGTACAATTGGATTCTTTGCCTGCTTTTGGTTTGTCACCAAGATCTACAGCGTGGTCAAAGTGGATTAAATAAAAGCAATCTCTGATTGACTGAACTCTTCTCCGCCCAATGTGAGATCCCAGAGAGGGACCTGAGCGCTGGTTAACTTGGAGTTACCACAGCAACTCTGCTTTACATCAACAACTCTGAATCAACAAATTCCAGTTACTTTGCTGTGTGTGTGTGTGTGTGTGTGTGCATGCATTAGTAGTGCATATTCAACCATCTGAAAAAAATCAACACATCTGCTTCTTGAGTTGGAATGGAATACAGCAAATGTGCAGATTGGTCACTGCGACTCACAAAAGTAATTAAGATTTGGAGTTTTCCCTTGTAAATATTACTTACTTTTTTTTCTTTTGCTAACATTTAAATTAAAGGTTAATGCATACATTTCAAATAAACTATCTCCAGCTACTGAATCTTCACTGTGTCAGAAGTAGGATTTTGTAAATAGCATTTTTTCTTTAAATGCATCAAAAAAGAAACTAGAGATTAAAAATGGAAAGACTTCGTTGTGAGTTGCTTTAAGAGTGAGGCTGTGTGAAATTTCTCTCCATGTTGATACTGTAAAAATGCTTGTTTATTATTGTGTATAACCAGTGGGGGGGGGGGGTCTATTTAACTGTTAGGTTTTTTTTTTTTCTTGTTTCCGTTCATGCCTCAACACATTGTGTGCCTCGTTATCACAGGAAAATCAAGAACCTTTTTTTCTTTTCTTTTTTTTTAGAACAGGTTTGTGAAAATATGAAGTTCCCCATACATACACAGGTGCACTGCAGCGAAATGATTTTCTTTGTATATATGCATAGCATTTAAATGTGTCCATAAACTAAAATCTTGGATAGCCACTCAGTTTTGATTTTGACTTCTCTGATTTTGAGGTAATGAGATTACAAGAAAACCATAAAAATATATTAGAAATTAAATCTCATTGTCTCCAAAAATGTTGTTTGTTTTAATGTACGATGTTGTTCCCTGCTGATAAATCCTCCTCTGTGTTTTGTAACGCAGAGAGGGTGACCACTTGTGCTCTAAAAGGTGTGGAGAGCACCTTTGGCACATAGCCATGCCTCGGTTTCAGGACGACCCTCGAGTCGTTAGGCCCGAATTCTAGGCAATTAGGGCTTATCGAGAGTGCTTGTAAATCGCCCACACGCTTAACAGACGCTAGTGCCAACAGCAGAGCGGTCTTTAGCGACAGGGCCTTAAGGCCTATGGACTGTAGCGGTTCAAAGGGGGCCCCCTTCAGGGCTCTAAGCACCGTGGGCAGGTCCCAAGAAGGGACGGTGGGAGGGCAAGGCGGAAGAAGCCGTCTGGCACCTCTCATAAATCGGACGACTAAGTCGTTTCTGCCCACCGACTGGCCTGCTATAAGGGCGTGTGACGCCGCTATAGTTGCTACACAGACCTTGAGCGTGGAGGGGGATCGTCCCTTCTCCAAGAGCTCTTGCAAAAATGACAGTATCACTGATACGTCACAAGAGGTCGGGTTTTCACCATGGTCTGAGCACAATGTGGAGAGAACAGACCATTTGGAGGCATAGAGACGTCGTGTAGACGGAGCTCTAGCCTGTGAAATTGTGTCTAGCACACGCTCAGGGAGTCCCGCGGGCTCCCGTCGAGCGACCAAAGGTGCAGAGACCACCTCTCTGGGTGTGGATGCCAAATCATCCCATCCGCCTGAGAAAGGAGGTCCTGTCTCAGGGGAACGGGCCATGGGGCCGCAGTCAGCATCTGCAACAGGTCGGCTATCCAGTGCTGATTTTCCCAGAATGGGGCTACAAGCAGAACCCTGCATCTCTGGTCCCTGACCCACCTGATTACTTGGGGAATCAGAGGAACCGGAGGAAAAGCATAAAGACAACGGTTGGGACAGTCCTGGCACAACGCGTCCTCGATCTAGGAAAAATATGTTGGCCATTGAGAGTTGTCTTTTGAGGCAAAGAGGTCTATTTACGCTCTGCCAAAGACCTCCCATATCTTCTGAACCGTCTGCGGGTGGAGTCTCCACTCTTCTGAAGAGACTCCACTTCTTGACAGCATATCCGCGCCCTTGTTCAGCTTGCCTGGAAGATGCACTGCTCTCAGGGACCCCAAATTGCTTTGGGTCCATTCCAGCAGTCGCGACGTTAGTCTGAAGAGACTCGTCGATGACAGCCCACCTTGGTGATTTATGTAAGAGACCACCGTCATGCTGTCCGATCTGACCAGCACGTGGTGGCTCTTTAGCTCTGACAGGAAGCTCTGGCAGGCTCGTTGAACTGCAATCATCTCGAGGCAGTTGATGTGAAGCCTGCTCTCCTCTTTCGACCATTGGCCGAAAGCGGGTTTCCCTTCGCACAGCGCGCCCCAACCCTTGTTGGACGCGTCTGTGGAGATCACTTTCCTCCTGCAAACCATACCAAGTGGAGCACCCCGTTCCATCCATTGCATGTTCCTCCAAGGGGTCAGGGCTGAAATACAGTCCTGACTCACCTTGATATTCAAGCATCCGTGACGCCATGCATGAGGTGGAACACGTGGTTTCAGCCAATATTGGAGGGGGCGCATAAGTAGCAGCCCGAGCTCCAGCACCGGTAATGCCGCCGCCATAAGACCCAGCAGCTTCTGGAATGTCTTTAGGGGTCGAGAAGCACCTATTTTGAAAGGGGCCTCAAGTCGCTGTAGAGCCGCAGCGTGCTCCTTCACCATTGTTGCCCTCATAGTCACTGAGTCTAACACTGTTCCCAGAAACGATATCCATCAGCTTGGGGACAGTGAGCTCTTGACAAAATTCACCCTGAGCCCCAGGCATTCCAGATGGCTGAGGAGCATAGTTCTGTAACCCAATGCCTCCCCCTCTGACTGAGCCAGAACTAGCCAGTCGTCGAGGTAATTGAGAATGCGGATTCCCTTCTGCCTGAGAGGGGAGAGAGCCGCATCCATGCACTTTGTGAACGTGCGAGGCGCCAGAGACAGCCCAAAGGGGAGGACCTTGTATTGGTAAGCCACGCCCTCGAAGGCAAATGTGAAAGTAAGCGTCTTTCAGATCCAGCAAAAAAAAAACAATCCCCTGAGCGTATTTGCGAGAGGATTTGTTTCAATGTGATCATTCTGAAGCGCCGTCTAATGAGGGCACGGTTCAGATGTCTTAAATCGAGGATGGGGCGCAGCCCGCCATCCTTCTTGGGATCTAGAAAGTAACGGCTGTAAAACCCTGAGTCGCGGTGTGCTGGGGGAATGATTACTATAGCTCCCTTCACCAGCAGATTTTCCACTTCGGCACGAAGAACGTGAGCGTTCTCGTTGTGCACCGAAGTGGTGACCGCCCCGCGAAAGCGTGGTGGCTGTCGTGTGAACTGAAAGGAATAGCCGTGTTTTATTATTCCCATGACCCAATCTGATACCCCGGGAATGGCTTGCCATTGTGAGGCCCGGATGGACAGAGGTTGTATTAACTCGAGTGATTGACTGCCGTGGGGGGACATAGCACTCGTGAGTGTTGTGTGAGGAAAACTGCTCTTTTTGTGAAGGAGTGTGTTTTTTATTTTTTGCACTATAACAGCGCTTTGCTGTCTGGGCGCTTACAAGGGCCCATTGTTTGCAGCAGGAACAACTTCGTCGACATCTGGAGATGGACGGTAGAATACACGGGGCAGTTTGGGGGGTGGTCCGGCTGTGGCGAGACTTAGCCCCCTCCTCTTTCTTTCCTGTTGATCAGGATGACGGCGGCGGCGCAGGGTCCAGCACTATCTTGGGCTGGGGTCCCATGCGCTTGAAACTGATACCGTCTGGTGGCCGAGCGAGAACGGTGTCGAGGCTCGGGTTTCACCGGCTGGGCTGCGGTGGTAGCAGCGGGCGCTTGCTTAGGAGGCTGACGAGTCAGTACCTGTCTGGGGCGACTGGCAGCAGCAGATGAAGCGCGCTTCGGCAAGAAGTGTCGCATTGCCTGTGACGACTTCTGCGCCTCTGTGAAACGCTCGGCGAATCCCTCTATCGCCGGACCAAAGAGGCCACTGGGGGAGATGGGTGCGTCTAGGAACTGGGCTCTGTCAGCATCCTTGATCTCCATAAGGTTAAGCCATAAGTGGCGCTCCAGGACGACCAGGTTAGCCATCGTGCGCCCAATGGCCTGGGCAGTGCTCTTGGTAGCACGCAGCGCCAAGTCTGTTGCACTTCTCAGCTCCCTGAGCGTGGCGACATCTGGGCCAGACTCGTCGGCGGCGGCGAGAAGTTTGGCCTGGAAGACTTGGAGCACCGCCATAGAGTGGAGCGCCGCGGCTGCATGCCCTGCTGATGAGTAGGCACGCCCAGCGAGCGCCGACGTCGTACGGCAGGGTTTGGACGGATGGTTGGCTTTGGCTTTCCATCCAATAGCTGCTGGCGGGCAGAGATGCACGGCCACAGACTCGTCCAGCGGCGGCAGCCGTTTGTATCCTCTTTCTTCAGCGCCGTCAATTGAGGTGAGGGCGGATGAAGATGAAGTACGCAGGTGCGCTGAGTAGGGGGCGCGCCACGATTTAGTGAGCTCGTCGTGGACCTCCGGGAAGAACGGAGCAGTTCGCTGACGAGGGGCTTGCTGGCACCCCGGCAGAAACCATTCATCCAGACGGCTACGGACTGGTTCCTCTGGAGGAGACCAATCCAGACCCAGCTCATCCACTGCCCTGGAGAGAACGCGGAAAAAGGGAGGGCGCGAGGAGCGAGATCGCTCTCTGAAAAGAAAAATGAGAACATGAATTCCCCGCGAGTGCTGTGTCAGCGTGGGGTTTCCCCAAGCACGCGACACACTCGCTGTGCCCGTCATCAGCTGCAATGACGAGACAGAAAGGCTTAGAAAGGCTCTTTTAGAGAGATTTGCTCTTTGTTTCTCTCTCTCTCTCTCTCTCACCGGATGGCGGCAGGGAAGCGAAGAATCTGCAGTGCGGACCGGCAGTCACGTTCCAGTGCGAGGCGTGTCAACGGCGAGCAGTTCAGCGGAGATCAGGGAAGCGATGTGACGTCGTCGCTGAAGGAGAAATAATCTGAATTCCTGTGGCGAAACGGCCAATATATAGCCAGATTCCCCGCCCATTTCGGCGGGCCCAGTTCGTGCAGCACCACTATCAAGCCATTGGTTTGTTTTAATAACACTGCACGATCCAATGGCTGTGCAGTTTCACTGCGTGATTGAATAAGGCTTCAGTTCAGGAGAAAAAAGGGTTTTTTCCCATATACGCAGTACGAGTGAAGTATTGAAATGGAACCAGGTGTTCCTCCAATTGTTTTTTAACCGTTGGATTTTTTTTCGTGCTATCAGTAAGTGGCGACATGTGACTGCGTCCAAAACTGCATACTCTCTTATTAGGTACTTAATTTCAGTACTTAAGGGGTTAGTTCACCTAAAAATGAAAATTCGGCTGCGTTTTACTCACCCCCGATGCATTCTAGGTGTATATGACTTTCTTTCAGATGAATCCAGTCGGAGTTATATTATAAATTGTCTTTGATATTTCAAGCTCTATCATTGCAGTCATTGCTTCAGTCCAAAAGAAGTTAAATAAAAAAAATAAAAAAGTGCACATCCATAAATTCAATCTATGCATTTTTTTTAAATGGATGGGTGCTTTTTATTAAACATCTTTTTATTTTATTTCTCAATGCAACCCTCTCTGACTGCAATGATAGAGCTTGAAAGATTAAAGACAACTTTTAATATAACTCTGACTGGATTCGTCTGAAAGATGAAAGTCATATACACATAGGATGCCTCAGGGTGAGTAATCCGCAGCCTAAATTTCATTTCTTGGGTGAACTAAACCTTTAAGTAATTACTTAATGAGCGCTAACAGTACTCTAGCCTGAATGCATTAGGTTTGAATGCAGTCCGGCCTTCATGTGTCATGTTAACGTTATCATGTGACCTACGACATAATAACAAACGTCAACAACTTAAAAGCAAAATATATGAGCGACACGTTCAGTTATCTCTAAATATCTTTATATTGATGAAACTTGAAACTCAGTTTGTGGTCTTGTTGAAGAAACGGCTGCCCATTTATTTTGTGATTGTAGTTATAGCCAATAAATTTTGCGTAGTATTTTTAACCCTCCCCTACCCTTTTTTCAGTATATTTTTTAACAAAATCTAGTTCCTATTTTTTTTCTATACCACTCACTGGTTCTGTAACCTGCAATATGTACTAAAAGTACATCCCTGTGTCCTGAAAAAAAAAAAAACTAAACACATGCACTAACATAGCATCACTAACCCGTAAACCCTACCTAGTACGGTTTTCCTCAGCCTTTGCGATGTCTGCACAAAGGGGACATCGGGCAGTTGTTTGAAGATCTCGCCTTTAGAGAAGACTTGATATTATACTAAAAATAAAAGTATGTTTTTAAATGAATCATTTTTTCGCAATTGTTTCAAGGAGGCAAAGGAATCTTCAGTGCTCACACCAGTCTGCAGATATTTCAGATCCTACGAAAATGCTCAAACACAAAACAAAAAGAGTCATTTCTGTATTAGAAGTAACAAAATTATCTTAGTTTAAAATTTTTGTCAGGTTTTCCCTTTTTTGACAAATGCCACTGTCACTTTGGCTTGTAGGTCCTGCTCCACCATAGAAGCAGAACCTGACACATCACTCACATAATAACACACATCACTCACTCAGATGTCTCGCTCATGTTGTGATATTCTCAATCATCTTCTAACCCAGTAGTGGAGACCGGTGAATGTATTCCTGCGCAGAAAGGACTCGTTGTCTGTCATTCACTCAAACGGTGATGTTTCACAATTACCATCCCAAACACCTCTGACAACTTTATAAAGGCACTTGAGCATACTTTCTAAAATTTCTATACTTTCGGAAATCAAAGACCGATTATACATGGAATTATTTTCATTCACACTGCGGTAATGTACATTGTTCACTTTAAAAAAAAAAAAACATTTTAATATATATATATATATTTTTTTTTTTTTTTTTATGTATTCAGAACAAAACACAATTTTATAATTTACAAACCTGATTCCAAAAAAGTTGGGACACTGTACAAATTGTGAGTAAAAAAAGAAATGGAATAATTTACAAATCTCATAAACTTATATTTTATTCACAATAGAATATAGATAACATATCAAATGTTGACAGTGAGACATTTTGAAATGTCATGCCAAATATTGGCTCATTTTGGATTTCATGAGAGCTACACATTCCAAAAAAGTTGGGACAGGGTAGCAATAAGAGGCCGGAAAAGTTAAATGTACATATAAGGAACAGCTGGAGGACCAGTTTGCAACTTATTAGGTCAATTGGCAACATGATTGGGTATAAAAAATAGCGGCAGTGTCTCTCAGAAGTCAAGATGGGCAGAGGATCAACAATTCCCCCAATGCTGCGGTGAAAAATAGTGGAGCAATATCAGAAAGGAGTTTGTCATAGAAAAATTGCAAAAAGTTTGAAGTTATCATCATCTACAGTGCATAATGTCATCCAAAGACTCAGAGAATCTGGAACAATCTCTGTGTGTAAGGATCAAGGCCAGAAAACCATACTGAATGCCCTATCTGTCCAGTTTCCAGAGTTAAAGAAGTGTGTTCCAGAGAGTTGGAAGACCCTAAAGGTAAATTTGCAAATCTACCTATTTGAAGGAATAATCCCGTTTGAAAGGAACAGGTCACCCAAACATGAAAATGTGCTCACCCTCAGGCCATCGAAGTTATAGATGGGTTACTTCATTGGAATAGATTTAGAGAAATGAGGCATTACAATGCTTGCTTGGGAATGGATCCTCTGCAGTGAATGGGTGCCATTAGAATGAGGGTCCGAACAGTTTACACCCAAATCTGAAAAATCCACAAAAAATCCACACAACTCCACTCCATCAATTAAATGTCTTGTGAAGTGAAAAGCTGTGTGTTTGTAAGAAACCATCATTGAAACAAAGATCCATCATTGAAACATTTCAACTCCAAACTGCTGCTCCTGGCTAAAATACGAGTCCTCTATACATAATATTGCTTTCTCCAGTGAATATATTGTCTCGTCTGAATCAGGAGAGACATTTGCACAGATCAAGCACCGTTTACAAAACAGTTAAAAACAAATATTTTGATAAAACAGGATGGGCTTTTTCATTGGAGGAAGCATCGTCATGGATTAAGGACTCGTAGTTTAGCCTGACACAATGGTTTGAAGTAAAAGCACCTTAAAAATGGATTTGTTTCTTACAAACTTCACACTTCCTTCATTAATTGATGGACTGGAGTCATGTGGATTTTGTTTTAATCGTAGACTGTATAAAAACATGGACGTCGTGTCCTCGACAGTGGTGACAGCAGCAGCAATTCACCTGTCATTTAAGTGACCACTCCCCTAATTATACAGAACTATAAGGCTTGATATAATGTAAACGGATGAGTTATTAAAAAATTCACCCCCCTCACAGTGGTCATGAAGGGCAAAATTTTCTATATAAATCAAAACCACTTTTTGTAGCAGGCTGTAAATATATATTTTTTTCTGCTGTGAAGTTGCCCATTTTAACATGTCCCTTTTTGAGCCAGTGTCTAGCAGCCAGTCAATCAATTGCACGTCACTTCCATGTTGGTTTCAAGAGAGAGTCTGGAAGGATGTTTTTATCCACTGTTTTGATGTTCATTCTGATGGCACCCGCAGAGGATCCATTGTTAAATTTTTTTTCTTTTTCCTAAATTTCTTTTTGTTTCAAATTAGGCTCTATATGTATATTATATGTATATAGTTTTAGATATACGTATGTTGCCTCATAAAACATTTGTTTTTGGTAATCAGTGTAGCTATACGATCCATAGATGCTGATAAACTCTTAGAGCATGATCTGGGTGCTCTGAACATGGCTGCATACAACAGAAGAATGGAGAGGGCCAACCTACTGCGGAGCCAGGGCCCTTGCTGCAAGGCACTGTGTGCTCGCAGAGACATTGCCATACGTAGACAGCTCCTGAAAAATGACAAGGTGCTCTTTTGGTCTTTAATCACAGGCACTTTTTTTGGTATAACTTGGGCTTTCCGAAACAGTATTATTTAGGGATGTAACGATTAACTGCAAACCGGTGGAAAATCGATTTAAATATGTGATGATCAAATCGCAATTCCTTTACGGGTAGGAGTTTATATGAATGCATGTCTGAGGGAAACTTACTGTCTTTAGACGAGGTTAGATGTTTGTTTTTTTATGTTGCCTCTGTATAATGCATATTAAAGTTCATAAGTTCAGCGCTGCTTCGTTTACAGCCGAAACCAAGGAAACTCTTTAAGTGCCACCTGCTGGCAGAGAGTGAATCTGCGTCTCATTCAACTCATCTGCTGTTTCATGCAGAAACTTTTTTATGTATAGTTTTACAAAACTATAAATTCAAAATACAGAATTTCAGAAATGATACAATCTAATTTAAATTAAAAACTGCTCATGTTGCGTGTATGCAGCATCTTTTTTGGATCATGATAAACATGCAGTGGTTGCCTATAATTTTATTTGGGAAGCACAGACAAAGCCTTATTTTGTTTATATGAAGAAATTTGTTTTATTTGTGTTATGTATTTGATTTGGGGCTTGTTTTAAAATTTTTATTTAGTTTTGTTATTTACATTTACATTATATTTAAATTTTGTCATTTAGCAGATGCTTTTACCCAAAGCGACCTACAAATGAGGACAGTAGAAGCAATCAAAACCAACAAAAAAGCAATAATATCAAGTGCAATGTTAGGATATTGTTCAGGTGTGTTTGATTAGGGTTGGAGCTAAATTCTGCAGGGACACAGGCCCTCCAGGATCAGCGTTCTCCACCGGTTTTAAGTGTCCATTTCTTAAAGGAACACTCTGACTTTTTGGGACATTAGCTTATTCACAGTATCCCCCAGAGTTAGAGAAGTCCATACATTTCTGTGCGTTCTGTAAGTGTTATTTGACGCACCCACCGCTAGCCTAGCTTAGCACAAAGACTGGATGTAAATTGATACTGGTAGCATAGTAATCCCAATAAGTGACAGAATAATGCAAACATTTTCCTATTTACATGTTGTGATCTGTATAGTCACAGCGTGCACAAAATAACAAGGCTATATGAGACACAGACTATTTTTAATTGTATAAATACTGGGAACTATATTCTCACTAGTCGTAGGAGCACAGCTAATGTTACTTGGGCGGAGTGATTAGCGCAGCACACGAGACGCCCTGTTGATAGTTCCGGAAACAAAATAAATGTGACTAACTAGCTAGACCTGACTCGTGATCATGGCTGACTTTGAGGAATGGTCAGACTCAGATGAATTTTACTGTGTATCAACCCAAGATCCAGAACCATATAGTTTGGAGCCAGAATACACAGACGAGGAGTTACAAACTTTGGAAGCTGTAAGACAAGATGCCGAACAGATTGATGTCGAAGGGAGAATCAGGACGAACACAGACTGGTGCTGTGTAAATGTGGAACATGCCAACCTATGCCGACAGAAACCGAGTGCCTTTGTTGTAATGAATGGGACCGGGTATTGCCATCAATGTCAAGGCTTGATGACAATCTAAATATTTGCGTCACTACCACCCGGCAGTTGTCGTTTTTTTTCCCATTGTGACAAGATCAACTGGAAGAAACGCCCCATGCCGAGTGAACCTAATGGTCAGCTGTCCACCAAGCAGTGGCGAAGCCAGGATGTTTTTATAGGGGTGGCCAGGGAAGGGCCAGCAACCAGTCTGGGGTGGCACAGAAATCTTCATTTTTTTATATAAAAAATGTGTTTGACTATAATGTAGGCGTAATGGGCTATTTTAAGTGCCTTAAACACAACTGAGTACAATTAATTTCTACTTAACTGAATTGAGATTGCAATTTGCGACTTAGATCAAGTCTTAAAGTTGCAGCGACCCAGTGCGCCGAGCTCGGTATTTCTGACTCAGATGGGGGACACAGTGACGACGACGCGCTACCGGGGGACTCCCGGGGTGCCTCCTCACTTGTTTGGGCTGACCAGCCCAATCCCGCATTCCCCGAAGAGGACATCTTCGCATGCAACCTCATGCTCGCCGACAGACCGGCCGGTTCCGGCGATGAGGATGATGCGGCCCTTCTCGGGGTCTCAGAGGACGAGGAGGCCATCCCGCCTTCTGGCGTTCCCCAGGCTAGCGGCCACGCAGCCCTGCCTCAGTCCATCCTCCTGGAAGTGTGGTAACGAGTGGCCGCTCGCCTCAACATTGAGTGGCCGGCTCCACAGAGCGCCACCGACCAGGAGAGGGATATTTACGATGGTCTGCGGAAACAACTCTTCCCCGTCCTTCCAGTGTGCGCAAGGCATTTAAGGCACAATTGGAGCGACCCGCTCGACTTCAAACAAGGCCTTTCAGGCCTTGAAGTAAAAGATATGGCAGCTCATGGTATGGGTGAAAACCGCTATCGAGCCTTCCATCGCCTGGCATCTTAATCCCGCTCAGGGCGGGCTGCTCGCTCCCCCTAAGCCGGTCTTGCCCAACAAGATGGACCGTTTCTCTGCCTCAGTTCACCAGGCCGCATACAAGTCCTCGGCCTTGGCTGTCAGGGCCCTCAACGTCTCGTCTCTCCTCTCCGCTTACCAGGCTGAGATTTTGGACGAATTAGGCTAACAGCTAGAAAAGGGAACTCCTTCTCTACCCTTGTGGAAGGAGATCCTCACGGTGAATGACCTCGTCCTTTGTAACGCTCGGCTGGCCGTCCAAGCCTCCGGGCGCTCTATGGCGCTTTCTGTGGTAGGAGAGCGCGCGCTCTGGCTTAACCTGTCAGGCCTTCCTGACAGTGAGAAGCGGCACATCGCGGGCGCGTCGGTTGAGCCCGGCCGGGCTCTCTTCAGTCCCGCTGTCGCATTAATGCAACAACGGTGTGACGACAAAAAGGAGGAGGACGAGGCCTTCAAGTTATGTCTTCCTAGGAAGGCGGCCCCACGCCAGGCACCCCCTGCGTGTTTGCCTAACATTCCTGCCATGGGACGACACTTCCACCAGGGCAAGGAAAGGCCCCACAACAAACCCCCACCACAGCTGAATAACCCACCACCTGCTAAGCACTGGGGAAAATCGACTTCCTGTGCCGTTGCGGCGGGAAAACCATCTAACCCCACCCCATCGACTCAAAATGTAAGTGGCCTGCCTGATGTTTGGTTGATGGGGACATCGAGTCCGCTGTCACGGGCCACGAGCCCTTCGGACTCTCTTCCTGTCCCAGGACCCCCGTTCAAAAGACGCAGGGTCTCCCGTGGATGGATCAGTTCCTCTCCACTCGAGGCTGCCCAGCCCATGTGTTTAATGAACGGTGTGTGTTCCCCCCTCACGTTCAGGGGGCCTGTTGTGAGGGAGAAGTGCAAAAGCAGTGTCACCACACCGCATACACTCTGTTCCCCTCACCCAACCAATAAAGGCTTCGGCCCCAGTGTTTCCCCAACACAAAACACACAAAAAAAACAAAAAACACATTAAAACAAACGAATCAAAGGAATTTGTTACGGGGAGAGGATCTCTCTCCGCAGAGAGAGTCAATCTCCCTGCGGAGAAAGGAAATCTGTCTGAACCCTTGCATGTTGCCCCTGGTGTGTCCACTAGATGGCGCCATTGAGGACAGTAGAAGCAATCAAAACCAACAAAAAAGCAATAATATCAAGTGCAATGTTCGGATATTGTTCAGGTGTGTTTGATTAGGGTTGGAGCTAAATTCTGCAGGGACACAGGCCCTCCGGGATCAGCGTTATCCACCTGTTTTAAGTGTCCATTTCTTAAAGGAACACTCCGACTTTTTGGGACTTTAGCTTATTCACAGTATCCCCCAGAGTTAGATAAGTCCATACATACCTTTTTCATTTCTGTGCGTTCTGTAAGTGTTATTTGACGCACCCACTGCTAGCCTAGCCCATTGTGACAAGATCAACTGGAAGAAACGCCCCATGCCGAGTGAACCTAATGGTCAGCTGTCCACCAAGCAGTGGCGAAGCCAGGATGTTTTTATAGGGGTGGCCAGGGAAGGGCCAGCAACCAGTCTGGGGTGGCACAGAAATCTTCATTATTTTATATAAAAAATGTGTTACTATAATGTAGGCGTAATGGGCTATTTTAAGTGCCTTAAACACAACTGAGTACAATTAATTTCTACTTAACTGAATTGAGATTGCAATTTGCGACTTAGATCAAGTCTTAAAGTTGCAGCGACCCAGTGCGCCGAGCTCGGTATTTCTGACTCAGATGGGGGACACGGTGACGACGACGCGCTACCGGGGGACTCCCGGGGCGCCTCCTCACTTGTTTGAGCTGACCAGCCCAATCCCGCATTCCCCGAAGAGGACATCTTCACGGCCAACCTCATGCTCGCCGACAGACCGGCCGGTTCCGGCGATGAGGATGATGCGGCCCTTCTCGGGGTCTCAGAGGACGAGGAGGTCATCCCGCCTTGTGGTGTTCCCCAGGCTAGCGGCCACGCGGCCCTGCCTCAGTCCATCCTCATTTCAAAGGTGTTTTCTCTTCACACACGGAAGAGAATGCCTCCTCCTAAACAAGGGAGCGATTCAGGTGGTGCCCCCTAGTCTGATGAATCAGGGATTTCCGTCCCGTCCGTGCTTTACGGACATATATGAACAGGACCAGTGCTTTCCGGAAGAGCGACCAGCTCTTTATTTCATGGGCACCCCCTCATGGAGGGAATCCTATTTCTAAGCAATGCCTCTGATCTGGGGTGGCCACAGGGGTGGCCAATGAGCTTTCAGGGGTGGCCCCGGCCCTGGCCCCGGGCCACCCCCTAGAATCGCCATTGCCACCAAGTAAGTGATTTTGTTATAATGATCATTCATAGTTCAATGAAATTGTAGTAGCTATAGTCATTGCATACAGTGTGTCAATACACAAAATATTATTGAGCGATACAGTGTGTTCATGACAACACAATAATAACGATAAAGGGGATACACGGAGCCCCTATTCACGTAATAGTGTCACTTAGAGCTGTAATCGGGCCTTAAAAGTTAGGCCCGACAGGTTTCGGCCCGACAGGTTTCGGCCCGAGCCCGACAGGTTTCGGCCCGAGCCCGACAAGTACATTTTGATTGACAGCTTTTTTAAAGCCCGAACCCGTTTACAGCCCGACATTATTCAAATGTGTGCACGCACACAGCTCTTTTGCCTTTTGTCAACAATGAGTAATTAATTCATGTTTTAACATAATTTACTCATAACTAACGTAGACTAGACTGTAACATCCTAACATCTCAGCATTCTAGACATGGGCTCATTTAACCTATAAATAGACCAACGCACCAATAAAAACGAGTCATTTAAAAAATTTTAAATTAAGATAAATTTTTAATTAAGATGGGTATTTGGCAATAACGAAATTAAGATAAAGTCGCCGGATTTGCTTTATTTTATAAAAGAATAATGCCATCATTAGCGTAAATACTCTGTCAACATTGTGCATTTAAGACTCAATGAATATTTAGTTATCATTTGAAAAAACTTTACTCACAGAGATTAGGCTAGGTCTACATGTTTTTGTGGAGGAAAATGATTGAATCCACTGTAGATATCTTCAGCGCGTTCCTGTGCTCACTGATAGTGCGTCATTATTCACTAATTATTCTCATTATAGACATGGTCAAAACTTTTCCACACCTCAGAGTTTGCTTTAGTTGCTGGTGCCTGCTGGTGCAACCAAAACGTAATCACCAGAGGCAAGCCTCCATTACACCTGCTCAGGATTCATTTTCGCATCTTTCTCGCGCTAATCGAAACACATCACATGACCGCTCGTTTACCTCGCAAACCGGAGCGCAAGCCCGAGCCCGCATAAGATGATATAAATTAAGCCCGAACCCGTCGGGACCCGTCCCGTCGGGTTCGGGCAAAGATCTTCAGCTCTACTAAGGTTGTATTACATTAGCATGGCACTGTTACAGTATGGCTAATGTTAGTCATCTCAAAACATAACGGAACACTTTCCGCAGCAACAGGTGATCCAATTTGTCCTGTCTTTATTATCGATGGGATGGCTGCATGTATCCTTTAGCACACGTTTCACGGTCCGTGTGGCAACTTGCATTTTTTCAAAATAGACGTCTACAGTAAAATTTTCAGAGCAAACGAAATGTGTTTACAGGTGTTTTGGATCTATTTCCAGAGCAAGTAGCCATCGATTCATCAGGTCAGCGTTTTTGGTTGGAATTCTATGAAACCTCATATTATTACCTGGTCTCCCCTGTTTATTGTCGCAGCTCTTTACAATACAGCGAACACCCATGATTGTAAACTATAAATTTACTATCTAGTAATTGCGGACTCCAGAGATGGGACCAAGTGGTCTCACACATGTGCAAGTCTCAAATAAGTCTCAGTCTTAACCTTCAAGTCTCAAGTAGGCCTAATGCTGTGTTCACACCAAACGCGAATAGAGCGTCTGGCGCGAATGATTTCAATGTTAAGTCAATGCAAAGGCGCGTTTACGCGCGTCTGGAGGTCTCGCGGCGCGAATGGGGCGTTAAGCGCGGCGCGGAAGACGCGAATTCGCCTCATTCGCGCGTCTAGTTCGCGCGAATGACGCGAATTGACGCGCGAATAGAGCGCTTCGCGCGAAACGCGCGTTAAGCGCGAATGGTGCTTTTTGTGCATTTAGCGTTTGACGCGAATTCGCGTCTGCCGCCCGAGTTGAAAAATTTGAACTTTGGCGTCAATTCGCGCCGCGTTAACCAATCAGGAGCCTGCTAGGAGTCACTCATTCAACAGTATGTTCCTGCAGCCTCGGGTTGTGCAGCCAGGAATACCCTTCTCCACTCATTCAACAAGGAGGAATGACTGATGTTGTCAGTGAGGAGTCAACCGGAGCTATATGACAAAAGTTCATATTTCTATAGAGACCGGAATAAAAAGGACCTATGTATATATATAAAATATATTAATAGATAAATTGAATAAAGGCCAAAGATAAGAAACGTTTCATTTTACCCCAAACGAATTATATTTTATCTTGAACCACTAAAGAGACATCAGAGCCAGCGGCAAATGTCAGAAGATCTAGCCGAGGAAAGGCTACTCTCGGCGGATACATGATGACGGAGCTCCCGCTGATCGCATGGAGCTCATCTCTGAGATCGGCGAAACACATTTTTTAAATAGACGCTGTCATTATAAATAAACCGCATATTTGAGTTTAACACAACTACATTCTCGCCTGAAATACTTTTAAAACTACATTTCATGACACAATAACAGTAATATTTTGAAAATTATCCGAATAAAAATGGCGGTTGAAAATGCTCCGTGGACTCAGCTGGCAGAAGCCCCCCCATGACGCGAATTCGCGTCTGTTGTGAAGTTAATTTCACGCGCGAATCAAGCGAATTACTCGCGCGAATGAAGCGAATGATCTCAAAATGGTCAAGCGGCAAACTAGGCGCGGTAGACGCGAATTTGACGCTCTATTCGCGTTTGGTGTGAACACAGCATAAGTCCCAAGTATTTTTTTCTTGGGCAAGTCAAGTCACAAGCTATGTCAAGTCAAGTCCAGGTCAAGTCACCTTATTGTAATTTTACCTGCAGAATGTGATCTTAATAAAGTTAAAAGACAAGATATAAGTAACTGTCAGTAAATTAAAATAATTTGGATTTGCATTGTAAATACTCATGCTCAGTAAAATACATCATGGAATCAAACAAAATTTAAACTTCATAAAATTATTTATTTTTCACTTCTGCCAACAGTGTTTGAAATGTTTTACATTTTCAACATTGAGTCCATAAAACAAATTACAGCTAAACATCCAACAGACTCCTCTCTAAACCGCCCCCCCTCTCTCTTTCTCTCTCTCAAACACAGTTTACATAGAACATTAAACTTTGTTACATTTTTCCTCTCTCTCTCTCTCTCTCTCTCTCTCTCTCTCTCTCTCTCTTCTCTCTCTCACACACACACACACACACACACACTCTCTCTCTCTCTCTCTCTCTCTCTCTCTCTCTCTCTCTCTCTCTCTCTCAGAGTATATCCGTAAGTCATTACCTCTATAACAAGGTATTGCACTTGCAAAATATAAGATTCGAGAGAGTCTTGTCTGCAAGCCGAGCACGATGTGGACTATAGATCCCACCATGTATACGCCACCGGTATGCACGCTCATAATGGAAACAACGCGGTCGCGACGCGCACGTGGTGCGACGCGTTCGTTTTTTCCAGGAGTGTCCGCACCGCATCGAGTTAAAAACATCTCAACTTTTCAGAATTCCGCAAGCGCACCGCAGGTCATGTGACAATAGCTAAACAATCAGCTTCATCCTTTCCCGTAACAACGTTAAAATCTCAGCCAAGATGAAGGAACAGCTGATCATAGCTATATATGGATTGCCATTTTTAAATAAATGTTGTAGCAGAGCTACTGCAAGCGATTTTTAGTGCTACAAAACCATTTATCCTTTGCTGAAATTTCCGCGTCTTCATGGAGAGAGCGCGTCATGGTTGCTTAGCAACGGCAGACGCCTCAGGGGCGCAACTGCCCGAGCGCTTTGGAAAGGAGGAGATAGCAGCGCGCCTAGCGTTTTCCACACGTTTTTAGGTGCAAATTATTGACTACAAAAGCGATGACCCTCGGTACCCCCCATCTGAGATGTTGATGTGATGTGATATCTGATCTAAGTGGGCGTGGTGTGCGTAAGGTAGAGAGGGCATGACTGATGATAGTGTCCTGATCCAGTCATGACAATGCTATTCTCAGCCTGCGCTCCAGCTGAGTAATACATTTTATTTTAAAAAATAATTTATATATTTTATATTCAAACTGAAAACATGATGTGATTAACACTCAAGTCATTCAAGTCATCTTGTCTAAAGTCAAGTCCCGAGTCTTTAACTTCCAAGTCCGAGTCAAGTCTCAAGTATTTAATTTTTTGTCAAGTCAAGTCACAAGTCATAAAAATAGCGACTCGAGTCCAAGTCACCAAGTCACAAGTCCCCATGTCTGCGGACTCTATTACTCCAACTCTGAGCGAACTCTCTCTGCTCCTCACTAGGGCTGTCAACGAATATTCTAAATTCGAATATGTATTTGATATATATAGTACATCACGTACGTACGTTACATATGTGTTTACCGCGCATGCGCTTGAAATCTGCATGGTGTGATGACGTTAGTTGTTTTCGCGTCGTGCGTGCATTAAAATGATACTTAATACTTAAAAGAAAACTAATAAAATGTTAAAGTATCAAAGAACATTAAGGTGTAAAAAGACGGGAAAAACAACCATGTTTAACCATGTTTCATCTGAGGTAGAATTATACTGAATAGGGCTTGGGCGCCAAGTTGCATTCTGGGACGTGGCGGCCATGTTGCCAGCTTCGCAAATGTGGACAAAATCGGCACTATTAACGGTTTGGATCCATATGAAAACTCCCAACAAATAGTGGAGTACCGACGGAGACTTGTTGCCGCACTTTTGCATTACAGATATCTTCGGCTACCTTGTTGGTTTTGTGAGCGCCTACACTTCAGAATAGTTCCGAAGCTACAAGTCAAGTCTCATGTACAGTTCACAAATGGATGGGTTCAGGAGCTGCAAATCATAGAAACGGAACAGCGGCAAAACAGCCCAGATAGCATACATATCCGGGCCTCATCTGGGCCAACTATGGCACATCTGGCTCAGTTCTGGCAGCGGCAGAGGTTATATGGGCCATCTCTGGCCCACACACATCAAGCCGGTTTTAGTTTGAGTTGTGTCATGCTGTTTATGGGCCAGATCTGGCCCGTGTGCAACAAACCGGCTTTAATTTGAGTCGTGGCTTGCTGTGTGTGGCCCAGATCTGGTTCAGTTGTGGCTGACATATGTCAGCCAGACTCAGGTTGAGTCATCGCAGTCATTCCGCGCAGTATGTGGGCCAGAAGAATATGGGAGATGTGGGCCAGAACTGGGCCACATGTCATTTGCTATCTGGGAGTATTTTACGAATACGAATTTTTGCTGTCAGCAGAGGGATAGCAACAAAAAGATGAATGTTGAAATTTCCCGTATTTTGGATGAGTAACTCGAAAAATTACCCTTATTTTCAATGTTGACTTAAGCTATATAAATTAATATTCAGATGTTATGGTCTCTGTAGTCGCGCCTCCAAGCAGGAAAGCGGTGTAAAGTTAATCCATTCTCATTTTATTTTCCCCATGGCGATTATGTGTTGCGCTATTACACCCCACAATATAGGGGTATCTGTATTAAATTATTTTAAAAAAGAGACCCAGGATATTGATTTATTATATCCCTACTATGTAAAAATAAGAAATTTCTGGGAAATAATAATAATTAATTGGTAGTAAATATGCAAATGGTATTATTTAAGTATTGGTTGTATCTAAAATAGGTGCTGCGTGAGATATTCAGTTCGAATTTAGAAAGCGCATCATTTTCAAAATTTATGTATAATGCTTTCGTTGTCTTTCGCAGTGGAGTCCTCCACGATCCCATCATGCTTTTCGTGACGGATGACGTGTCTGAGCGGAATCGGATGCTGCTACGCAGGCAGCAGCTCCGCTAAAATAAAAAGTAAGTCAAAGGAAGTAGCAGTGAGGAATATTGTTAAATATTATCTGGATATGCATTTCTCTGAATAGACATTCATATTTACAGATGGTTCTAAGGATCCAAAGGCAGGACACGCTGGGTCAGCAGTATATATTCCAAAGAATGGGGTAATATGTCAGGAAAGAATAACAGATAATTTATCAGTATACACAACAGAGCTGGTTGCAATTTTGTTGGCCTTGGAATGGGTAGAGGGAAATTAGTTAAATAACTCAGTGATTATATCTGATAGTTATTCAGCTTTAGAAAGCATAAAAAATGGGAAATCTATAAGATATGATATAATTCATAACATTTTTATGGTTTTGCATAAGTTAAATGCAAAGGATTTTAAAATCAGGTTTCTCTGGGTACCTGCACATGTTGGAGTGAAAGGGAATGAGGAGGTTGATAAACTTGCAAAACAAACACTGAAACACAATAGAATATTACAAGTTCCATATAGTAAATCTGAAGCTAAAACATTCATTAAAGCATATGCAAGATCAAAATGGCAGGAGTGTTGGGTGGATGAAGATAAAGGAAGGCATTTATATAATATACAACCAGAAGTGGATATAGGAAGGACAGAGTGTAGGAGTAGAAGAGAAGAAAGTATAATTACACGGTTAAGAATAGGACACACTGGGCTCAATTCTTCATTGAAGATAATAGGGAAACATCCAACAGGGAACTGCCAATATTGCAGTCATTTTGAAACTGTAGAGCATATTTTATTTCAGTGGACAAAGTACAGCCAAGAAAGAAACCAGCTTTTTCAGTCTCTCAGAAGTGTCAATCAGTTTATTAGGGAAAGCATCCAGTAACATTCATCAATTTGTTTTTAAGTTTCTTAGAGACACCGATTTAGCCAGTAGGATTTAATTATTTTTTTTTAAAAAAAAATTTAAGATCCAATATCTCCTGATTCACACTACAGCCCAGTCGGTGGCGGTAATGCACCGTTAAGTTGGTCTGCCAACCGCCATAAAAAACTAAAGAAGAAGAAGCAGCAGCAGCAGCTTTTACTGTCTATGGCAGCTCCGCTAGCGCGTAGATAGCACCAATGTCTGAATTCTGACACGCACATCTACGTTTCACGCATGTAAATACTTCTACCGAATCCTGAACTAGTCGGTCGAGGCAGAATGGCCGTTTTCCACGGTGTCCGTGTTGTATTTGTGTTGTTTGTGTGCGGGTCGCTGAGGGACGCGTTAAGTTTCTACCTCCCTGGTTTGGCCCCTGTGAGCTTCTGCGAGACAGAAGAGGGCGAAAAAAACAACGACGTTCCAGACTGCAAGGTAAATATTCACATTAATACGCGTAATAAGTGATTTTCATTAAACTGTTTCAGATGTGCAGTGTTTCTCTGTAGTGGGGTATCTGCTGTGTGATGCTGGTGTTACGGTTTAACTGGTTACCCTGTTATCTGGTCTGGTGACCAACTTCCTGTTTAGGTCTCCGCTGCAGATGTGCTGGAACGACGGCAGCAGATTTCGCCGATTCTGAAAGCACAAACTGACGTGATATTAAGTGTCTAATAAACTCAGACTTGCTTATTGCATGTTTTTGATATTCTTGCAGAGATAACAAGTTATAGTTATGATCGCCCGTAGCGGCTGAAGTAAGTAGGATTAACAAAAAACAAATAAAGTAAATATGTGTTGGCACGGGTTTCGAACACGCGCTAAAAGACGACGCGCCGCGAGACGACACTCACGAACCACCGATCTTCACATTAGCAACTCCAAATCTCTGGATTCAACACAGGGCTGAATCAAGGAACTGTGACCGTGTTAACTTGTGACCTCTGTTTGCAAGCCAAAATCCAATTTTACTGTTGCTATAAGTTAACAATTCCAGCCAAAGCGCTTCTAATGCTGCTCAATGATTTGATACGATCTGAAAAATTACGAATCCCATTAATGTAAACATGCATAACAACAGCCCAAAGTTTAAGTAGCTTAGTTCCATTGATTCATTGGCAAAACACATTCTTACAGTGACAGGCTGCCCACATACACTTCTTGGCTATGAACTGCAAAACTAGATGTACAGAATGCATAATTTCACTTTGAGGAACAATATTTAAAAATAATAATAGGTTGCACTACTTTGCTGTAAAGTGTAATTTACTTTGTTTAAATAACTTTGCAACATATTTTTCGGCTTGAATGGTTGTGATTGTATGCATCTGAATTGAAATCAAATAGACACAAAGCACAATTGACTGTACATAAAATTGTCATTACAGACTTACATGCAAAGACCAAAGTTTTGATTGAACCCAAATGGCCATTTCCGTTACAACCATTAAAGCTCGTGAAAACCAATGAGCTTAGTGATTGTGAACCAGTGAAATGAACCACTTCTGTGTACACCGTCTTTTGTAGCATGATTGATTTGAGCATTAACATTTCTTTGATTCATTTTTTTTTCTTTGTATTTTTTACAAATGTCTAGTACCTGTAAATCCATTGTATCTTACAATAAAAGGGATTGTGATGATGAAAAATTACTTGTGGAGCATTGATTGAAAGATTTTGGAAATTTGTAATTTACATATTTTGACATTGTGGCTGAGAGGTTCATGGGAACAATGTCCCATCAGATATGGATCCATTTCGAAATCCTGATTTTTACTAGTGTTTTTGACACTCTTTAAAAGTTGTTGCCATTTAGTAACACTTTAAATGTTGTCTTGGATAGATGACAGGTGATATATATCTTTTTTTATGTTGTATAACAAGAAGTGTATGTGGGCAGCCTGTCACTGTAAGAATGTGTTTTGCCAATGAACCAATGGAACTAAACTACTTAAACTTTGGGCTGTTGTTATGCATGTTTACATTAATGGGATTCGTAATTTTTCAGATCGTATCAAATAATTGAGCAGCATTAGAAGCGCTTTGGCTGGAATTGTTAACTTATAGCAACAGTAAAATTGGATTTTGGCTTGCAAACAGAGGTCACAGGTTAACACGGTCACAGTTCCTTGATTCAGCCCTGTGTTGAATCCAGAGATCTAATGTGAAGATCGGTGGCTCGGTGATTCGTGAGTGTTGTCTCGCGGCGCGTCGTCTTTTAGCGCGTGTTCGAAACCCGTGCCAACCCAGATTTACTTTATTTATTTTTTTGTTAATCCTACTTACTTCAGCCGCTACGGGCGATCATAACTATAACTTGTTATATCTGCAAGAATATCAAAATCATGCAATGAGCAAGTCTGCGTTTATTAGACACTTAATATCACGTCATTTTTTGCCCTCAGAATCGGCGAATCTGCTGCCGTCGTTCCAGCACATCTGCAGCGGAGACCTAAACAGGAAGTTGGTCACCAGGGGCCCGTTCTTCGTACGTCGCTAACTCAGTTAGCTGGATTTGAATGTTGATGATTTGGCGTGATCTTGGATCATTTGGTTCTTCGAAGCTCATCCCGGAGCTGCTGTCATAGCAACAGGTCCATAAGCTTAAACCTGCTCGGGAGCAGGCTTGTTTCATGTAAACAGGATTAGATCGCTTCTTTTCAACCAGAACTGATACTCAAAATATGCCTGCTACCACCGCTACTTTATTACAAGAGTATCGTACTGATCCAGGGACAATAATTTAAATTAATAATTAAATAATTATTTAAAAATAATATTAAAATGTTGTGTAGTCCATAACAGCCTACTATAGACACAGCCAGTTTTACTCACTGAAATATTTATTTGTCATAAAATTATTACTTCATAATTGTATTAGAGTCTTACACACATGCTATACAGATAATAGAGTCATGTATTATTTTGAGTGATGACTGCTATTATAAGAGTGAGAATAAGAAGTTGAAGTCGGGTGGGGGCTGCCATCTTTTAGCAGAACTTCACTTGCGTTAGCATTCCCATTGACTCCCATTCATTTTGGCATCACTTTGACAGTGAATAACTTTACATCTGAGGCGTTTAAAGACTCCGTTTGTCCATTATTTATTTCTAAAGATACACGACAATATATAAAGGGCTCCATTACATTCTATGTTATATTATGGCCCCGTATAAACAGTTTTTGTAAAAAATAGGCTAACGATTGCGTCATAACCACTCGTCTCTCTGTCGCATTACCATACAGACAGGAGGAGAAACTCGCAGGCAATTAACTCAATATGGCGTACTGGCATTACATTTTAAAATACTATACAAAATAATTACTCAGAATACTTACTCCTGCTCACTCACGCCAAAGAACTCCCCGCTCAAGCTCGCTGTCTCTGCAAGATTAACAATGGCAGTTTGCACGCACAGCTACTAGAAGATTTACATCTGTCAGACAGGTTGCTGACGTCGTCAAGCTTCGTTTGAGTCTGCGCGTCAGAAACGGAAGTGCTAAAAAATGCTAAAAATGGGCTTCACTTGTCTCAATTGAGTTCCAATGGGGTCGCTGTGTCCGTTTCTTTTACTGTCTATGATCGATACATATCCCCTTTTAAGACAACACATGAACGCGCAATTATCTCAGAAAACTCAATCCAGCGATACTAATCATACACAACAGGTGTGTGCGAAGAACCCAATTAGCCGGATCATGATTAGCACGATGATATCATTCATTGGATGTGTCATTTGATCTCGGATGTAATAAGCGACGTACGAAGAACAGGTCCCAGATAACACGGTAACCAGTTAAACCGTAACACCAGCACGAAATGTTATTGCTGGGTGTCAGTTGTGGAAACGCCGTTGCATTCAAAAACTTTGTAACGTTATCGTCATAAGACTGACTTTCATAGTCGACCTGTCTGTGAAGCTGGAAGTGAAGAGATAATGTCTCTCTCTCTCAAGCTGGACTTTGACTGTAAAGAGAGAGTTCTCTTAAAATACTGTATTCAGTTACTCAGCCGATGTTGTTCCCAAACTGTGCCTTTATTACATAAAACATTAAAGGAGACATTCGGAATAATCATCAAGTAAGTTTATATTGATAAGTACCTTCATATGCATGTTTATGAAGATAAGTGTTTCACGAATGAATTGAATAAATCCCATTAAATAGTTAAAAATTCTGTCATGAAGTCATTTTCTTTATAATACTTTTTTGAATTGTGTAATGTAATCATGTGTTGTTTAATATGATCTGTGTGTCTCTCTACGTGAGGTTGTTGATGACACGCACACATGTAAACAAACAGCTCTTTATGTCCATATCCTCATGTGGGGGTCGGTCATTAATATACTCCATTAACAAGTGGGTTGTCAGATATACCTTATGTTTTTATAATAATAACAATAATTGTAGTAGCTATGACATTTTTGTCGGGGACTGTGATTCACATGTTGTTGTTTTTCTAAAAGCCCTTTATTCTAATAATTTATAAACATGTGTTGTGTAAAGATGCCCTCACATGAGTAATTGCATGTCAGAAAAGTTTATATGGAAGTATTTCAACATTGCTGTAACCTTTGATGCTTCTCTTTTTGTCAGTCAACCATCGAGCTGTTTGTGAACAGGCTGGATTCTGTGGAGTCTGTTTTGCCCTATGAATACACCGCGTGAGTATGAATTATACTATGTGTAATGGTAGCCCATTTAATCGTTTGAATCTGTTTCCATCTAGTTTTATATCTTAGTTTTAATAATGTATTTAAAAAACATTTTATTTTATTGCAGTTTTGGTAATTTGAGTACTTAGATTAAATTTATTTTTCTTAATTTATTACCCGAAGCAATGTTTTAATTGTGAGCTTTTCATCTAGTATAAATATATATTTAACCCTCTGGTTGTGTTCGGGTCACTTTGACCTGAAGAAGATTTTCTTTTTCCCAAAAATACTAGTTAATGTTTTTGCATTGGACTTAAACTTACTGACTTTGTTTACACGGGGTATAAGTACTTCTCAAGGGGTTTACTCAAAAAATGATTGTAGAGATTTAGGAAGAGGAAGAAGTGCCATTATGCTTTTTCAACTTTATTTAGGGCCTGTTTACACTAGTGCATTTTCATTTTAAAACACAAAACTTTCGCTACGATTATTGTTTACACTACTCCGACGTTTTCCACGTTCGAAAACGGAGACTTTTGAAAACGCTGCTGACCCCGTTTTAGTTTAAAAACTCTGGGGTTGCGTTTTAGTGTAAACAGACCAAAATGGAGACTTTTAAAGGAACACTCCGACTTTTTGGGACTTTAGCTTATTCACAGTACCCCCCAGAGTTAGATAAGTCCATACAAACCTTTTTTATTTCTGTGCGTTCTGTAAGTGTTATTTGACGCACCCACCGCTAGCCTAGCTTAGCACAAAGACTGGATGTAAATGGATACTGGTAGCATAGTAATCCCAATAAGTGATTATATAATGCAAACATTTTCCTATTTACATGTTGTGATCTGTATAGTCACAGCGTGTACAAGGCTATATGAGACAGAGACCATTTTTAATCGTATAAATACTGGGAACTATATTCTCACTAGTCGTAGGAGCACAGCTAATGTTACTTGGGCGGAGTGATTGGCGCAGCACACGAGACGCCCTGTTAATGGTTCCGGAAACAAAATAAATGTGACTAACTAGCTAGACCTGACTCGTGATCATGGCTGACTTTGAGGAATTGTCAGACTCAGAGGAATTTTACTGTGTATCAAACCAAGATCCAGAACCATATAGTTTTGAGCCAGAATACACAGACGAGGAGTTACAAACTTTGGAAGCTGTAAGACAAGATGCCGAACAGATTGATGTCGAAGGGAGAATCAGGACGAACACAGACTGGTGCTGTGTAAATGTGGAACATGCCAACCTATGCCGACAGAAACCGAGTGCCTTTGTTGTAATGAATGGGACCGGGTATTGCCATCAATGTCAAGGCTTGATGACAATCTAAATATTTGCGTCACTACCACGGAAGATTTCTCTGCCCTAATACACCCGGCAGTTGTCGCTTTTTTCCCATTGTGACAAGATCAACTGGAAGAAACGCCCCATGCCGAGTGAACCTAATGGTCAGCTGTCCACCAAGTAAGTGATTTTGTTATAATGATCAATTGTAGTATAGCCATTGCATACAGTGTGTCACAATAATAACAATAAAGGGGATACACGGAGCCCTTATTCACGTAATAGTGTCACTACTAAGGTTATATTACATTAGCATGGCACTGTTACAGTATGGCTAATGTTAGTCATCTCAAAACATAACGGAACACTTACTGCAGCAACAGGTGATCCAATTTGTCCTGTCTTTATTATCGATGGGATGGCTGTATCCTTTAGCACATGTTTCATGGTCCGTGTGGCAACTTGCATTTTTTCAAAAAAATATAGATTTACTATCTAGTAATTGCTGACTCTATTACTCCAACTCTTAGCGAACTCTCTGCTCCTCACCACGGCGCGTCTCGTGTGCTGCGCTAATCACTCCGTCCAAGTAGCCACTCCGCCCAAGTAACATTAGCTGTGCTCCTACAACTAGTGAGAATATAGTTCCCAGTATTTATACGATTAAAAATGGTCTCTGTCTCATATAGCCTTGTTATTTGTACACGCTGTGACTATACAGATCACAACATGTAAATAGGAAAATGTTTGCATTATTTTGTCACTTATTGGGATTACTATGCTACCAATATCCATTTCCATCGTCTTTGTGCTAAGCTAGGCTAGCGGTGGGTGCGTCAAATAACACTTACAGAACGCACAGAAATGAAAAAGGTATGTATGGACTTATCTAACTCTGGGGGGTACTGTGAATAAGCTAAAGTATCAAAAAAGTCGGAGTGTTCCTTTAAAAACTTGAATGGTTGCCCACATGATCTCTGCGTATCCTTGATGACCGTGTAACTGTATCATGTCTCTTTCGAGTATGTGGCTGTATTTATTTTGGCATGACTCCCAATCGACATTTTCAGGCGCCTTGTAATCATTCATTTCTTTGAGTAACTATTCCACCTCATCATCTGTCCACACAAAGACGTCCTTGCTTTTCCGCTCATCATGCTCACTGTTGAACCTGCCAGTGACTAGCAACCGACTTCTTCTTGTTTACACTGTTACGCGCATGCTCAGTGTGATTGAATGGTCACGTGACATGTGTTTTTGGTTATGTAGTGTAGACGTAGATTGTTTCTGAAACGCAGCTGAAATGCCAGTGTAATGCCTGGTTGAGCTGCACTAGAGAAGGCACCAAGTGTTATCACTATGTCAGAGACGCTAGCTTTCCCCAGACAGACTTAGAGTGGTTACAATCATCCGGGTTTAAATTGTGATCAAATTAATTTGATTTTGTCGTAATATTTACATCCTCACAAGACATTCAATTATATGACATACTGTATGCTTTGCATTATTAATCTGCCTTACACTTACTGTGCTCAAGGTCCTGAGGGTGTTCTGTCTGAATTAACACAAGTACCCATATGGCAGCTTTATTTTAATAAAATACATCCAAAACAGCGAATGTAAACATTTTTTGCTCAAGGAAACTTTGCTAGGCACTAGTAGGTAGCTTGCTTTAATTGGTGACTTCCAGCCAATTATCAGAGGTTTTCTGCTCACCGTGTATATTACAATTAAAGGGATAGTTCATCCAGTTTACTCAACCTTATGTTGTTCCAAACCTGTATGCATTTCTTTATTTAGCAGAACACAAAATGTGGGTAAACATATGGCTTTTATTACCATTGACTTCCACTGTATGCAAGAAGGAATCCTGTTGTGATATTTCTCAAAATATATTCATTTATGTTCCACAGAAGTAATTCAAATTTTTGATTGAACTTGAAGTTCTGAATTCCTCTGAGGCATCAAAACAAAGATTTCTAGGCATATGTAAGAATATTCTCACATAGAAGTTTTTAAGATGCTACTCAAGCATCATTGCTGCAAACTGCACCTGTCTTATGTTGTTGTTGTTTTTCAGTGATACAAAAAAACCTCTGTGGTCCATGCATGTTTGGGTTAAATTAAAGTAACAATTAAATTTATTTGAAAACCTTTGCACTCTTTTAATGGCCACACACACGCACAGTTTAAAAATCTGTTATGTCACCTGATAAATTATTATTACCTTTTTGCTGAGCTTTTTGATTATGTCTGATTAATACTTGATTATTTGTATTCTTTCAGGTTTGATTTTTGTGCTGATGAGTCCGAGAAGCGTCCATCTGAGAACTTGGGTCAGGTGCTGTTTGGAGAAAGAATTGAGCTGTCCCCGTATAAGGTATATTACACAAGGTTCTTGTATGTCAGAGCTTGGCACTAGCAATGTCAAGGCCATGGGTTCAATCCCTTGGGAATCCATGAACTGACATAATGTGTATCTTGATGCAACACACAGAGGTTGGACAAAATAATGTGAACACCCATTACTATAGGGGTTAATGGGGGGGGGGGATCATGGAAGCTTTAGGAGCAGCATAAATACTTCTTTGGTGTTTTAAGAACAAACGTCTTTATGATTATGACTTTGTAGACAAAGTCATCAGTGAAGAAGAGTAGTCAGCGAAAGTGAATGATAGGGACCATCAAACAAACAAACCTCAGTAGTTACTACAGAGACCCTGTTTCCACAAAATCCAACCACAGAGAATTTATAAAGCTAACATACATGATATAAAACTTTAATCATAGACACCAATGCTAAAATGTCAAAAAAGAATGGTGTCATGATCAAAAAACCTGGACAGTTGAAGCACCAAGACGAACCTCAACCTCTGCCCAGGCCACGCAAATCACTTGAATATGATCAAACTACACTGGGCAGTTTTGGAGAGAAGAGTGAGATACAAATTGCCTCATCAAACAGCTCTGAAATAACTGGCAGATGTTCGGATAGACAACATTCATCTGTACATTCAAAAGTTGTATAAATGTATTTTAAGAAGGTCTGGAGCTGTATTAAAGGCAAATGGTGCTAAAACAACTTAATAATGAATGTTTTTCTTCTAGTTTTCCTTCAAGAAGAATTTGGAGTGCCAGAGTGTCTGTCTTAAATCTTACAACACAGAAAAAGCTGAGGAAAAAGCCAAGCTGGACTTTCTCAAGAAGGGAATGCTCCTCAATTACCAACACCACTGGTGAGGCAGTCTCTCAGTCTCTCTCTTGGCTGTAACACAGCACTACAATCAAGCATAGCATCTCATCACTCACTTGACTCTCTCAGGATCGTCGATAATATGCCGGTGACCTGGTGTTACGATGTGGAGGACAATCAGAAGTTCTGTAATCCAGGGTTCCCCATTGGTTGCTATGTCACTGATACGGGACGGCCCAAAGATGCCTGCGTAGTCAACGTGAGTGACACTTACCAGCCTTTTCAAGGTCATACGAGGGTTCGGTTTAATGCAACTTGTTCAAGCAGTGGTCATTTTCATGCAGGCCGACTTCAATGACAAAGACACCTTCTACATCTTCAACCATGTGGACATCACCATTTTCTACCATGTGGTGGAGAACGAGGCGGCTGGTGCCAGACTGGTTGCAGCTAAATTAGAGCCCATGAGGTATTTGATGCCCTTTAATCAATTCTAATCGATAAAAAGGGTGCCATTTAGCTGATTAAGATTGAATTTAAAAAAACAACAGTATATTTAAATATTTATTTGTCAAATTGAGCATATATTGGGTTTAATATGTAAATATGGATTATGTTTCTTGTTTATTTTTAAAGCTATAAATACACCGACATGGAGAAACCAGACTGCAAAGGACCTCCCATGAGTCTGAACAACAAGTTTAAAGGAGAAGTCAAGATTCCCTACACTTACTCCGTCAAGTTTGTGGTTAGTGATTAAGATACTTACATATCAGCCTTAAAGGATTGGTTTATATTAAAATGAATATTCTGTCCTCATTTACTCACCCAATTGTCGTTTGAAACCCATTAGATTTTTGTTCATCTTTGGAACAGAAATGAAGATATTTGTATTAATCTCAATTTCTATGATTTTTTTTTTTTTTTTTTTTTTTTTATCTATTATCTTTTAAGTATAGACAGTCAACATTTTCAAGCTTCAAAAAGTACACTGTAAATGTAATCCATGAAAATCAAGCAGTTTAATACAAGTTTTTTTTTTAACAGAGCCTATCACTTTAGATTTTAATTTAGTTTTTTTGTTTTAATGTTCACAAATAAACAGCGAATAGCGCATCATTATAGAGCACGTAAGCATTTTTGTTCTCATCCATCAAGTTTGGGCCTCCATTTAACATATTTAATGTGCTCTATGTACTGTATGTGTGTTATGTTGAATAAAAGGCTAAATTAAATCTGTTCATTTTAGAAAAAGATGTTTTTGCCAAGATTTGGATTGACTATTCAATTAATATGGATTTTTTAAAGATGTCTTTATAACATTTTAAAGCTTGAAAATGTTAATTTCTGTGCGTTCACACTGCCGGCGCCGAGAGCGTCAAAGTGGCCGGAAGTCATTCATTTTCAATGTAAGCCGGAGTCGAGCAGTGGCGAGGAGCGGCGTGACGCGACTTGGCCGTTGAAAGCGTCGAAGAGAGTTGAAATCAAGGCAGCTTTGTGGTAATGAGCTATGACGCGGTTGGGCAGCAACCAATCGGAACGTAGAAGTCCGACGTTTGAGAGGATTCCAGAGAACGCAGCTCCGACCATTAGTTCCCAAGCTCAACAGAGGACAGGTTGATTATTACTAAGCGTAATGTCTGCAATATTTGCCCAATGGTTATTTATCCTGTAAATGTTTAAAAGGCCTTAATTTGTGTGAAGATCAACGAAAGACAAATTGGAAGTTGAGGGCGAGTAAATGACAGAATGCACATTTTGGGGTGAATTTATATTACTCTGAACTGATTCAAAGTGTCTTCCATTATTTATAGTAGTTTATATGAATATAACCTTTTTTATTCTTTACATCACTATTCCTCTTAATTTCAAAGTGAGAAGTGTTGTTCATACTGGCATCATGCCACGTTTTCTGTAAAGCTGTGGTTTCCTGCAGGGTATCTGCCCATTATTGTCTAATAAATGTAATTTACTTTTGTGGAAAGTACCGTATTACATGAACTTCATCCAAAGCAAAGCGAAAGCGTCATTGTTCATCCCATGCTAGATGCATGAAAAATTAAATTGTCATTACATTTAAAATTAGCTTTTCAAATGCTTTGCAATCTATACTTCATAACTATGTACATATGTTAATTTGGGTTTATATTTATCTCTGTAAGAGATTGTAGCTCCCAAGTGTAAAGTGATTTATTATATCAATATTTCTGCAGAGTTATTGGTTTTTATGTATAACTGCTGGTTTGGTGTTTGCAGGAGGACAAACAGATTCGCTGGGCCTCTAGATGGGATTATATTCTTGAGTCTATGCCACACACCAACATTCAGTGGTTCAGGTGAAGGCACATATCACACACTACACGCATCCTATTGCCCTGTTCTAAAAGACACACTCAAAGTGGACATGTATTCTTATAAACTCCTCCTTGGTGTGTACTATAGATGCATCCTTTGGAAAGCTCACATTGGTGTGGGCTTCAGAGCAAACTACCCACCAGTGTGGCAGACTTGACCTGAATTATGACCCATGCGAATATATAATCTGTTTACCATAGCTTCTAACACTTTATGACCCTCAGCCAGGGTCCAAAAGCACTTAACCAGTGGCAAATGCAAGAGTAAAAGACTTGCATGATGCTCATGGTCTGGTGTGTTCAGTGTCTTGGAATCTGCATTTGAAAACGCAACATGACAAACATCTTCCCAAATTAGAGAAATAATGAGAAGCATTTAAAAATCTGTTGTCAACTAAAGAGAAGCTTTAAGACCTCCCAGTGGTTTCCTGCCAAAATAAAACCTTTATATTTGACTTTATATTATTATTAGTCATTTTCCTGTTGTTCATGCTAAGACGTTCTGTTTTCTGCCTCCAGTATCATGAACTCTTTGGTCATCGTACTCTTCCTCTCGGGGATGGTTGCTATGATCATGCTCCGAACACTCCATAAAGACATCGCCCGATACAACCAGATGGACTCTGTGGTGAGTTCAGCTCAGAAAGTGCATAATTCAGTTTGTTCTAAACATGTGACAAGCTTCATATTAAGGCCTTTAAAAACTGGTAAGACATAGTTTATAGTTTCGTTTCACATTAATTAAAGGGGGGGGTGAAATGCTATTTCATGCATACTGAGTTTTTTACACTGTTAAAGAGTTGGATTCCCATGCTAAACATGGACAAAGTTTCAAAAATTAAGTTGTACGTTTGAAGGAGTATTTTTGTTCCAAAAATACTCCTTCCGGTTTGTCACAAGTTTCGGAAAGTTTTTTTCGAGTATGGCTCTGTGTGACGTTAGATGGAGCGGAATTTCCTTATATGGGTCCTAAGTGCACTTCTGCCGGAAGAGCGCGAGCTCCCGTATAGCAGAGCACTTAGAGGCTGGGCACAGACTCATTGATCACAGCGAGAGCGTCGCGAAATATCACAGAAGTGTGTTTTTGGTTGCCAGGGCAAGACAACCCTGCACAGATTACCAAAAAAAAAAAAACAGCATTAAGGGACCAGTGGATGGAGTTTATTTTTACAGAGCATCAACAGAGTTGTGCAAGTGTTTGTGTTTGTTCCCCTGCATTTCGAAGATGCTTGTTTTACAAACAAGGTCCAGTTTGACGCCGGATTTGAACATCGTTTATTTCTTAAGGATAATGCAGTCCCAACGAAAAAGGGTCACGATCGTGTGTTGGAACCGCATGCGGTGAGTAAAACGGCTTCAAATATCTCTGTGTTGTTAACTTAGCTATCGGCGCGTAAGCACATAAAGTAAACAACATGCGATGTTGTCATCAAACTGCACTTTCCACATGTACAGCTTAAAAAAAAAAAAAGACGACATAAAGTGGAACTTAGTCATTTTCCAAAACTGCTAAGCAAATATATACAGTTTTAGTACATACCACATAGAGACGTCGTTTGCTGATGCTGCTCTTGTTAAATTTCAGCCACTGGATCTGTGTCACAGCTTCCAGACGCTCTCAACGCAAAAGCTTACTGGCGCTCGTGATTCTTTAGCTCCGCCCAAACGTCACGCCTCCAGCCGGTCGTGTTTTTCCTGGAAAAATCGGTACAGACTATCTTTCTCTTATGAATATAATAAAACTAAAGACTTTTTTGAGTTATGAAGGATGCAGTACTACTCTATAGGTACTCAAGATTAACAGGATATTTAGTGAAAACGAGCATTTCACCCCCCCTTTATGCGGCTCGGCCCATCAGATGCTAAACTCTAGGCTACTGACACTGTTTAATGTGTTTGAGATGTGCTTTCTTCCTGAATGCAGAACTTACATTTCACAGGTGTACTCTCCATCTGTAAATGTTATAAAGCTATGGAAAATAAATGTGACGTAGAATTTTAAACCTACAACTAAGTCCATTTTTATGATAGCACTAACTGTAAAGTAACTGTAATGGGGTAATCAAATATATTTTAATATATATTGTTTTGTTGGACAACATTGGACGGTTAGTAAAATATAATTTATATATATATATATATATATATTAAATACAGATTTTTTTTTATTCCAAATACAAAAATACAGAGACATGTACCTTATATTGCAAATTTGCCAAAAATACAGAGATATAAATTTTTTCCCATATCGCCCATCTCTAAAACATAATAGACAATGTTTATGTTTGCATGTGTGTGAATGTGTGGCACTCAATGTGTTTGGTTTATAACTTAACAATGTGTGTTAATGTATGTCACTTATGTTTGTGGTCTGGGTCGTCTGCTGCCAACAGTGAGGGTCACACTGATGTGGAGAGACAAGTGCGGACACACACACACACACACACACACACTTCAGCATTCAGAGATATATCTCTTTATATATCCTATATTTGGCCCCTCCCATCCAGGTTTTGGGGTCAAACAGGGTCAGGTGTGATGCATCTGTTGCTTTTACGTGCTCTCTCTTTTCTGTTTCACCATGGCCCCTCCTCGTCCTGACAGATCAGACTCATTAAGGACAGACTGAGAGTGGCACAGTGTATATCACTGGTCTGAGCAGCAGCCGGCGTCCTTCCTTTGATCTCTGTTAGCTGTAATTGGGCTGTAGACCCAAACCCACGCCTGAACGGGGTTCTGTTAGCTCCTGATATTGTTGAAGCCTGGCTTTTCCTCTCCATCTTTTCCAGGAGGATGCCCAGGAGGAATTTGGCTGGAAGCTTGTTCACGGAGATGTCTTCAGGCCTCCCAGGAAAGGCATGCTGCTGTCTGTGTTCCTGGGATCTGGGACTCAGATCTTCATCATGACCTTTGTTACTCTCTGTAAGTGTATAGAGAGCTGAGCAATCGAGGACAATTCAAGCCCTGATTGTTAGAAAAAGACCAATACCAGGTCAAAAAGTGGTTTTCTTAGTTTGCTTTAGAAATTTGTCTTTGCCATAAAAATAAAGATAAAAGTATACTACCATTGAAAAGGGGTCAGTAAAATTGCATTTATTTTTAAAGAACGTAGTGTTTTGACTGGTGTAATGAGTGCTGAAAATTCAGCTTTGAATTCCTTAACACAGAAATTCACATAGAAAATTGTATTCTTTTAAAGGAAAACTCCACCGTTTTTTGAAATAGGGCTTATTCACATTATTTCCTACATTTAGATAGGTGGGCAAATGCATTTTTGTGTCAGTGCATGCATTGTTTTAGTTTGACCGGGTCAGCGTTAGCTTAGCTTAGCACAATGAATGGAATCCTTTGTTGCCATCTAGCATGGCCTGAGTAAAAGTGATCAAAAAAAAAAAAACCCCACCTAATTACTTCTTGTGGCCTGCGTATTCACAACGAGTACAAATAGCGATCCAGATTAACACTAGGCAATTTCCTAGGCAGATATTGACTTGGGACTATATTATGGGGAAGCACAGGCGAAGCACTGCTGCTTAGGCGAAGCACTGCTACTTCGGCGCAGAGATATCACGCAACACATGAAAACATCAACTCTATGTGAATACAGGTATAATATGGGTCGATCTATACATGCGTCATGATTAAAATAATCACTTACTCTGTGGACAGCTGTCCATTTGGTCCATTCGGCGTGGGGCGTTTTTTCCAGTTCACTTTGTCACACCGGAAAAAAAATCGAGTACTGCAGAATGGATCAGCGCCGTGAAATCCTCTGTAGATGTGACACGACTTCAGGCAAGCTCATCTTGATCTGACGTGTTGAGCCTGGTCATCAATGGCAAAAACATGTCCCACTCTCTACAGCACAGACACTCTATTTCCGTCGGCATAGATTGGCATATTCCCCCACATTCACACCACCAGTTCATGTTGGCTCTCATCCTCACGTCCTCAGGCTGTTGAGCGATCTCAACCTCCTCCTCCTGTCGTTCTATTTTCAAAGCACGCAGCTCGTCTTCTGTAAACTCTGGTTCAAATAGGTATGGTTCTGGTTCTTGACTGTCTGAGAAGTCACCCTCTTCGTCTCTCTCAAAATCAGCCATTTTCATCGCCATTCGTGTACTGTAAGGAAAATAGCCAGGCTGCTACTATTCACGCCGGTGTGTTGACGGAAGTCGTGGGATTTCATGTGTTGCGTGATATCTCTGCGCCGAAGTAGCAGTGCTTCGCCTAAGCAGCAGTGCTTCGCCTGTGCTTCCCCATAATATAGTCCCAAGTCAATATCTGCCTAGGAAATCGCCTAGTGTTAATCTGGATCGCTATTTGTACTCGCTGTGAATACGCAGGCCACAAGAAGTAATTAGGTGGGTTTTTTTTATTTTTTTGATCACTTTTACTCAGGCCATGCTAGATGGCAACAAAGGATTCCATTCATTGTGCTAAGCTAAGCTAACGCCGACCCAGTCAAACTGAAACAATGCATGCACTGACACAAAAATGCATTTGCCCACCTATCTAAATGTAGGAAATAATGTGAATAAGCCCTATTTCAAAAAACGGTGGAGTGTTCCTTTAAATTGTAAAAATATTTCACAATATAATTTTTTTTACTGTATATTTGATCAAATTGTTCCTTGGTAAATAGAAGAGACCTTTCAACCACATAAAAAAATCTTATCAACCTCATACTTTTAATCTGTAGTAAAAAAAATTGACAAACTGCAGGCATAAAAACTATTTAAAAATAGCAGTGTTAAAAACCTAACAATGTCTTGTGATCATTAAATTGTCGAGAAAGAAAACACTGAGAATAAAAAAATAAAATAATCAAGACATTTTTATCAAATGCGATTTGACCAATGTAGTCAGATTTTTGGACAAATTTATAATATATGATTAAAAATGTTACCAAAGTTACTACATAGAATTTTTTTTACTTTGTGATGGCTGATACAACGTATGAACCTGGACAGTTTTAAAAGTTCGTTTGGAGCTCTGCCTCTGTTACATTTGCTGCATCATCTAAATTATGATATAAAGAGTTTTGTTGAATGTTTGATTGACATTACGTCAAAATTTAGAATTCTTGCAACCCTGAACTAGACATGTTTTCCCCCGTAGTTTTTGCCTGTTTGGGCTTCCTGTCACCTGCCAATCGTGGGGCTCTGATGACGTGTGCAGTGGTGTTGTGGGTGCTCCTGGGTACTCCAGCTGGTTATGTGGCTGCCCGCTACTACAAATGTAAGTCCGCAGCAAAGGATTGACCTTTGATCTCTGATCCTCCCTCCATTAGGGCTGTCTGCTGTTCGTTAGATTGAATTAGTGTCAGAGGAGCCATTTACATGAACAGGCAGGCCGACCCACCCCTGCTGCTTTTTAGCTTTACTTGTGTTGTACAGCTCGTGCAGAATACAATGAGAGCTTACTCTTCTGCTTACTATGATATCAGATGTAGATCCATCTGCTGAGCTGTTTTAACATCATTCATATGACACATTTAGTTGCCCCTTTGATCTTCTCTCAGTTTTTCCTCTCCTATTAGAAACTGAATCATGGACACACAGGAATTTACATTCAATTGTTACAACAGCCATTTCTGGTAACACTTTACAATAAGGTGTCATTTGTGAACATTGAATTAACAATGAACCACATTTGTTACAGTATTTTTTCATCATTGTTAATGTTAAAGATTCAGTTATTCATTTTTTTGTTCATGTTAGTTCACAGTGCAATAACTAATGTTAACAAATACAACTTTTGATTTTAATAATGTAATGGTAACTGTTGAAATTAACATTAATAAATGCTGTAGGTAGGAGTTTTTTTCATGTTAACTAATACAGGTAACTGTTAATTAAAGGGGGGGGGGTGAAATGCTATTTCATGCATACTGAGTTTTTTACACTGTTAAAGAGTTGGATTCCCATGCTAAACATGGACAAAGTTTCAAAAATTAAGTTGTACGTTTGAAGGAGTATTTTTGTTCCCAAAATACTCCTTCCGGTTTGTCACAAGTTTCGGAAAGTTTTTTTCGAGTATGGCTCTGTGTGACGTTAGATGGAGCGGAATTTCCTTATATGAGTCCTGAGGCACTTCTGCCGGAAGAGCACGCGCTCCCGTATTGCAGAGCAATGAGAGCACAGACTCACTGATCAGAGCGAGTGTGTCGCGAAAAGTCACAAAAGAAGTGTGTTTTTGGTTGCCAGGGCAAGACAACCCTGCACAGATTTTAAAAAATCAGCATTGAGGGACCAGTGGATGGAGTTTATTTTTACAGAGCATCAACGGAGTTGTGCAAGTGTTTTTGTTTGTTCCCTGCATTTCGAAGATGCTTGTTTTACAAACAAGGCCCAGTTTGACGACAGATTTACACATCGTTTATTTCTTAAGGATGATGCAGTCCCAAGGAAAAAGGGTCACTGTGTTGGAATCGCAGGCGGTGAGTAAAACTGTTTCAAATATCTCTGCATCCTTGTTAGTGCGTCCCCTCCCATGCCAGAGACCCGGGTTCGAGCCCCGCTCGGAGCGAGTCGTTGCTGATGCTGCTCTCGTTCAGTTTCAGCCTCGGGATCTGATTCTGGATCATAAATAAACGGTTGAATCTGACTGTAAGCCATGGTTTGTTTTGGATGATGGGTTTTCCCTCACAGTAATGTCACAGCTTCCACATGCTCTCAACGCAAAAGCCTATTCGCGCTCGTGATTCTTTAGCTCCGCCCACACGTCACGCCTCCAGTCGGTCGTGTTTTTCCGGCAAAAATCGGTACAGACTATCTTTCTCTTATGAATATAATAAAACTAAATACTTTTTGGATTTATGAAGGATGCAGTACTACTCAAGATTAACAGGATATTGAGTGAAAACGAGCATTTCACCCCCCCTTTAATGAATTTTATTGTAAAGTTTTACCTAATTCTTTTTTTTTTTTTTTGTCCGTCAACCACCAAACTTAATGCACAGGATTGTAGTAACTTCTGACTTCTGTGTTTCTCAATGCTTGGCTCACAATAGTGCAACCGTCTCATAGACTCATAAGTCATAAGAAAGGACATATGTTGCACCCCAAATCCTAAATTCTCTCAAAATGTAATAAAATAGTATATAAAACAGTATGTTAAATGTGAAAATGAGTTTCCTTAGTTTTAGGAGCCACTGGAAAGTAGTGATGGAAATTGATTCTTTCAAGAGATTTGTTCATTTTTAGTTTGTTTTTTAAATGTTTGCATCTAGATAACGAAAGTAATGAAATATAATAATTTTCAAAACAAAAAAAATGTAAATGAATTTAATTCTGGCAACTGCTTTAACCCTCTGGGGTTCTTTTTTTTTTAATGTTAAAAATCGTAGCTTCATCGGAATGGTCTGAAACTTGGTGAATTAATTGGTACTTGGTATATGAACACCCAAAAAAATTGGAGACAGGATTTGAAAAGTCTAAGCGGTCGTAAAAAAATAGTCACACTCAGGGTCTTCGGGTCAAAAATTACCCGCCATAGGAAATGAATGGGAAATTGCCAAAAAATATGAAAATACTAAGTTTTTTTGTGTGTACAATCTACAAATCAGCCACGATGCAGAAAAAAATCACACAACAGTGAAGGGCTGAGTCTCTAATACATCAAGAGTGCAAAACGGACAAGAAAATTTACACACACACACACACTTATACACACAAATACACATGCACACACAGACAGAGAGTAAGGTCAAAGGATGGAATTCTTCCCTAGTAACCTTCAGGCGTATTGCAGCACTTGTTTATGAAAACAAAAAAACAATCACAGCATTTGTTTATGAAAACAAAAACTTGGGGTATAAATATTGCCACTTTGAACCCAGCCCACAGTTCATTCTCCACAATGGCTAAGAGATATACTGCTCAGGAGACCCTGGCTTATTTACTACATAGCAGTGATGAAGAGGGAACAGAGCCAGATGACAAGTCTCTGAAGAGGAAGATTTTACAGAGAGCTGACCCAAACTTCACTGAGGATTCAGCCTCTCTGCAACTTCTGAGGACGGTGCAGGAATGTGATGAGGAAGCAGTTTCCTCCACGTCTGGTCCCTCCCGAGCTGGTCCCTCCCCCACCAAAAGAAGATGATGCAGAAAGTGCTTACTGCTTACCAGATGATTTGAAAACAGGCATCGTTTGCTCATTCCAACTTGTAAGGGACACTCTATTGTGATGTGTGACAACTGTGATAATTAGTTTGTAAATAATATGTAAAAATAGTTAGATTTTTTTTATTTCTCTAATTTACTGTTTGATAATTTACTGTTTTGATAATTTTTAGTTTATATTTAATAATTAATTTAGTTTGATAACTGTTAGTTTAGTTTTGTTCAAAATTGCCCGTTGCCAATTTTGAATAAGAGTTACTGTTCATTCAATTTAAATAATATGGACATAATAATATGTAAATATTTAGTTATGATTAGGGGTGCTCCGATCACGATCGGCCGATCGTTAATGCACATCTCGTCAGTAAAACCGGTTCTCTAATCAGCGGTTAATTCCATCAGGTGCGTGATTTCACATTGAGCAGCTGTTACTACACAGAGCCGTTGTTAACTGAGAAGATGCGCCAATAAACGCTGAAAATGAAGTGGATTTGCGCATCTTCTCTATTAACAATGACTCTGTGTAGTAACAGCTGCTCTATGTGAAATCACGCACCTGATGGAATTAACCGCTGAGTAGATAACCGGCTTTACTGACGAGATGTGCATTAACGATCGGCCGATCGTGATCGGAGCACCCCTAGTTATGATGATATTTAAAACCCTTTAAATTTTTCTATTTTCCATTTACATGTACTGTTTGAAAATTATTATACGTTTGCTGTTATTTTTGTTTTTTGTTCATAATTGCTGTTGGCAATTTTGAAGAGTTACTGTTCATTGAATTGCAAAAAATAATTTTAATGGAATGTTTATAATAAAAGGTTAATAAAAATTTTATGATTGAAATATTTTTTTTTATTAAGTTAGAATTAAAACAATGGGTAACAAAATGCTTTCCATTTGTTCTCTTTCTAGTGCAATGTTCAGGTTTGACTGTATTATAAAGTAAAACTGGCACTTAAAATTACCATTTAAACCAACCAAACCAAAACAAAAATTTGACAAAAATAGTCTTTGAGAATCTGTGATTATATATTAAGATCCACAACCTGAAATAAATAGGCAAATATGTGCAAAAATCACTAGAATTCACAAGCCTTTCTACAGAGAGCTGTAAATTCTCTATAGTGGTAAATAGTGGCCAAGTCAATCACCTTACCTGAATCTGATTGAGCATGCATTTCACTTGCTGAAGACAAAACTGAAGGGAAAATGCCCCAGGAACAAGCAGGAACTGAAGACCGTTGTAGTAGAGGCCTGGCAGAGCATCACCAGGGATTAAACCCAGCGTCTGGTGATGTCTATGCGTTCCAGACTTCAGGCTGTAATTGACTGCAAAGGATTTGCAACCAAGTATTAAAAAGTGAAAGTTTGATTTATGATTGTTAATCTGTCCCATTACTTTTGGTCCCTTAAAAATTGGGATGTACATATACAAACTGTTGTAATTCCTACACCGTTCACCTGATTTGGATGTAAATACCCTCAAATTAAAGCTGCAAGTCTGCAGTTAAAGCACATCTTGTTCGTTCATTTCAAATCCATTGTGGTTGTGTATAGAGCCAAAAAGATTAGAATTGTGTCCATGTCCCAATATTTATGGACCTGACTGTATTTTCTATTATATTCAATTGGAAAAAAATGATCATAATTATTGCATAGAAATTCCTTATCATTAAATTCTCTCAAAACACCAAAAAAGAAAGAAAAAATATTATTGAACAAAAATACATTTGATTGATTTTACTGAAAAAAAGTATACCTGAATCCCTACCTCCGGGCCATTTTTGACCTGAAGTTCCTGAGTGTGACTCATAAATGAAGAACCCCAGGGGGTTAAGGAACAAGAAAATATATGTCTGTAGAGGCTGAAGTACTGATGCATTACAACTGTATTACTTTAACTGCAGTTTCTCTTTGTAATTTAATATTCGTTTTGTGATCCTTGTTGAAATGTGAGGTGAACTGGTCTCTCTCTCATTCCAGCCTTCGGTGGGGAGAAGTGGAAGACCAATGTTCTGCTGACAGCATTTCTTTGTCCAGGGTTGGTAAATGGAGGAATACATCATTTCTTTGAATTGAAATTTCATTTCGCCATTTTGCCCTTGCCCAAGTCTTGTGATTGATCGTTGATGTGTAGCTTAAATATGACTTGTTGTTTTCAGGGTGGTGTTTGCAGATTTTTTCGAAATGAATCTGATTTTGTGGGGTGAGGGTTCATCAGCTGCCATGCCCTTTGGTACTCTGGTGGCCATCCTGGCTCTGTGGTTCTGTGTCTCAGTGCCCCTCACCTTTATTGGAGCATACTTTGGTTTTAAGAAGAGCGTAAGCTTTCTTTACTATCAAATTGTTTCCCAAGAGCCTTTTTTAAAACTTCATTGTGTTTGGTGTCAAATGATCCAATTATACCTGTTTCTCTTTCTTATAGTTTAATATGTTTGTAAATTTGGTTCTATTTCAGGGCATTGAACATCCTGTGCGGACCAATCAGATCCCCAGACAGATTCCAGAGCAGTCCTTCTACACCAAACCTCTTCCTGGCATTGTCATGGGTGGAATCCTGCCATTCGGCTGCATCTACATCCAGCTGTTCTTCATCCTCAACAGCATTTGGTTAGTGCTGATGATTAACGGTTGCCATGATTCCCATTGACCTATCAGTAAGCCCCTCCCCTCAAATTCAGATGAGCCAATAGAATTTGAGTATCAGTTGCATGGGAAGCGGAACTCTGACATCAGTAGAGAAACACTGGAAGATCTGAAGCTTTCATCGGTTTAATGGAGTTTATGCTACGAAAATGGAAAAACGATGTGCCTGTGGTACTTGTAACACTAATTCCAGCTATCCTGGCAATGTAATTTATTTTATTACATTTCCTAAATCCATCCAAAACGGAGCAAAATGTCCCTAAGCATTCAACCCTAATCACAATGAAGATGAAAATGTTCATTTTCTGGTTGTCTTACTCCTTTTAAGTTGCACTTTTCATCTGCTCAAGCAGAACGTTAATATCATCTTCTGCTTCGGCAATGTGTCTCTGGCTAAAACTTATGTTAGCATTAAAGTTACTGAGTCTATTCTAACAAACAAACCAGAACAGTGAACTGTTCCATGCAGTGAAAGTCAAAAACACATAAATGAAACTGTCATTGTGAGACAGTGAGGAACTCCGTTTCTTTGTCCGAGTGACCAACAGTAATTAAGGGGGCGGGGCTTACCGATAGGTCAGTTCCAGTGTTTACAAAACACTGATTCCGTGAGTCCTGAAAAAGTCTTCAATTTAGTTGTATCAAAGCCCATAAAAAGTCTCAAGCCTTAATTATGATTTCAAGAGGTCTTAAATTTGGGGACAAGAATTGGAATATGCTTGAAAGTGATGATTAAAATTCAAAAGGCGATTAATTTATTAAATCAGTATGAGTGCTGGTCGTTTCAAAGTCTGTGCTGCTTTGTGTTCTGCTGTTCTGCTTTATTTCTGCTGCTTCAAAAGCGCCTCCTGATGGTAGAGCTGCTATTTGTGATCCGACCAATGTGAGAATCAACCCATGTTTTTACTGTTGCTTACTGCTTACCAGATGATTTGAAAACAGGCATTGTTTGCTCATTCCAACTTGTAAGGGACACTCTATTGTGATGTGTGACAACTGTGATAATTAGTTTGTAAATAATATGTAAATATAGTTAGATGTTTTTTATTTCTCTAATTTACTGTTTGATAATTAACTGTTTTGATAATTTTTAGTTTATATTTAATATAATTAATTTAGTTTGATAACTGTTAGTTTAGTTTTGTTCAAAATTGCCCGTTGCCAATTTTGAATAAGAGTTACTGTTCATTCAATTTAAATAATATGGACATAATAATATGTAAATATTTAGTTATGATTAGGGGTGCTCCGATCACGATCGTTAATGCACATCTCGTCAGTAAAGCCGGTTTTCTAATCAGCGGTTAATTCCATCAGGTGCGTGATTTCACATTGAGCAGCTGTTACTACACAGAGCCGTTGTTAACTGAGAAGATGCGCCAATAAACGCTGAAAATGAAGTGGATTTGCGCATCTTCTCTATTAACAATGACTCTGTGTAGTAACAGCTGCTCTATGTGAAATCACGCACCTGATGGAATTAACCGCTGAGTAGAGCTGCTATTTGTGATCCGACCAATGTGAGAATCAACCCATGTTTTTACTGTTGAGTTGTAAATGTGAACTGGTGGATCAACAAGAAGATAATGCATTATAAACATACAAAATATAAACAATTAAATATATTCTATTTTAATATAAATATATTATAAATTAATAATTGGTAGTTTTCACTTACAAAAGTGTAAATAACAATGTTTTTTTTAATCATATTGACAACCATTTGTATAACCATAGATTTACTAAAAATACCTTGGTTAAACTATGGATAGTGTCAGTGGTGGAAATTCACTGGGTGGACTCCAAGTTGAGGTAACTTTTAACCAAAAGTTTTTTATAAAAACCTTTATAATATGTAATATTAAACTTATTTCACGTTTCCTCTAAACCGCTAAACTTTTTAAACAATACATTCAGTAATAAGACACAATCAGGAAGCATAAGTGACTAATCATATTAAATCAATATATAAAACAATTATCTTTGTACTTCACAAAAGTGGCATTTAGTTATATTTACAGACTGTTTGATGAGGCTCAGAGGTGGCATGAAAGCGTTCAAATTCATAATAACAATTTTATGTGATGAATGTTTAACAACAAGTTCTGAACATAGAAATATTAAATTATTTAAAAAGGTGGTGGCAAGTCACTGAATCATTCATTTAGTCGATTGGTTTACAAAGCTGATTCATTCAGGAACAAAGCAAGTGTGCAACTGTGGCCTAATGGTTAGAGAGTCGAACTAGTTACCAGAAGGTCGCCGGTTTGAGTCTCAGTGCTGGCAGGAGTTGTAGGTGAGAGGAAGTGAATGAACAGCGCTCTCTTCCTCCCTCAACACACATGGCTGAAGTGCCCCTTGAGCAAGGAACTGAACCCCCAGTTGATCTATAGCTGCCCACTGCTCTGGGTGTGTGTTCACTTCTCACTGATGTGTGTGTGCACTTGGATGGGTTAAATGCAGAGCACCAATTCTGAATAACCATACTTGGCAAATTACATTACTTTCACTTTCAAGTGACCGTTCAAAAATGCAAAAGTCATTTATTATTCAAAAATATGTTAATCAAACATTTTTATTAAGCTAGATTTAATTTTATTTGTGCAGGTCTTTAAAAATGTCTTAAAGTCTAAATAAAATCCAATCTCCTTTAAAACACTTCCAGTTTTATTGAAATATTGTGTAAACTGTCGATATTGCAGGTCTCATCAGATGTACTATATGTTCGGCTTCCTCTTCCTGGTCTTTATCATCCTGGTCATCACCTGTTCTGAGGCCACCATCCTGCTGTGCTACTTCCACCTGTGTGCTGAGGTAAGAGTTCACACAGCATACACATGTGACGATATGCATCTTTTGGACAATCGAGTCTTTTTATTTTTTATTAATTAGTTTTGTGTATATGCTGTCTCAGGACTATCACTGGCAGTGGCGCTCCTTCCTCACCAGCGGATTCACAGCTGTTTATTTCCTGGTCTATGCCATCTATTACTTCTTCTCTAAACTGCAGATCAGTGGGCTCGCCAGCACCATTCTTTACTTCGGCTACACCATGATCATGGCACTCATCTTCTTCCTCTTCACAGGTTTGTGTGTGTGTAGAGTTAAAGTGACAGACAGCTCACACACAAGGCATTTTCAAAACAAACAGCTTTGTATTGTTCATCGCCGCCAATTCATGAAAATGTTTTAATTTTTTTTCTTTAGTCAAGAGACAAGTTAGAGTAAGAGAGTAGATAAACAAGATGCTTATTTGCTGTTACAGGCCAAACTGGGCTTGAAAAAATATCTGTAGCCACTTCAGCACAAACAGTGCTTTGAGTTTTATTATATTCATTTATTCAATAAACTGACGGACATAATGGTCTGTAAAATTGTAATATTTTAGTAATCTATAGTGTATTTTTGCCTCCAGGTACAATTGGATTCTTTGCCTGCTTTTGGTTTGTCACCAAGATCTACAGCGTGGTCAAAGTGGATGAAATGAAAGCAATCTTACGTGAGACTGAACTCTTCTCTGCCAAATGTGAGATCCCAGAGAGGGACCTGAGCGCTGGTTAACTTTATCTGTTACCACAGCGACTCTGCTTTACATCAACAACTCTGAATCAACAAATTCCAAAGTCTTTTTAATTGTTAGGTCTTTTTTTTTTTTTTTCTTGTTTCCGTTCATGCCTCAACACATTTTGTGCCTCGTTATCACAGGAAAATCAAGAACCTTTTTTTCTTTTCTTTTTTTTAGAACAGGTTTGTGAAAATGTGAAGTTCCCCATACATACACAGGTGCACTGCAGCGAAATGATTTTCTTTGTATATATGCACAGCATTTAAAACCTGTTAGCCTGCACCAGAACGCCCTCGTCCTCAAAGCCTCTCCACTCGCACGTGTCAGTGATTATGAATAGATTAAATGAAACGGGACAAATTTAATCTTGACAAACTATGTATCATTATAAAGATCTAAGCCTCAAGCATAGACCACAGATCGCTGTTTTTCAATGGAAAGCTTATAAAGACTGTATTTGCTACATTTGTGGTAAGCAGTACACATACAAACATGAACACTAGAAACGCTGTACATACCAGATCCGTCGTAATAACGAGTCATAAACACATCCACAGCTGTAAATCCCGGTTTAGTTAGAAAGGTAAGGGTCCACTGAACGACATCTCATGGAGCACGTTTAGTCCAACGAAGCAATAACATTGTAACATGGATCATAATTCCTTTGTTTACATTTAATTTCTTCAGCGACAGAATTGTTTGCGTCCGTTATGGAATAACTCATGGTCGGAAACTGCGTCTTGGTAGTAAAAACACGGCATGGTTTTGCAGCGTACAGTGTCACAAACAGAATGAGGCGATCGACTGGAAAAAAGAATGAATGAAAAATAGGCGGAAGATAGTTTATTTGAATTTGGCGCTCTCTCCTGAGAGCATGTGACGCGCTCTGACGCACCTGTCAGCTGATGGAGGCGGAGCTTATAGCTATCGCATTTTCCCTTGTTTCTTTTATTTTTAAACAGTTTTTATATATGTAAGAGTGTGTTTTATGTTGAATGTGAATGTATCTGCATGATTACCATTTGTTTGAGTGCAAATCAGCCCAAATCAGCTCGCTATTACTGTATGAACACGGCTATCAAAGTGAATGTGTCTATATCAATAGAGAGAGTGGATTATTTACTTTTGGCACATTTGTGTTATTACCATCTGTATGAGTGGCCATCAGCACTTATTTGCATCGTAAATCATTGTAAAATATGCATCTCTAGCAAACTCAGGATGTTCTGTAATTGGCAAACAAAGTTAAATCTTTTTTTATTTTTCTTACTCAAATTATTCTTATTGTATTTTTCTAGTGCTCAAATAAATCACTTATATGATGTCTAAGTTTCTGTCAAGTTTTTTATAATTGAAAAAAAACTATGCAGTGGTATGTTTACTGACTAAATAGTTTGTAGAAGCCTTCAATACTATTGGGAAATATATTTTCTTCTATTTGGGGGGTGGGGGGTGTAGACAAAGTCTCATAAAAATATTAGCAGGAGTCTCATTTTTCATAGTTTTATTCAGATTTGAAATAGAAACTCATGAGACATGTGTCTTTCAACCCATTACTTTTCTAGATTGCTCCAGGACTCATTTCATGTATTTTTATATCAAAGAAAAAAATATTTAAGAGTGGTAAAAAAAATTCAAGGCACTTCAGTGTCTATAGCTTTTAATATTTTTGAGCATTAACAAATCTGGTTGATAAAAAGTAAAGCCCAAAGGGTCTTCTTTCTAAAGACACCACAATTATGTTTGTAACACACTGAAGTAGGAAACTATTACAATTATAAGTTAGGTAGAGCACTTTCATCTGTGAGTCATCTGTGAGTCCCATAATGGGGGTTCAGGTTAAAGGTGCCATCTGTAATGTTTGGCAAAAAAAATCCAGTTGGCTAATGTTAGCTATCGCTAACATTAGCACTTTTATCGAACAGCCTTCGATACATTTCTATGTTATAACTTCCCGAAAACAAATACACAAACATATAAAACAAACTTCTAGCGAAATACTAACAGCATCTAATTTACCAATCCAAAAGAAATGTTGCAAGTCCGGAGTCGAACCTCATTTCTTTCAGGTCCATCAGTTGTCTCCAGCGATTAAAAGCAGTGCCGATGTTTACTCTGGTTCGGCTCCTTTTCTTATCGGATTTGATTTGTGATTCCGAGCGCGGTTGATTCCCTGTAGCGGGTGGTGGTCTCTTGCCAAGGGCTTCAGCTATCCTTCTGCTCTCTTCCCTGAACTGAAAGTAGTGGGCTGTACTTTCCACACGATTGACATCAGGTTCAGGTACGCCCTGCGAGTTATTCGTGTATTGCAGGTTGGCTGGTGGTTGTGTTGCCCGCATACCACCTCCCATGGCCAAAACTCGTATTATGACACCTGTCGGGCCGGGGCTAGTAATGCTAATGCTAATTAAGGTTGATATCTCTGCAGAACTATAACTTGACATTTTTTTAATGACATCATCGCCCTTATTTCTTCTCATTCTTTTGATGCGTGTAGGTCATGTTATGGATATTTTTACCTCAATTTTTGCATCTGGTACCTTTAACAGGTTAAATGTGTCCATAAACTAAAATCTTGGATAGCCACTCAGTTTTGATTTTGTCTTGCATGCGTAAACTCGATGACAACAATAACAGTAATGCCAGGCATGAGTGTCACAAGACTTTAATTGTGGCTCATGATACTATACCATCCAAATGAAAGCAATAGCACTGATGTTGACTAGATGTTGAGCTGGAATGGGTGATAAATGGGTTTTTTATGGGGATAAAAAAAAATTGGTTTTATTCCAAGATAGCATGGAATAGATTATATAATATGCTGTTGTAATAGCATATTATACAATCTATTCCATGCTGTCTTAAACGTATTACTTAATAATCTTAGTTAATTTATGCAGTAATTAATCTTACTGCACAAATAATAATACCACATCTAAATAAAAATACACCATTACAAATGCCACTTCTGTATTCAAAATCTTCAAAGTTTGTAAGCATTTTTTTACATTTTTTAAAGTAAAAGCACAAAATATTTCTTAATATTAGCTACTGCATGTGACATTTTACAGCTAAAATGTTGAAGTTTAGCTGTTTTAATTACTGTAATCATTTAAAATGTAGCAATCTGAATATCACTTCCTAACATCATCCCTAGCAAGTAACTCTCCTTCTCCTCTCATGTTCCATTTTGCCTTGATTTAAGAGAAAGTAGTATTTTTAACCCTCCCCTACCCTTTTTTATTATTATGATTGTTCATTGTTAAAGATAGAACCATGGAATACTTATCTGATCTTGTATGTAATTTTAAAGAGCATATTGCAGATTAGAGACCCAGTTGAGTCGATGTATAGAAAAAAATTATGTAGGTACTAGCATATTTATCAGTATATTTTTTTTTTAACAAAATCTAGTTCCTACATCATTTTTTTTCTATAGAACCCACTGGTTCTGTAACCTGCAATATGTACTAAAAGAACATCCCTGTTTCCTGCAAAAAAAAAAAAAAAAAAACGAAACACATGCACTAACATAGCATCACTAACTCGTAAACCCTACCTAGTACGGTTTTCCTCAGCCTTTGCGACGTCTGCACAAAGGGGACGTCGGGCAGTTGTTTGAAGATCTCGCCTTTAGAGAAGACTTGATATTATACTAAAAATAAAAGTATGTTTTTAAATGAATCATTTTTTCGCAATTGTTTCAAGGAGACAAAGGAATCTTCAGTGCTCACACCAGTCTGCAGATATTTCAGATCCTACGAAAATGCTCAAACACAAAACAAAAAGAGTCATTTCTGTATTAGAAGTAACAAAATTATCTTAGTTTAAAATTTTTGTCAGGTTTTCCCTTTTTTGACAAATGCCACTGTCACTTTGGCTTGTAGGTCCTGCTCCACCATAGAAGCAGAACCTGACACATCACTCACATAATAACACACATCACTCACTCAGATGTCTCGCTCATGTTGTGATATTCTCAATCATCTTCTAACCCAGTAGTGGAGACCGGTGAATGTATTCCTGCGCAGAAAGGACTCGTTGTCTGTCATTCACTCAAACGGTGATGTTTCACCATTACCATCCCAAACACCTCTGACAACTTTATAAAGGCACTTGAGCATACTTTCTAAAATTTCTATACTTTCGGAAATCAAAGACAGATTATACATGGAATTATTTTCATTCACACTGCGGTAATGTACATTGTTCACTTTCATGCTATTATCAACACATTTTAGACTTTGTTGAATAACAGCCATTGCATCATTCATTGTTTAGTTGTGTTGAGTTATACACGGTTAAGGTTTACAGAGAACTTCCCCAATATAATTCTCTCTTAAAATAGGGCAAAACTATTTTTTATATATATATCTTTTTTTTTATGTATTCAGAACAAAACACAATTTTATAATTTACAAACCCGATTCCAAAAAAGTTGGGACACTGTACAAATTGTGAGTAAAAAAGAAATGGAATAATTTACAAATCTCATAAACTTATATTTTATTCACAATAGAATATAGATAACATATCAAATGTTGACAGTGAGACATTTTGAAATGTCATGCCAAATATTAGCTCATTTTGGATTTCATGAGAGCTACACATTCCAAAAAAGTTGGGACAGGATAGCAATAAGAGGCCGAAAAAGTTAAATTTACATATAAGGAACAGCTGGAGGACCAGTTTGCAACTTATTAGGCCAATTGGCAACATGATGTCTCTTAGAAGTCAAGATGGGCAGATCTGCTCACCTATTCCCCAAATGCTGCGGTGAAAAATAGTGGAGCAACATCAGAAAGGAGTTTGTCATAGGAAAGATTGCAAAGAGTTGGAAGTTATCATCATTTACAGTGCATAATATCATCCAAAGATTCAGAGAATCTGGAACAATCTCTGTGCGTAAGGGTTAAGGCCGGAAAACCATACTGGATGCCCGTGATCTTCAGGCCTTTAGACGGCACTGCATCACATACAGGAATGCTACTGTAATGGAAATCACAACATGGGCTCAGGAATACTTCCAGAAAACATTGTCGGTGAATCCACTGTGCCATTCGCCGTTGAATGCTAAAACTCTATAGGTCAAAAAAGAAGCCATAGCTGAACATGATCCAGAAGCGCAGGCGTTTTCTCTGTACCAAGTCTCATTTAAAATGGACTGTGGCAAAGTGGGAAAACTGTTCTGTGATCAGACAAATCAAAATTTTAAGTTCTTTTTGGGAAACTGGGATGCCATGTCATCTGGATTAAAGAGAAGTTGTTATCAGCGCTCCATTCAGAAGCCTGCATCTCTGATGGTATGGGGTTGCATGATTGCGTGTGGCATGGGCAGCTTACACATCTGGAAAGGCACCATCAATGCTGAAAGTTATAAAATATAAGTTAATTCACACCATGTTTCTGATATTATCGATCAATCTTATCAGATAAATTTTGATCGTTCATTTTTATTTTATATCCGTGAGTGCAGTACACCTGCAAAGCGTTAGCACTTCTTAGCTTGTCATTAGCGTTTTCATTCGAACCTATCGCTGTTTTCTTTTCTCCTCTCCTCTCTCTCGCTCCAGGTTTTCACAAGTTCATCAAACAACCGCAGTAAGAATATTTCATCAAGCACGTTTATCTATCTCTGTACAGTTTATCTATCTCTGTCACAGATAAGGGATTCACATGTGATAAATGCAGGGAAATAGTTAGGCTGACAGAGAAGATTTCAGAATTAGAGACACGCATCCAAACTTTAATTGAGGACAGTAAGAATGTTAGGGCTCTAGATACGGCTTTGGATGCGTCTAGCTCAGGGATTCCTGTACATTGTTCGGTTACGGCAACAGAGCCCCTGCAGCAGGGCAACTGGGTGACAGTGAGGCAGCACAGTTGTGGGTCAAAACACTGCTCTTCTGTTCCGATCAAAACATTAAACAGGTTCTCCCCACTCAGTGATGCACCCACTGAGAAACCTGATGAAAGTGCTCTAGTTATTGGTGATTCTATTGTACGGAACGTGAATATAGAGACACCAGCCACCATAGTCAAATGTTTATCGGGAGCCAGAGCGCCTGACATCTTGGCAAATTTAAAAGTGCTGGTGTAGCAGAAATGAGTCAAACCAGACAAATCAAAGAGTCCATCAGAGCTGTGTGCATTGAAACGAGAGCCGAACTCCTCAGGAAGTCATAAATCAGTTCTAGTGCCACAAGAACCAAGCAAGATAACCAACTTGTTCACACAACAGCTTTCAACATTAACACCAATATAACAATTATTGACAATTTTAATTCGAAGAAGAGAATGTCAAATTTATTGTTCGTGATTGGAATGCAACGCTGGACATCACATGTAAACCCAGGAGATCAAGACTCACTGAAACCAGACTGAAATTCCTAAGGGGGAAGGGCTTTAAACCTTTGTCTTCACAGAAAAGTCCCTTTGCCAGAGAATGGCAAAGAAACTGCTTTTTATACATTATATATGGACCAGAATGAACTCAAAAAGACTTCTAAATGAATCGTTCCATTGCTTAACTCCATATTCATTTATGTGTAACCCACACATTTGACTATCATGTATAATCACTTATTGTGTATGTCTTTTGATAACTATAGGATACATAGGCATGTCTAGTATTGACATAATCGAATTTTCTTGCTTGATATTGTCCTGACAATCATTTATTTGTAAAATATATCATAATCATGTTATAGGAATCATGTCCAAAATTAGACCCTGTGAGGCAAGAACCACATGCTTGGTAAGATAAACAATGATTTATGATACCCCAGACCCCAGGACCATATCTGATTGGTCAAGGCAACATTTGAGGGGTGGCCAACAAGGAAGTTTAAAAACTTTGGACACGATTAAATCTTGCTTTTAGTTCTAGCATTGCTTGTGCTATCAGTCATGCCTTGTTTTTAGTCTGCTTTTAGTCCCTAGCTGCTGCTATTAGCCATGTCGGCTTTTAGTCTGCTTTTAGTTCCAGCCTTGCTCGTGCTATCAGTCATGCCTGCTCTTAGCTTGTAGCTTTGCTACCTAGCTTTAGCTTGTAGCATCTAGCCATGCGGTTAGTCATCATGGTTCTTTGAGCGCGGTTCCAGCGTGCCTGCCTGCTGCTACTTATGCCACAATGAGAAGGAACACAACCTAGTCTCGTCAAACTTTATTTCTTTTCTTTTCCGTTTGAGAGTTTCGTGTTCTGAGTTAAGTTTTGTAACGTCAACCTCGTCTGCGCGTTTGAACTCCGACCAGCCACACAACTCCAGCTTCAGCCAACGCCCAAGCACGGGCTCCCCAAGACGTCACTTCAGCCAACTGAACTTCCAGCCAATCAGCGACACCGGGATACCCCTTTCAACTGGAGTCCCTTTCACAGCAAACGAAGGCAACGTATTCCCAGATATTTGTTGTGCTGGTGTATCTAATATAATTTTAACCCCATTGAGGAACTCAATGCGAGCGCTAATTACGTGATTGATGGTTGTTCATGTCTATGCAATTTAACGTATTGCTGTAAACTTGGGATTCCATATTTCCATTCTCTTAAACTCATCTTTCCTTAACTTTCGACCTTCCTACAACTTGTGTGAATGTGTGTGTGCGTGCGTTTATGTGTTAGATTAGTTTATATGTCTTAAATTTAGCTAATAAAGCCTTATTCATATTGAAAAGAGAAGTATCTTGTGTTTTGTGCTTACAAGGTAATGTCTTAAACTGTCGATCTTGTTACTGTGCTAATTGATAGTGTTTTCACTATAGTTTGGATATTAGTATCCAGCGCAGATTTGATGTTAAACGGCTCGTTCACTGAACCGCAGGCGCGTCTCCGTGAACAGCCGTGAAACAGTGATTCTGTTCAAATTCCCTTTAAAATCTTAAATGATTCCCTTTGAGCTAAATTGACCTGTTTCCCTTACATTATAATGGTGGAGAATGCGGGCAGTTTAATCTAAATTGTGAGCATAAACCAAGTTATTTAATCTTTGATTTTGCTAAAGGAATGAAAGGTGAGAAGCTTGCGAGACTGGAGTATGTGTGTGTGTTTGTGTGACGCGTGACGAAAGCAGCGCGCGCCCTCCCGCTTGAATGAAAGGAGGTAGAGGAGACTTTAACTCAAGTCCGTCTCTTCAATGTTAACAGCAGTAAGTGAACTTAAAAGTAAACATCTGAGATCGTACAATAAGGTAGAAATTGAGCGTGTTCCTCATTTGTGTAATGCCTTGTTTTATAGCTGATTTGATTTCACTGCGTGTTCCAGTGTCTCAAACACTATCTCAGTCACTGTTTGCTGAACGGAGCTAAACTGTTAGTGTTTCAAAAGGGATATAAATCGGTGAATAAAGAATAGTTTTGAGCGGGTTCCTCAATCTATTTATCAAAGTCCCCGTATTCATATTTCATATAGTTTGATTGCCAGTGCGTGTTCCACTGCCGAATCAAATTCGATATTCGACTCCCCTAAGTTAACGTTAAACATTAGAGAACAATGTTTGTCCATTTGTATCCGTTCACAAAGTGAATGCAATCTCGCGTAACACTGCGTGTGTCCGAGAGTAATTTGAATGGGAGTGTTTTAAAAGCTTGATCAAGTAAATTTTAACTGTGTACCAACAGCGAAGGAAAACTTTTATGTTTGTGTCCAGAAAAACTGGCACGGAGAATCAAATTGCTGAGATTGATATAATAACTACAGCAGGAAGCTGCTATTTGAATTAAGATAAATTTAACTCTATACAAACTGAGAGTTTAAGTGCCACATCGCAAAACCAACTGAAAGGCGGTGTTGTTATTTGTACAGTGTTGAAATGAGCCGACATTTCATGTAACATGCTTAACTGTATTTGCAACAATGCAACGATTAATGTGCTAATCCACTAGAATGTGTTTTGGTTGCCATAGTGACGACCGTGACCCGGAAGCCTAACGTACTTCCGGAGCAACTCTGAACTGTGCACGCGCAGCGCACAAACTCCGCGGTGTGGCTAAGCTAACGAAACCATTGCATTTACATTGAAGTCTATACTAAAGCCACTAGCCTCAAAGGTTAGCCGTTAGCATTACCATCCAGTGGTAGAATAATGTGTGTTTGGGCAACGCTGACGTGATTTAACCATTTTAAACATCTTAACTAACACTTGTTAGTCTCTTTCTTTTTATCGCTCTCTTTTCTCACTAGACCACTTATTTTCATTTTACTAGAAAGGGAAATACTGACTCACAATTATTAATTGTCAAATTGAAATTTAATTGAAACATTACATTTATTTGGAAGCATTTAAAATTTCCCTCTCAGATCATTTCATATGATCTTTTATTTCTAGTATTCTCTTTTGGGTCTAATTATTTTAGGAATGAATACGCCTTGAACTTTGGAAGTTAAAGTAAACTTATTCTTCCTAATTTATTTATTACCCATCTGAATATATGCTATTCAGACCGTTACTTATTTGAATGCGTTTTACCCCTCTTCCTGTTTTGGTTATACACTTAACCACTATTGTTTTACGTATTGATTTCCTCTTTTTAATTTCATTTTTGCATATTTTGCCCATTTATTAATTTTTTTTAATTTTACTTTTTCTTACCATTTCTTTACTTGTGTATCCTAGCCTGGGAACGACAAACCTGAGCCCTAAAAGGAGACATTGTTATCCCTCTCTACGAGTTCAAATAAATTAGAAAGACAACCCTCTTTCACTTAAAGTTTATTTTGTTTGATTAGTTGTGCAGCAACTAACACAACGCTCTCCTTGTAGTTGAGATAACCGCTACTGAGACTTACCATCTCCGTCCTCTCTCTCCTTTACTTTCCTCTTCTCTTTTTACATTTGTAGGACATGTAAGAACCATCAATCAATTCTAAGTGAAGTAAATACACAATCGTGCCAAAGACGACGAATCATCCTTATGAATTTGATTGTAATCATCCTCTCATTTGTTCTTCCTAACCTCCCTACATTTGGAAACGCAATCCAAGTTTTAGCATCTCATCCAACGTTGAGATCAATTTAATAGAGATACGTGTTGAGCAACTGTCGCCTTCGCTGACTCCTTGGTGAGCAGTCCAACTGAAAGGTGTACGGTGTCAATCCTGTCAGACTAAGAAAAGAGATATCAGAATTATTATTGTATTCTTTTGTCCAAAGCAAGAAATATAATAATATTGTTTTACGTTTTTGATAACATTTAATTGGAAAAAAATAATTTTCCTCATTTGAAAAACAGAAATTTTGCTTGTCATTTGAATTTGTTTTTCACCTATGTCTCTCTTTTCCTCTTCCTCATTAGAGTGACAAAGTCTTCGCATCTCTAGTCTACTTAGACACCCTGAGACCAACACAGTCATCACCACATTTCACTAGTGGTTCACAATCACTGATACAACACTTAGTTGTCTCACAACACATAGGCTTTTACTCCACACAGATCTGTGTCAGTCTCTCTTCTCCCCAGCTTGCCAACATGCCTCAGACTGCAGACCCCATTTCCCATGGGGAAGATGTGAACATTTGGCTGAGAGGCATAACAGACAGCCTCACTCCAAAGACATTTGAACTGTTATTATTTTTAATAATAATCCTAATCCTGAGAAGATTCCTGACACAAGATTCAAGCCAGAACAACAACCACGAGGAGCTAGTCAAGATCACGAGCTCACTAAGCTATGCCTTCACAACCCAGCTGAAACTGAGCGACAAGCACATCACCCACCTTCAAGAGGAGCTGACACGTGCTCAACGTCGCATAGACAAGCTGGAAGTGAAAGTTCAAAATCAACTCAAAGCACCCAGCGAGAGGGAGCAGGATACAACAGAACAAGTTATGAAGCTCCTAGCAGCCCTGGCAGCAGCTCAGCTCGACCAGCAACATGCAACGGCTGCTCAGAAAGACCTGGTAAACAGACTCCAGTATGCCGAACAGCTACTGGAGAAAGCCAAGCTAGACATCAGAAACAAGAATTCTGTAAAATAGTGCTTTGAAAGACCACCTTGAAAGGTACAGAACTGAAATGGACAATCTGACCCAACAACTAGATGATACCAACGATGAGCTCTACATGGTCAGAAAAGAACTCCAAAATGCTTACAAGCACAAACTAGAGCCAAGGAAAGAGAAACCTCTCTTAGCCTCATCACTGCTGAGCAGAGCAGAGTCCCACGTCCAAGAACTGGCATATGATGAAAGGAGCGAAGGGCCACAAGCCAAAACCTCACCTGCCTTCGCCACACAACACTTTCCTACCAACGAAAGAAAACCTCCCGTCCAAGGCCTTGGAGCTGCACACGGGATGACAATCAAAGACCTCAACAAGCTGTCTAAAAACATCAGCAGGTTCAACCCGAACTCCACAGAGAGCCCCGACATCCAAGCTTACCTGCGAGATTTCGAATTTCACCTGGAAGTGAGACCTCATGTGACTGACAGAGACTGGTTATACCTCCTTAGAGCCACATCCAGTCCCGAGGTACGAAACTTTCTAGATCAACAGCCCAGTCAAACCAAGTCAAACTACCAGCGACTTTTGAGGTCCTGATTAAAGAGTTTACAGACCCAGAGTCTGAACATGGACTGTCCACTGCCTTGGAAACCAAACAAGGTCGTCAAGAGACTCCACAAGCTTATTACAACAGACTCCGACAAGCCTACTTCGGTGCACACAACAGCCCTGACCTTGAAGAGGATGTGAACTTCAAAAGCCTCTTCCTAAGAAATCTGCACCCTGGAGTCAGTCACCATCTAGGTGCCATGGCCTGTCCGAACTCCATGACCATCCAACAGTTGCGTGACCTAACACAGAAGGCCTATAACAAGCAGAAGGTGGCCTCTAAGAAAGGTAACAAAACATCCACACTCTTGAACTCTGTCAACAAAGACTCAAGCCTTGCACTGGACGACACCCAGTGGCATCACAACACCAGAGTCTTCCATCAAGAGCACAGAGAACGTGACGCCCATATCCACGACCGCTTTCAGCCCAACTGCTGGAAAAATCCATGGGACCAGCCACGCTTCTCAAGAAACCAAAAGGATAACATCTGGAAACCTAACCAGATATCCAAAGGTGATCAGCTGACTCATCCAAGAGCAACTCGTGTGGGTAAGCGACAACAAAACCCACCTCAGCACCACTCAGACATGCACAGTGCTGAGTATGCACAAGAACATGACCGCTTACCATTAGAAGACACGGAACAAGTCATGGAACAACTAAGAGAGTTCCTTCAAGACAATTTACATGCATATGACCACAAAGTTTGAGTGTGCTCGCTGTGACCAGCGACAGAACGGAAGGCCGGTGATCACCTGGTGCACCACATCAGAGATGACAAGCACCTGTTCAACAACAACCCAGAATGAACAAGTCTTTAACGGCCAACTGTTGATGAAAAATCTGAGGTACTAAAGGACATCACCTCAGTCGCTAACAAACTGTCAAATGAACTCCAACTCCAAGTTCCAAATTCCCTGTCTGTGCAACAGCAACCACCAGAGCACAGAAGGTCAGAAAGTCTGCTACAGCCAGAAGGCATCACAAGAAGAATGCAACATAGGAGACAAGTTTTGCAACTCAGCTTCACACAGCCATGCCAAACTGCCTCCGACTGTGCTAAAGAACTTCCTGCCTTGCTGGACTGACCCCTCATTAGACCATGGACACGCCCTCATCCAAGCCAAGGATGCAGAGAGCCAGTCTTCAGTGACATGCTAGAAAAAAGGGGGAGACAACACAGACTTGAACAGATCTGACCACACATGCACTACACCAGTAACACACAACATTACCTACACCCAGAGGTAAACACATCTACTGATAACACAATCAACAAACATATTCTTCCCACAGGTAGAATATCCAACTTTTAGCGTAACAAAGTTACACATACCCACCATGAAGAAACATGCAGCCATCCTCACAATAGATAGAACACCTGACACTAAGTTAAGGTTCACGACACACTAACTGCACCTGACATCCTAGCTCAATAGTAGTTGTAACACATGCTAGGAAACACACAGCAGCCTTGTTTTGTTTTTGTTCTTCTTTTACCTATCCTTCTCCTTCCCCTCTTTCCTGAGTAGGTGAAACGCCTAGACACCCTGCGAGGGTCGAAGGTCTGATATTAGGATTGACTCGCACACCTAATATCCGCCAGCCACTCTAAACTGAATGGAAGCCAGAGAGCTCCATGCATGATAGGTCAATTCATTGAATTGAAACGAAATTACTAGAACTAATGGTAAACATGTAAAGTAAGACAACCTAGAAGAACCAAACAAAGTTAACCACAAATTTGATTGATGAATCAAAATAAAAACAATTTTCCAAGACGATCTAAACTATCCTCAATGTGCTAAACTACATTGACTAATTGAACTTAACCACGTGTACCTAAATAACCTGATGCCTGCCACCAGTACAGTAACTGTCATGGAGGTGTTGTCTTGCTGTTTGCTGTGTTTGTCTGCTTCTTCTGCCTTTGTTTCTCCAGCGATCGACGATGTCTTCACCTAAACACCTCGCCGATCGAAAAGGGGGGATATATGTAGCAGAAATGAGTCAAACCAGACAAATCAAAGAGTCCTTCAGAGCTGTGTGCATTGAAACGAGAGCTGAATTCCTCAGGAAGTCATAAATCAGTTCTAGTGCCACAAGAACCAAGCAAGATAACCAACCAACCAACTTGTTCACACAACAGCTTTCAACATTAACACCAATAGAACAATTATTGACAATTTTAATTCGAAGAAGAGATTGTCAAATTTATTGTTCGTGATTGGAATGCAACGCTGGACATCACATGTAAACCCAGGAGATCAAGTTAAATACTTGCATTGACTTCCCCCCCCAGCCAGTGAAACCAGACTGAAATTCCTAAGGGGGAAGGGCTTTAAACCTTTGTCTTCACAGAAAAGTCCTTTGCCAGAGAATGGCAAAGAAACTGCTTTTTATACATTATATATGGACCAGAATGAACTCAAAAAGACTTATAAATGAATCATTCCATTGCTTAACTCCATATTCATTTATGTGTAACCCACACATTTGACTATCATGTATAATCACTTATTGTGTATGTCTTTTGATAACTATAGGATACATAGTCATGTCTAGTATTGAAATAATCGCATTTTCTTGCTTGATATTGTCCTGACAATCATTTATTTGTAAAATATATCATAATCATGTTATAGGAATCATGTCCAAAATTAGACCCTGTGAGGCAAGAACCACATGCTTGGTAAGATAAACAAATGATTTATGATACCCCAGACCCAAGACCATATCTGATTGGTCAAGGCAACATTTGAGGGGTGGCCAACAAGGAAGTTTAAAAACTTTGGACACGATTAAATCTTGCTTTTAGTTCTAGCATTGCTTGTGCTATCAGTCATGCCTTGTTTTTAGTCTACTTTTAGTCCCTAGCTGCTGCTATTAGCCATGTCGGCTTTTAGTCTGCTTTAGTTCCAGCCTTGCTTGTGCTATCAGTCATGCCTGCTCTTAGCTTGTAGCTTTGCTACCTAGCTTTAGCTTGTAGCATCTAGCCATGCGGTTAGTCATCATGGTTCTTTGAGCGCGGTTCCAGCGTGCCTGCCTGCTGCTACTTATGCCACAATGAGAAGGAACACAACCTAGTCTCGTCAAACTTTATTTCTTTTCTTTTCCGTTTGAGAGTTTCGTGTTCTGAGTTAAGTTTTGTACGT